>NC_080685.1:20907365-21210395 GCF_030445035.2 Dasypus novemcinctus | reverse complement strand
TACAGCCGAAAATGGAAAGAAATCTTTAATTCTGAATGACAGACAAGAACACCAAGAATAAGAGATTAGTAAAGTTTAAAGTAATTAAAAACAAAAACAGAAATGAGGTCAAAGGACAACCTCTCAACTGACATTAACAACAACTTATACCCCCTACAGTCCTTAGAGTTAAATAATATAGCAAAATGGGAAAGTCAGATCATACATATCTTTGCTATTTTAAATATCAAAATACAATATGAATGTGTGTGTGTATATATATAATATACATATGTATTATAAACATAGCCAAACTGCCTTCTTATCTGAGGGCTTACCATCTACATAAGACAATATCTGGATAAAGCAGTAAGATTAAGATAATTTCTTTTCTACATGGGAAAGACTTACACACACACTGTATTTTTGTATTAAAGTAATATACATTCTGAGTTTTAAAATAATATATATTCAACTTTATAAGTATAGAGGTGTATATTCATGCAAAGTATATGGCAGTCTATATACCAAAGTGCTAAGATATACAGGTAAGGAGGATTAGTCATGTTTTTATTTTTCTTTTTGACTATATTTTAATTTGGAAGGGAGTCATAAGAAGACTTTGCTTTTGTAATGAGAAAAGGTAATAAGTGAATTAACATAGTTAAAACAGATTTGAAAATAATTCTTTTTTTTTTCCTTATAATCCCACTTTTTTGATTGCTCAGTGGGCAATGTTTTCATGATATTTTTAGTATGGGAACTGGTTGAAAAATAAATGTTTCCAATATCTAATTCACATTTTTATACTATCTGTTCACTAAGTAAAGAGCTGAGGTGACAAAAGAATCTGAAGTCACAAAATAATGATATTCAATACTATGACATGAATTAATGTTTTTATTCAAAGTAATTCCTATTTTACCATTAAAATTTAGAGCTGAGTGAAAAAGATCCATAGTCAGTCTGTTGTGTATGTGTGTGTGTGTATAAATGTTCATGTGTATATGTATTTTATACATGGGATTTTGTAAACTTTTTTCATAGAAAATATTTTGCAATCTTCCCAAGTTATTAAATCTTCTTCTTTGTAATATTCATGGCAGCCGTACTTTGCAAATGCACTGTATGAGTTTACAATAAGTTGTATAATCAATTTCCTATGTTCAGCATTTAGGGTGCTCCCAACTGTTAACAAACAAGCACTGATCTAATATCTGAAAACAATATTAATAAGAAAAAAAGGCAGTATGTCCTCCCCACCTCACATCTCAATCAATAAATATGAGTAGTTTTTTACCAATCAATTGTTTGTAATCCAAGCTTTCAATATAAAACCTCACCTAAAAAGGAATGCTTAGATAACTTAGAATATTCTTCACTTAACCACTCTAATTCTTAGCTTACTTAATAACAAGAAAGGGCACTAGGGCCAGCAGTAGATCTTAGTTTTCATACTCCAAATCTAGGGTTCCTCTTCCTACACCTGTTTTCTCTTTCTCATTGTAAATTAGTAAACTGGTAAGGTAGTTTATGAAGCAGTCTCTTATAGGGTTAGGCACCAGGATATGACACCTCTTGGGAAAGAGACTTGTTAAGAGTAAGTACAAAAAGGTAAAGGATGCCACAGAACACAGGCAACCCCACCACGAGATAGCAATCTTTGAGCTTAGACAAATAAGAGACAGTGACTATATCCATATTAAAGCTCTAAAAACTGCAAGTTTTTGGTCAATAAATATAGACTTCAGATCTAAGAATTCCCTTGAAATGACCTCAAATTTATTAATTGTCTTATTATAGGACAGAGACAGATCATTACAGAAATTAGCACATGTAGTCTCATGAATGAACAAGTCTTTAATAGATCAACAGAGAAGGGCACTTTACATTCACAAGATCCTCAGAAAAAAGGGCAAATTATGGCTACAATGATATTTCTCATATTTCTCATCTACTTTGCCAGACAGGTGTAAGAGACAAAAAGAAGGAAGTGAGGACTGAGACAAAAGTATGACAATGAAAAGAGAGATTGGAAATAATACTCAATGGCAAACACCGATCTCCTCATGACTTCATGTGAACTGTCAAAATGTTAAGTGGGGGAAGCAGATGTGGCTCAACTGATAGAACTTCTGCCTACCATATGAGAGGACCTGGGTTCGATCCCTGGGGCCTCCTGGTGAAAAGAAGAGACTGCATGTTCACATGGTGAGCCAGTTCCCGGCACAATTGAGTCATGCAGCAAGATACTGATGCATCAAAAGAGAGATGACGGGCAGAGTCAAGGTGAAGCATCACAGAAACTAGGAACAGAGGTGGCGCATTGACAGGGAACCTCTCTCCCAATCAGAGTGACATTTTCTTCAGATTATTTAATCTTTTAATTTCCTCATCCATTAAATGGATAACAAAACCCACCTAATAGAATGTTCATGAAGATTTAAATGTGCTAATTTATGTAAAGTACCCAGCAACATTTATGTCCCAATTTTCTCATCTTTTGAGACTTCCCATATGTTGCCTTGTATTGTAGATATCTGTATACTTCTTATCCCTGTACTGGAGTTTATGTCCTCTTAAGTTAGTTCTATTATTTATTTTCTGGCTCACAGTTCCCAGAACAGCACCTTTTTACATGAGAGACCTTCAACAAATAATCAGTTGAATATTAACAACAAAGAGAAAAGTGAGGAACAGCATATCCTCTTCTTAAGAAAAGTAAGATAATATGCTCACTTAAATGAAACAAAAAACTGGATGGAAGTCATGAAATCTATGACTCACCCTTTAGTAATTCAAAATAAAATAATAATAAAAAACCAACTCACAAGGATCTGGATGAGAAAAAAAAAACATTTTAAACACTCATAAAGCACTTTGAAAACGTCTGAATATTCAGATGCAGAAACCCCACCCTACCTATGTATAACTACCCATGCTATGGACAATGAAACCCTGTCAACAGACCTACTTTTATAACTTAACCTAAATTGTAGTTCCTGTTTAATTTACATTATAACTGTCATCTTGACATGATCACATAATGCAACATGTCATTCCTGTTATCAGGTGGTACCAAGAGTTAAATCAAAGTCTCCCATACTTCATAAGCTGATATGAGGCCTGAAAGCTAAATAATTAGAAGTATATGTAAAACTCCCTTTCTAAAAAGGTAATTCTATATCACTGTCTTCTACCTTATGCCTTATTTATTTCCAGGAAGAGGCTGAAATGACTCACCTGCTACACTGTAGTAAAATCTCCAAGGCAGTCCTGGAAAGTGTTTAGTGCAAGTTGCAAAGAATTTAAATATCTATTAACCACTTAACTTGGACACATTATCTCACAACAGCTTTCCAAGTTAAGAGATTTAATTTTCACCACTTAACAGAAGCAGCAGCTAAGTTCATGGAGGTTATGTAACTAACCCAAGGGTACACAGCTAGAACATAGGACACACAGCTAATAGGAAGCTAGAATGTTGGACTCCTACCATGCTGCCTATCCATGACTAGGGGAGAGTACTAAAATGTGCAGAAAAACATGTTAGTAGTGCAAAACATTCATATTAGAAATGATGCATCTTTCAAGCAAATCTGAAAAATTAAGAAAGATATTAAATGGCTGGTACAGATATAACTTTGATATTAATAATCTCACATCATTATCCCATTATTGTTTCTCTTTAACTCTCCTAAATTACAGGATTTATTAAGTCTTATCCATTCACTAAATTAAAATTTCTGAGCATAATTTCTAAGTAGTATTATCTTATAGATGAATAGAGAGGTGACAGGAATAGCTTACGGTAACCCAGACAGCTTTAGTTGAAGAACAAGGACTTAAAATGAGATTGCAACTAGCTCACTGACACAAAAAGTGGAGTACAAATTACCAGCGGTCGAGCAAGGGGGTGATGGGAAAGTGTGTGTTGTACATGTTTATACAATGTAAAAAAAAGGAAAGAGAGACTAAAGAAACAATGACAATTAAATGCAATATACGATCCCAGACTGGATCTCATACTAGAGGAGAAAAGGCCCAAAAGGACAATATGAAAATATTGGAATACAAACTGTAAGTTTTATACCAATGTTAAATTTCTTGAACTTATTAACTGTACTTAAGGTGGTTACCTAAGTGACTAACCTCGTTCTTAGAAAATGTACATGGAAATATTAACTGTTCAAGGAGCATGAGGGATACAGCTCACTCTGAAATGTTTAGAAAACAGATGATTAGATAGGAAAGAAGGAAGGAATGAATGGAGGGAGAGTGGGAGGGAAAGAAAAGTTAGGCAAATGTGGAAAAATGTTTTAAGTTGGTGGACCTACTTTTCTGGGTGGGGGATATGTTAGCACACTTATTATTTTTACAACTGTCTGTAAGTTTAAAAGTATTTCAAACTAAAAAGTTAAAAAAAAAAAAAAAAAAAAGATGGGAACTAAGTGGTCTCCATTACCATCCTCCAGTAACAGATATGATGCTTCAGTCTGGAAAACCCTTTCCCTGCCTGCCTCTCTGCCTGCTGCTATTCATCAACTAAGATGCAGCTCAAGGGCCACGTCCCAAGGAAGCCTTCCCACTGATCCATCAGGAAAGACAGGGAGAGGGGTCTAAATGATTTGGAGCAGGATGGTCCTTAACTTCTTTGGGTCACTCCTCCTGTTTGAGAATCTAATGAATGTGGACTATCTTCTCAGAAAAGTGTGTATACTAAAAAAATTCAATACAATTTCAGAAAATCTAAACTTCTAAAGCCCCAGAATAATAGTCCCTGCTGTAGAGAAACAAATGGGGTACCTCATAGGTAGTCAGCAGCACATGAAAACATAACTCCTGGGTTAGGTCTTGCTGTAAGTGAGCTCTCTCCTCCTTGTCACCTGCGTAGGTTACACAGGATACACTGGGAGCAAATCTGAACCCAAGAAAATAGGTAGATGAACAAAAATGCTAGAACCATAGGAAAAGACAGGCATATCTGGAAAATGAGATCTCATGGAAGTATTGCAGATGTGAAGACCTCATGATGCCCTGCAAACAGAAAAGAGCCCTGGGAACTGGTAAAAAGGACTTCAGAGCATTACCCAGTAATTCATTACTTACAGCTTATACTATCTTCTAAACTATATAACATGCATGATATGATTAATGTTATCTAGAATAATAGTTCAAACTCAGGGCAATCCCTGTGTGAACAAGTAGATGTATCAGATGAACACCTAAAAGGGTCCTGTACTTAGTCTTAAAAAAACAGTTTTTCTATGTGTTGTTTACACCTATGTCACCTGAAAAAATGGATTCTCCTTAAAGTCAGCAAAAGTTATTAAAAATGAGTTACAACCTTCAAATTGCCAATTGGTAACAATATTCCTATTAGGTCCTCAGTCTCCATCTGCATTGCATCAGTTCAGAATTTTCTGGAAGAAATAAGCCCATTGCTTGCCACAATATGATGCTCTAACAGGTTTTACATATCAGGAAAACAAAAACCTCAAAGTGACAAAACATCTTAAAATATCAAAAATCACCTTTTTTCAACCAGAAATAGCAACTACGTACAGCAGGGGAAACAGAGACCTTGAGGGGTAAAGAACTTTTTTGTTGTTTTTTTTTTATTAGTAGTAGTAGTATTGAAATAATGAAAATGCACTACTGATTGAAATGATGAATGTACAACTATGTGATTATGTACCAAATACCACTGATTGTATCCTTTGATGAAATGTATGATTTACTAATATGTACTAATAAAATGTATTTGGGAAAAAAATTTTAATTACTTTTTCTATAATGGGGCACTAATCAACTTAAAGATTAAAATTTCTGTTACCATATAATCTATATCTCTCAATTTCTTCTTTCCTATTCTTCAAAAAGACAAGACACAAAGAATTAGAAATGGTCCTTCATCATTTAATCTTCCTGCCATATAAATAAAGAGAGCAAAAGCCTGAAAGAGTAAAAGAAGGAAATTTTTATCACATTTCTACATGAGAACCAAGCACAAAGTTCCCATAACTCTGTAGCGAACACGAACTCTTACAAAAGAACTGGCTTATTAAGAAATAATGTAGGGAAGCGGACTTGGCCCAGTGGATAGGGCATCCTCCTACAACATAGGAGGTCTGCAGTTGAAACCCCAGGCCTCCTTGACCAGAGTGGAGCTAACCCATGCACAGTGCAGATGCCCGCAAGTAGTGACGTGCCACGCAGGGGTGCCCCCTGCATACAGGAGCCCCACGCGCAAGGACTGGGCCCCCTAAGGAGAGCCACTCAGCGCAAAAGAAAATGCAGCCTGCCCAGGAACGGCACTGCACACAGGGAGAGCTGACATCAGCAAGATGATGGAACAAAAAGAAACACAGATTCCTGTGCCGCTGACAACAGAAGTGGACAAAAAGAAGAACATGCAGCAATGGACACAGAGAACAGACAACTGGGGGGGGGGGGTGTGAGGGAATGGGAGAGAAATAAATAAAATAAATCTTTAAAAAAATAAAAGAAATAATATATTCATCCACATATTATATGCTCAATTAATTAGGTCCTAGAGTAAAATCATCTAAATCTCAAAAACATAAATTGCCAAAGAAATTCATGGTACTCACTTCAGTAGTTAACAAGCAATGACACTCAATACTTATGTAAATGAACTTTTAAGGCAAAGAAAAATATCAACAAAGACAATAGAAATCAATGAAAACAATGCAAAGATTCTACAAGATTAGGAATACTTTGTATACTGCAAAAATTGCCACAATATAACCAGAAGGTGGCACTCAGCGGCTTGCCTGCCTTCCTAAGTGAGGCTGTCTTCCTTCCCTACTTTTTTCCTTTCTTCCCCAGTCACTTAAGAGTGCCTTCTTTTTGCTAGGCTCTGTTCTAAGCTCCAGGGATATAGCCGTGAATAAGAGAGACAACCCTTCTAGCCCTCCTGGACCATATATCCTAGTCTAGTGGGGAAAACATAATAAAAAAACGCGTCATAAGTTTAAGTGGGGGAATTTAATGAAAAACTATATAAAGGTGAATAGCATACTTTAGGATTTACTTTTACACACTTTTGACCAGAAAAGTCGCTTTTAAAGGTGGCTATGACATGCAGAGAAAACAAAAAAAGGGGTGTTCACCGCCCCCAACAACATAATACTGAGTCATTTCCGAGGAAATCTATCCTAAGGATATCACCCAAAATCCTGAGAAAGATATATGCCAAAGATGTTCAGTTCAAAGTTATACATAGCACCAAAGAGGGGATAGGGCTTGGCATTCTGTAGAGCATTTACACAATTTAAATTCTGATAGAGTATTGTGCAGCCAGCAGAAAATTATGATTGTGAAGAATGTAATAAAATGGGAAATTACATTAGACTAATAAAATACAAACTATATGTGCACTATAATTTCAACCAAACATAGGATGCTCTTAGTGGAGAGCTGTGATTCTGCGGTGGCAGTTGCTTTTTTATGTGATTATATTAATTTTATCAATATAATAATAGAAACAATTCTTTTAAGTTACCCATGGCTTCCTAGCCCAGACGAGAATAAGTGCTTAATGGATTAAACCCATTCCGGGGAGCATTAATCAGTGCAGAATTATCAGAGAACTGCGAACTGACGCCGGGAGACAAGTTTGATAATTTCACAGAAAGAACTCATGAAAAACCCCAGACCAGGCCGCCAAAGCGACCGGAACAGGGCTTTAAACCCACATCTTCGGGCGCCTCATCTTCTTCCTAAGGGGCCTGCACTCGGCGCTGCTGTAGGAAGTCGCCCTCCCACAGGCCGGCATCCCCGGCGCCCGGGGACGAGGGCCGGGCCTCGCTCCCCACCCTGAGTCCTCCCCTGCCGGGCCTCGGCCCGCGCGCATCTCTGCCCCATCGCGGGGCGGAAAGGCTCCAGCAGGTCAGGTAGGTCCACGCGACAACCTGAGGCGCCACAGGAGCGTCCTGGCGCGGCGCTTCCGGGCCCGGAAAGGCCAATCCCAGTGAGTTTGCCCGCCTGGCCACCGACCTGTCAGGCCCCACTGCCGTAAGTCCTGCTCCTCCACCCGCGACCGAGTCGCCTCGGCTCGGCACTTAGTCTCAAGAGCCAGTAAGAAGCCGGGGAGCTCGCCCTCGCGGGCCCCAGCGCCCGCGCGCGCCATGGTCTCGGGAGGCCCCGCCCCGCGCGCTCCTTGGCCTCGGGAGGCCCCGCCCCGCGCGGCCCTGCGCGCTGCTCTGCCCAACCCGCTCGCCCGCGAAACCTGGGGGCGTGCCCCGCGGGCGCAGCCGCCGCTAGAGGGCGCCACGTGCGCGGGTTGCTGGCCAGGGCTGTGCGCGCGTGGGGCGCTGAGCTACTCTGCTGCTAGGTGAGGAACTTCTTATAGCGCCGGGTGCCCTTCGAGCATCTCGGTTCTCACTCTTTTGTGCTGCTGGTTGTGCTTATGCGCGCTCAAGACGTGGGATTCCCTGAAATCCTCGTGAGAGCCTCAGCTTGTGCCTCATTTAATCATTGACTGTCCTGGGCCAGGCCTCTGCTGTGTTCTGGGGGTACAGAATTCAGTGAAACACCGTCCCTGCTCTCCAGCGATTCCCTGGGAGACTGTAAGGGACAGCAGTAGTTCAGTTTACACTGGAAATAACTTGGTTTACCTCTGACTTTTACAATGGGAATTTTTTAGGTAAAACATGCCAGTTTTGAGGTTGTGAAAATGTTTAAAGGACAAATCACTAGAGACTGTCTCACCAAAGGTCGACTGCTAAAGCTCCTGGACTCTTGCCATGTGGCAAGACAATGGTGACTCTGCCTTCTCTAGAGTTACTTTTTCTGGGAGCTCAGCTGCGGGCAAGCAGGCATAAGGCTTGTTTCTCCCCTTCTCCTCCAGGCCTCCTCTCATTCAGCCTCTGAGGGACCTGTTTCATGAAGTTAAAATTTTGTTTTGAGGCATCCAGTAAATACAAAATAAGCATTCACTATGTGACAAGCACTCTGTAGGATTCTTGGACATAGAGATCACTAATCTCAGGGAGGAAACAGGCAGGAAGTAAATAAAAGCCAGGAAGTGATCTGTGTTAATATGAAAGTATAAAAGTCATTCACTGACTCCGTACCGCAGCTTTCCTACTCAGGTGTTTTCTCAAAACTTTAAGATAGACTTGTATCCTTTACTGACTTCTCTAGAAGCCTATTTGAACTATTTCCACCCCTCCAAGCTCTGTGGGTAGACTTATCCTCTAAAGTAGCAATATCAATCACTTAAACAAGAGTGCTTATTATTTTTAACTGAAAGTGCATTTGTTTTAACATAATACCAGAGATAGGGGCCAAGCTACAGCTGACTATTGGTATGTTGAAACTGGCATCTAGAATACCATTAAGAAATGTAGCTGAGAGACTCCAAGTCTGTTGGTGAGGTGACACATGTAAAAGGTTCACTCTGGATGCTATATGAAAAGAGCCTGTAAAGGGGAACAGAGCGGAAGGTGAGAGACCAAGGCAAGAATCTGGGCAAGAGGTGATGGCTGTTGAACTAGCTTGGTGGCAGTAGAGTGGTGAGTGCTACTAGATATGTTGAGATGTAGAGCCTATATGGTTCACTGACTGAGCATGTGAGAGAAAGGGAGTAAAGGATGATTTCAGGGATTTTGACTGAACAATTGGTAAAATGGAGTTGCTGTTTACGGCGGGAAGAAAACTGGGAATGAGAAGGTTTAAGGAACATCAGTAATTCACTTTTGATTCAGCAAAGTGGTGGAATACAAGATCGATACACAACAATCAGTGGTGTTTCTATAGACCAGAAATGAGTCATCTAAAAAGGAAATTAAGATAAAAAATTTCATTTTAAATAGTACTATGAGAAGAAGATATCTATAAATAAATTTAACCAAGGTTGTAAAGGACTTGTGCACAGAAAACTAGAAATCATTACAATTACTCACTTTTTCTGGAAACTCTTCTTCATTTGCCTTCAGATCCGATATACCATGCTCTTAGTTCCAGTCCTACTTCACTGGCGGCTATTCTCATTCTCCCCTGCTGCTTCCTCCTCATCTTTTCAACAACATCTAAATACTGAATTTGCCCAAGACTAAGTTTCTTTCATAGTTCCAGTCATCTCCATTATAGTCTTTTTTTTTTAACATTGATGAATTTTTTTTAAATTCATTTTTTAAAAATATTACATTCAAAAAATCTGAGGTCCCCATTCACCCCCACTGCCCCCACCCCACCACTCCCCTCACAGCAACACTCTCCCCCATCATTATGACACATCCATTGCATTTGGTGAGTACATCTCTGGGCACTGCTGCACCTCATGGTCAAGGGTCCACATCATAGCCCATACTCTCCCACGTTCCATCCAGTGGGCCATGGGAGGATCTACAATGTCTGGTAATTGTCCCTACAGCACCACCCAAGACAACTCCAAGTCCCAAAAATGCCTCCACATCTCATCTCTTCCTCCCATTCCCCACACCCAGCAGCCACAATGGCCACTTTTTCCACACCAATGCCACATTTTCTCGATTACTAACCACAATAGTTTGTGAATAGAATATCAGTAAGTCCACTCTAATCCTTACTGTATTCCTCCATCCTGTGGACCTTGGATTGATTGTATCCAGTCCACATCTATGTCAAGAGGGAGCTTAGAATTTCTTGAAGGGGAGGTTTGTTGTCGTATACTCTTTCAGTTTCTGTTTATCTGTGAATATTTTGAACTCTCCATCATTTTTGAATGCTAGTTTAGCTGGATAGAGTATTCTTGGTTGGAAATTTTTTTCCTTTTGTACCTTGACTATATCATACCACTGCCTTCTTGCCTCCATGGTTTCAGATGAGAAATCAGCACTTAATCTTATGGAGCTTCCCTTGTATGTGATGGTTTTCTTTTTTCTTGCTGCTTTTAGAATTTTCTCTTTGTCTTGAGCATTGGATAATTTGACAAGTATATGTCTTGGGGTGGGCCTATTGCAGTTTATGACCAGTGGAGTGCACTGTGCTTCTTGGATATGTACATCTGTCTCTTTCAGTAGCTTTGGGAAGTTTTCAGCCATTATTTCCTGCAACACTCCTTCTGACCCCTTTCCCTTCTCTTCTCCTTCTGCAATGCCTATAATATGTATGTTTGAGCGTTTTGCATTATCATTCGGGTCCCTAAGTCCTAGCTGGATTTTTTCTATCTTTTTATCGACCAATTCTACTATCTGTTTGATTTATGATATACTGTCTTCCACATCACTAATTCTCTGCTCTGCCTCTTCTAGTCTGCTGATATTTGCTGCAAGTGTATTTTTGATTTCTTGAACTGTGGTGTTCATTCCCATCATATTTGTTATCTTTTTGTGTATGTCTGCAATTTCTCTCCAAGTGTTGTCTTCATGTTGTTACCCTCTTCCTTTACTTCATGAAATTTGTCAGTGATAAATGCTCTGAGATCTTTCATTACTTGTGCGAAGTTCTGCTCCCCTTCCTGATTTTTAGTTTGTTCATTGGATTCAGCCATGTTTTCCTGATTATTGGTTTGGTTTGTAGATTTTTGTTGCTGTCTGGTCATCATTTTATCTTGACGGGTTTAATCAGTTCCTTAGCTTCTTTGTCTAGTCTTGGAGATTAAATAGCTGTTGCTTTTGCTCCAGTGTTATATCTTCTCTTTGTCACTTTGTTCTTCTTATTCCAATTTCTTATTGCTGGTTGAGTTCACTTTAAAGGAAAATATTAGTGCCGGCATGTGGATGCAGTGCATTTCCCCCAGCATGGGACATGACACCCGGGGATGAGCCTCCCTGGCACTGAGGGATCACTACCAAATACCAGCTGAAGATGCAACTAGAAAATGACCTTAATTAAAGGTTCAATGCGGATCAGCAGAATATCCCTGTCTACATATAATAACATGACTTTAAAATGCTGTTTGACCTAATGTAAGGGGGAAATGGAAAAGAGAAATGAGTTTATATGGCTATGAGTCTCTAAAAAAGAGTCTGGAGGTTGTCAGAAGGATTGCCCTTATGCACACCTGAGCAGAGTCTCAGAGACAGATAAAGTAGATACAACCCCATGTATTGGTTCTTTTGAGGGCTAAAGAGACCCACGGGTTCTACGGTCATGGCAGATGGGGTTCACTGCCATGTCAGATGGCCCTTCTTTGGAGTTGGTGTTTCTGTGTGATGGAACTGGACTCAGATGGGATCTCTTTTCACAAGACTTTCATGTTAAGTCTTCTAAGCCCCCTCTTGACATAGATGTGCAATGGACACAACCAATCCAAGGTCCACAGAGAAAATGTGGCATTGGTGTGGGAAGGGTGGCCATGGTGGCTGCTGGGTGTGGGGAATGGGAGGAAGAGATGAGATGGGGAGGTGTTTTCAGGACTTGGAGTTGTCCTGGGTGGTGCTTCATGGACAATTACCAGACATTGTAGATCCCCCCAGGGCCCACAGGATGGAACGTGGGAGAGTGTGGTCTATGATGTGGACCATTGACTATGGGGTGCAGCGATGCCCAGAGATGTACTTACCAGGTGCAATAGATGTGTCATGATGATGGGAGAGAGTGTTGCTGTGAGGGGAGTGGGAGGTGGGGGCGATGGGATTGAATGGGACTTCATATTTTTTGAATGTAATATTTTTTTAAAAAATGAATTTAAAAAAAGCAAAAAAAAAAAAAAAAAAAAAGAGGGAGCTTAGATTCCACATGGATTCTGGATGCAATCCTCCTGCTTTCAGCTGTAGGCACTCTTGGCTCCATGGTGTGGTGGTTGGCATTCTTTAACTCCATGTTAGCTGAGTGCGGTAAGTCCAATAAACCAGAGTGTAGGAGCTGAAGTCTGTTGAGGCTCAGGGCCTGGCTATCATATGGTCAGTCCAGAGATTCAGATCCCCTATATATATCCTAAACCCCAGCACCAACTACAATTCTGGTAAAGTAACAGGAAAGGCTTGTGCAAAGAGATCACATCTGAGTCCAGCTCCATCACACAGAAACACCAATTCCAAAGAAGGGCCAACTGACATGGCAGTGAACTCCATCTGCCATGACCATAACCTGTGGGTCTCTTTAGCCCTCAGAAGAACCAATACCTGGGTTGTATCTACTTTATCTGTCACTGAGACTCTGCTCAGGTGTGCATAAGGGCAATCCTTCTGATAACCTCTAGACTCTTTTTTAGAGACTCATAGCCATACAAACTCATTTGCCCTTTCCATTTCCCCCTTAATTTAGGTCAAAAAGCATTTTTAACTCCTGTTATTATATATAGACAGGGATATTCTGCTGATCCGCGTTGAACCTTTTATTCAAGGTCATTTTCTAGTTACGTCATCAGCTGGTACTTGGTAGTGATCCCTTGGCTCCAGGGAGGCTCATCCCCGGGTGTCATGTCCCATGCTGGGGGGAAGGCAGTGCATTTACATGCTGAGTTTGGCTTCGAGAATGGCCACGTTTGAGTAACATGGAGGCTGTCAGGAGGGAACTCTTAGGCACAGTACTGCTCTAGGTCTTGTTCTTATTTCAGGTGTATAGGCTCACAAGCATAGTCATTAGTATCAGGGCCTCACTGTTGGACCCTCATTCCTTCCTGGTCCTTACCGTTGCACCCAGGGGACTGCCGCTGCTCACCTAGGGACCATGACAGAGCCCCCCCGCCAGGAACCCATCACTCCCCCCAGCTGTTGTTTTTAATTGTTTCCACTGTGAATATATCCAAACATTTCCATGCACCCCGGACATATGCCCTGTATAACTCCCTGTCAACCATATGTCCCCTGTCAATAACATCCCATTCCAGTATTCCTCTGCTGTCATTGTTGAACCACTCTGTGATCCAAAACTTTCTGAAAACTGAAGCCCAATATAATGCGAGGTTCCCTTAATAGTAAAATGGAATATAGCGATGAGTTTAAAGCTTAGATATAGAATACGTATTAATTTGGAAAAATTCTACATCCTATCTTTTTCTTTTCTTTTTTCCTAATTATTAAGCTTCTCTTCACAAGAGTTATAGATGACAGTAATTCATATATACAATATACAGTATTCCCACATATCCAATATAAAACCTTTTCCCTTCCACAGCAATAATCTTTTAACATATTCATACCATACTTACTGAAACTGATGTACAGATATTGAGACAATACCTTTCAAACAAGGTAACATTTGTGTTTACATTGTGGTTTATACTTTAGGCTATACAATTTTCTAAATTTTTAGTTATCCTATGTTTTACATTATGATTTACATTATTAGTCTGCTGGCCTCTATATGTTTTTGGTGTAATATTACATGTTTTATATCCATCCTTGCATACTCTCGTGAAACACTTCTATTGCCCTCACAGTTACATTGGTTCCATCTATTCAATATCTATTTCCCCCTCCCCTTGGGGCCCACAGTGACAGTCAATCTTCATTTCTTGAGGAGCCATGTTCAGCGATACTTGCAACAGTGCTGAGGGCTTGACATGCTCAACTGCCCTAATGCCCTGGGAGCCACCATTTCTCCTGAGAGATACAGTTCCCTCTATTTGATGGCATTAGTCCTCCCCAGGATGTGGGTATACCTTCACTCTCATTATATGGGTCTCTATCCAATGATATAACCCACTCTGGCAAAATGAGCATCCACATATTCCCTAGGAGTCTGTCCTACATCAGATTATCCCCTTTAAGTATCTTAAACAGGTAACTTTCCTAATTATATTTTGAAAAGGTTTTCTCAGCATTATCCTCTCAACCAACACCTGACAATCTCCTATGTTTGTATGTTGCCCCACCCTCCCCCCAATTTCTTGAGCAATATTACCCATCCGCCCATCCCTAGACCCCCTCAAGCCCGCAAAGCCCCACCCAAAGGTAACCCTATGCCCCCATTTTATTGCTTCCTGTACACATACTTACCTCCAGCTTATCATAGATTTCACCCATGTAGATGTCAGCTTACATCCTTCCTGTACACCCCGATTTCCTATAAGCCTATCATCTAGTCTCTAGCTCTTTGAGGCAGCTTGGTTTACTTATTTCATATAATTGAGGTCATGTAGTATTTGTCCTTCAATGCCTAGGTTGCTTCACTCAACATAAGGTTCTCAAGATTCATCCATGTTATCACATGTGTTTGTAGTGTATTTGTTCTTAAAGCCGATTAGTATTCCATTGTATGTATATACCACATTTTATTGATCCACTCATCTGTTGATGAGCATTTGGGTTGATTCCAACTTTTGGCGATAGTGAACAATGCTGCTATGAACATTGGTGTACATATATCGGTTTGTGTCCTTGTTTTCAGTTCTACTGGGTATATACCCAGCAGTGGAATTGCTGGGTCATATGGCAAATCTATGACTAGTTTTTTGAGAAACCGCCAAACTCTCCTCCAGAATGGTTGGATCCTTCTGCATTCCCAATGTTCCCATTTCTCCACATCCTCTCCAGCATTTGTATTCTTCTGTTTTTTTCATAGCTGCCAATCTTATGGGAGTAAGATGGTATCTCATTGTAGTTTTGATTTGCATTTCCCTGTGATGTTCATGAAGCCACTTCCTATTACAAGGTCTTGTAGATGTTTCCCTACCCAGCTTTCCAAGGTCTTTATGGTCTTGGCTCTTATATTTAGGTCTTTGATCCATCTTGAGTTGATCTCTGTATAAGGTGTGAGATGGTAATCCTCTTTCATTCTTCTACATATGGATATCCAGTTCTCCAGGCACCATTTGTTGAATAGCCATTCTCGCCCAGTTGAGAAGGTTTGGTGGCTTTATCGAATATTATATAGCTATATATATGAGGTTCTATATCAGAACTTTCAATTCGATTCCATTGGTCTGTGTGTCTCTCCTTATGCCAATACCATGCTGTTTTCACTACTGTAGCTTTGTAGTATGTTTTGAAGTCAGGTAGTGATTCCTCCAATTTCCTTTTTCTTTTTCAATATGCCTTTGGCTATTCGGGGCCTCTTTCCTTTCCAAATAAATTTCATAGTTAGTTTTTCTAGTTCCTTAAAGAAGGCTGTGTTGATTTTTATTGGGATTGCATTGAGTGTGTAGATCAGTTTTGGTAGGATAGACATCTTAAAAATATTTAGTTTTCCTATCCATGAAGAGGGAATATTCTTCCATTTATTAAGGTCTTCTTTGATTTCCTTGAACAGTCTTGTGTAGTTCTCTGTGTATAAGTTTTTTACATGTTTAGTTAAATTTATTCCTAAATAATTGATTTTTTAATTTACTATTGTAAATGGTATTTGTTTCTTGATTTCCTACTGATCTTTCTCATTATTGGTGTACGGAATTGCTATTGATTTTTGCACATTGATCTTATAACCCACAACTTTACTAAACTCATTTAAGAATTCTAGAAGCTTTGTTGTAGACCTCTGAGGGTTTTCTATGAATAGGATCATGTCATCTGCAAATAATGAAGTTTTGACTTCCTCCTTTCCAATCTGAATGCTTTTTATATGTGGTTCTTGCCTCAATGCTCAAGCAAGTACTTCTAAGACAATGTTAAATAGAAGGTGAGATAGTGAGCATCCTTGTCTTGTTCCTGACTTTAGAGGGAAGGATTTTAGGATTTCTCCATTGTAAATGATGTTGGCTGTGGGTTTTTCATATATACTCTTTATCATGTTCAAAAAATTTCCTTGTATTCCGATCTTTTGGAGTGTTTTTATCAAGAAAGAGTGCTGTATTTTGTCAAATGCTTTTTCTGCATCTATAGATATAATCATGTGATTTTTTTCCTTCAGTCTGTTTATATGGTGTATTACATTGATTGATTTTCTTATGTTGAACCATCCTTGCATACCCAGAATGAATCCCACTTGGTCGTGGTGTATAATTCATTTAATGTGTTGTTGAATATGATTAGCAAGTATTTTGTTAAGTATTTTTGCATCTAGGTTCATTAGAGAAATTGGTCTGTAATTTTCCTTTCTTGTGGTGTCTTTGTTTGGCTTTGGTAAGAGGGTAATGTTGGCATCATAGAATGATTTAGGCAATGTTCCTTCTGTTTCAATTTTTTGTAAGAGTTTCAGCAGGATTGGTGTTAGTTCTTTCTGGAATGTTTTGTAGAATTCACCTGTGAAGCCATCTGGCCCTGGGCTCTTCTTAGTTGGGAGGTTTTTAATGACTGATTCTATCTCTTTTCTTGTGATTGGTTTGTTGAGATCATCAATTTCTTCTTTTGTCAATATAGGCTGCTTATGTTTTTCTAGGAATTTGTCCATTTCCTCTGAATTGTCATTTTTGTTGGAATATAGTTTTTCAAAGTATCCTCTTATGATAGTCTTTATTTCTGTGGGGTCAGTGGTAATATCTCCTTTCTCATTTCTTATTTTGTGTATTTGCATCTTCTCTCTTTTTTTCTTTGTTAGTCTCGCTGAGGGTTTGTCAATTTTATTGATCTCAAAAAACTAGCTCTTGGTCTTATTTATCTTTTCAAGTGCTTTCTTGTTTTCTGTTTCATTTAGTTCTGCTCTTATCTTTGTTATTTCTTTCTTTCTTCTTCCTGTGGGATTACTTTGTTGATTTTTTACTAATTCCTCCACATGTGCAGTTAATTCTTCAATTTTTGCTCTTTCTTCTTTTTTGATGTATGACTTTATGGCTATAAATTTCCCTCTCGGTACTGCTTTTGCTGCATCCCATAAGTTTGGTATGTTGTGTTATCATTATCATTTGTGTCAAGGTAGTTATTGATTTCTTTTGAGATTTCCTCTTTGATCCACTGTTTTTCTAAGAGTGTGCTGTTTAATTTCCATATCTTGGTGTGAAATCTGGGCCTCTGGCCCTTGCAGATTTCCAGCTTCACTCCGCTGTGGTCTGAGATATTATTTTGTATGATATCGATCTTTCTGAATTCATTAAGCCTTTCTTTGTGGCCTAGCATATGGTCTACCTTGGGGAATGATCCGTGTGCACTTGAGAAAAATGTATATCCTGCTGTGTTTGGGTGTAATGATCTGTATATGTCTATTAAGCCAGCTCCTCTAATATACTGTTCAAATATTTTGTTTCTTTAGTGATTCTCTTTTGAGATGTTCTGTCCAGAGTTGATAGTGGTGTATTAAAGTCTCTCACTATAATTGTAGATGCATCTATTCTTTCACTTAGCTTTTCCAGTGTTTGCCTCACGTATTTGGAGGCACCCTTGTTAAGAGCATAAATATTTATGATTGTTCGTTCTTCTTGAAAGATTGTCCCTTTCACTAATATGTAGTATCCTTCTATATCTCACAATTGTTTCACATTTAAAGTCTATTTTGTCTGATATTAATATAGCTATTCCTGCCTTTTTTTGGTTATTGTTTGCTTGTAAGATTGTTTTCTAACCATTCACTTTCAGCCTCCATGACTCTCTGGGTCTAAGATGTGTCTCTTGTAGACAGCATATAGATGGGTCATATTTCTTTATCCTATGTCCCAGTCTGAATCTTTTGATAGGTGAGTTTAATCTGTTAACATTCAATGTTATTACTTTCAAGGAATTATTTATGTTAGCCATATTTTGACTGGACTTGTGTTTGTCATATTTTGTTTGTTTTTTCTTCTTTTTGTCTTTTTTGTTGCTCTTACGTTCTCCTCCAACTCTGCCTGTCCTGTTTTTTCCTTTCTTTCTGCAGAACTTCCTTTAGTATTTCTTGAAGGGCAGGGTTCTTATTAGCATACTCTTTCAATATCTGTTTATCTGTGAATATTTTGAACTCTCCATCATTTTTGAATGCTAGTTTAGCTGGGTGGAGTATTCTTGGTTGGAAATTTTTTCTTTTAGTAACTTGACTATATCATACCACTGCCTTCTTGCCTCCATGGTTTCCGATGAGAAATCAGCACTTAATCTTATGAAGCTTCCCTTGTATGTGATGGTTTTCTTTTTTCTTGCTGCTTTTAGAATTTTCTCTTTGTCTTGAGCATTGGATAATTTGACAAGTATATGTCTTAGGGTGGACCTGTTGGGGTTTATGATGTTTGGGGTGTGTTGTGCTTCTTGGATATGTACATCTGTCTCTCTCAGTAGATTTGGGAAGTTTTCAGCCATTATTTCCTGCAACACCCCTTCTGACCCGTTTCCCTTCTCTTCTCCTTCTGGGATGTCTATAATATGTATGTTTGTTCATTTTGCATTGTCTTCAGGTCCCTAAGTCCTAGCTGGATTTTTTCTATCTTTTTATCGATGAATTCTAGTATTTGTTTGATTTCTGATGTACTGTCTTCCACATCGCTAATTCTCTCCTCTGCCTCTTCTAATCTGCTGCTATTTGCTGCGAGTGTATTTTTGATTTCTTGAACTGTGGTGTTCATTCCCATCATATCTGTTATCTTTTTGCATATGTCTGCTATTTCCTCTCCTAGTGTTTTCTTCATATTGTTAAACTCTCCCTTTACTTCATTAAGTTTGTCTCTGATATATGTTCTGAGATCTTTAATTACTTGTCTGAAGTTCTGCTCCCCTTCCTGATTTTTCATTTGTTCACTGGATTCAGCCATGTTTTCCTGATTACTGGTTTGGTGTGTAGTTTTTTGTTGCTGTCTGGTCATCATTTTATCTTGACGGGCTTAATCAGTTCCTTAGCTTCTTTGTCTAGTCTTGGGGACTGATTAGCTGTTGTTCTTGTGTAAGTGTTATATCTTCTCTTTGTCACTTTGTCCTTCTCATTCTAATTTCTTGTTACTGGCTGAGTTCACTTTGAAGGAAAATATTAGGGCCAGGGAAAGGCAATTGTGTAAAAAAGGAAAATGTGTAAAGTAGTATTGGTAATAAATGTTACCAGAGCAACAATATGAGATCTGGGAGGATGGATATTAGATTCATGTAAGTTGTGTAGCGTTATAGCAGTGAGTACCTATAATGAGATAGTCAACTGAATATGGGAGGAATATGGTATGAATTAAAAAGCCCGTATTTTCATGAGAGAGGGAAAGAGAAAAGAAAGACAATAGTATCAAGAGTGGATAAAAGACAGAAAACAAAAGAAAAGTATTAGAAATTAAAAGTTAGACAATTTGGGGACCAAAGAAAGGGAGGTGGAATATAGGAGAGACAGTAGATGATGGAGGATATCAAGGTGTGGGGGAAAGGGGATAGTGTAGGTGGCCAAAATCAATTCACACTGAAAAGAGGAAATGGAGGGTGAGGAAACCCAGCAAATGTGAGGTGTTCCCTGCAGCACCTATTGTATAATTAAGATAAAATAAAATAAGAAGAAAAAGAGAGAAAAGAAAAAAAAGAGAAGAAAAAAAAGGAGCGGTGGGCAAAGAAAAGGGAGGGAAACATGCAAGAAAAAGAAAAGAAGAAAGAGGAAAAAAACAACAAGAACCCCTAAATAAAATGAAAAAAGTCCTTGGGGGTTACAATGGGAGAAAAGACTAGGAGATAATGCAATATTAGCAACCAAGACAATAAAAAAAAGAAAAAAGAGAAAAAAGAAAGAGAAAAAGAAAGGTAAACGCCGAGCACTAGGACAATCAAGGACCTCAGATAGACCTCAGGGTGTGGTGGATTCAGGGCTGGGAAGTCTGTGATATTGCAGACTCAAGAGGTGTGAGTCTCTGGGGTGTGGGCCACCTGGGTTTAGGGAACACAGACCTGGCAACCTCAAATCTGGTTAACAGGGAGCCTGGGAGCACCACAGTGCAACACAGCCTTCAGGGACCCCCGCAGCTGGGTGCCAGCCCTATGGGGAGGGTCACATCCACAACTCTGACCTCTGTGTCAGAAACCCAAAATCCCCCTCTCACAAGAGTCTCTTCTGTCACTGTTTCACCAAGTCGATTTCAGGACACGTTCCACCTTGCAAGCCCCTGAAACAGCCTGCTGGGGGTGCCTCTATATTGCAACCAATTTAAGGACCGCTGCAGATCGGCAGCCAGCCCCAGGGGGTGGGACTCTAGCCGGAAGCACCGATCTCCGTGTCAGAAACCCAAAATTCCACACCTCACAAAAACTCTGTCTCTGTTTCACCAAATCGGCTTCCAGACACCTCCTGCCCTGCAAGCCCCCCAAAGAGCCTGCTGGTGATGCCTCTATATTGCAACCAATTTAAGGACCACCGCAGATTGGCAGCCAGGCCTAGGGGCAGGGCTCTAGCCGGAAGCATTGATCTCCTTGTCAGAAACCCAAAATTCCATGCCTCTCAAAAAACTTCTCCGTTTCTGTCTCACCAAATCGGTTTCCAAACACCTTCTGCCCTGCAAGCCCCCAAATAGCCTGCTCAGGGCTTATGAATTCCCCAGCGCAGCAGAGCCTCCAGGAATCGCTGCTGCTGTACCACCCGCCCCAGGGGGGAGTGTCCTGCACGCAGCCCCTATCTCCATGAAAGAGAGCCTCAATTCTACCTTTTACAAGCATCTTCTCTGTCACCGTCCCACCAAATCGATGTCCAGACACCTCCTGCCCGGCAAAACCCTGAAACAGCCTGGTCCTGATGAATTTCGAATGCTGCCCAGCTGCTTCTTTGTAGGAGAGACTATAAGGTGCACTCACTCAGACACCATCTTCTCCATTGTAGTCTTATCCAGTCTCAAGGCTCTAAGTACTATCCTAAAATGGTGATTTCCAGGTTTCTATATCCAGTTCAAACGTTTCCCCTGAAGTCCAGAGTAGGATATCCAACCACTTATTCAAAATCTCTGCTTGGATATCTAATGACCATCTCATATTACTCTGTCCAAAAATGAATTCATTTTTCTCCATTCTCAAATGTTTTATTTTGAAATAATTTCAAATATGGTACAGCTGCAAACATAATACAAAATCCACATACCTAGATCCACTGGAGAGGACAGAGAAATAACTGCTAGACTGGGCACTATAGAGGTCATCAACGGCCTTGACAAGAGCAATTTCTGTGTATTGGTGAAGTCAAAGACCTGACTGGAGTGGAGAGGAGGATGAGGTTTGGGGAAGTTTGGGGAGGGAAAGGAGTGAACAATTATCTAAAGGATGGGAGAGGAAAGTGACTGGAGAAATATAGTAGCATTGCCAAGTAGCAGCAAAGGCCTGCTTGAGGTTTCTAATCATGAGACCAGTTAGTAACAGTGAGTGTTGGGTGGAGGTGGGAAGTAGGCAGATAATTGGAGCTTGCTGGGGTTGTATTTTTGCCAGGTGAGTTCAACAGAGAGTGACTATACTGTCCATATATCCACAGTGTAGAATCAAGGTGAACAAGGTAGATAAGTTTGCTACAATTCTTACATTATAGTGAGGAAGACAGCAAAAAAAAAAATCACTTTTAGAAAACATGTTGGATTTGTACCTAGAACAGTGGCTGGCAAACAGTATGTACACAATAGGTACTGATGAATGTTTGAATGAAGTGTCTGTGGGGCAATTGCAAAATTTCAGGGCCTATGATTTTCATAACCTTGAGGTACAGAGAGGACATTTTACAGATGGGCAAACTGAGGCACAGAAACTTTAGGCAACTTGGGCAGTATTTTCAAGTTAACTGCCAGAATAAAGTCTAGCCCCCAATCCTTTTTCATTCATTGCTCAGGTTATATAATTACGGAATTCATATTAATTCCATATTTTCTTCTTCCATAGAGAGGGTATATCCTCTGTCAGCAGTAACCCAACAAGATTAAAGGTAATCAAATCATCAGCAGTGGACCTTAGCATGTGCCAACTCTGCCAACGCCAATATGATCACGCAAATCTCAGCTAACAAGCTGTGATTGCTGTTCATTGCGTCCTTGCTCTGTAAACAGCGGGACACTATTGTGAAACAACCAGTGGAGCTTGGGTAAAAGCTGTGGTCATGAGTGACTATTTGTACAGTCCCCCTTCTTGAATACATGGACTTGGAACATTTGGAACTAGTTTGGATTATGTCAGTGCTTTAGAGTAGAATAAACACTGGACTGAGGAAAGAGACTTGGATTTCCTTCTTTCCAAAAAAGGAAAAACTATATTTTGACGTCTCATACATCTTTGGCATCAAATAACACTTAGTAACTTTAGAATTTAGAAAGCCAGAGAAAATATACTAAAAGAGTATGCATGTTTAAGTATAGCAACAAAGTAAGTCTGTGTCATAGGACTCTTGCCCATACACTTTAGAGAATTGGTACTCTCCTTTAACACCCTAGGCATGATCATAACACTGAAATATTACCAAGGAAGTCTTTGATCACATACTCCACATGGTAAATTGGCAACTGTGCTCCAAAATTGCCCACATGTCTTTTGTTTCCCAGGACAGTGTTTGTTTTCCTTTCTAATTGAACACCATTGACTGCCATGCTTGTCAGCAAATTAGTGACAAGAAGTTGCATTCTTGTTGTTCTCTACCTACCAGCATGCCATGTCTGCCAACCACCTAGTTATATAACATTTGTGTAATCTACCCAGCTGGCCCCTGAAACCTTTTGCGTTGCCAGCTGTCCAATTTGATCTTTGACTATTTCCATTTAAGGAACAAGATGTTCCAATAATAAAACATTATGAAACGAAAATGTTTCTTAAAATGCCCATGGTATGTATTGATTTATAGTGAGGATAGTAATTGCTACTCTTTAATGCAGTTGAGAGGATTAAATGAAACATTTAAAAAAAAAATAAAGAACTAAACCCAAATTTGAATATACAGGGTATTGTGAAGGATCAAAACACTTTAGTAGAGAAGGAGTCTAAATCACCTATGTATCCACACTTAAAAAATGGGGGTTATCTCTCACTGTTGAGAACCCATGATAACATTATTTGGTTCAGGATTCACAGGCAAATGTTCCATAGTATTTTCCCCACATGGATGAGCCATAGATAAAGGTTCTGACAATAAACACATGGCATAAGATATCTACTCAATGGTTGGGTCATGGATAGCCAGCTTTGGTAGGTAGTATTACCATTCTACTATCTGCTTTCTCCACTATAAGATGACTATACATTCATACCTTTAGACATTTTTAAAAATTAAAGAACTAAACATGTGTACCTCCCAATAGATAAGAGAGTACTTTTCCATGATTTGCTTTTGCTGATATAATATGAATAGACAAGATGTACTACAATATATGTACTGAAAGTTTGAAATGTGTTTGTTTAGATTGTTTCTACTCTGCCATGAGACAGTCCAAACTGAATATGGGCCATGCTGGTTAATATCTTTCCTAATTTATTATTATTATTATTAACCAGAATCCTCATTAACTACCAATATCACTGTAATACATTCTGTAGATTGTCCTCTAGTGGTCTTTCAATTAACATTAACATCCCTAGACTACCCTTTCAGCCACAATCATATTTATAAATCAGCAGTGTTTTTATACTCATTATAGTAGGCAACCATCAACTCCACTCATTACCACATATTTACAATCAATCTTATTAAACATTCCACATACATTCAGCATCAACTCTCCCTTCTCAGGCCACATTTTGCCTCCTAGTATCCTACAGTCTGTAGTTTAACTCCATAAGTTTACTCATTATACTTAGTTCATATCAGTGAGACCATACAATATTCATCCTTTCATGTCTGACTTATCTCACTCAACATAATATCCTCCAGGTTCATCCATGTTTTCATGTACTTCCCCAGTTCATTTCTACTTATAGTTGAATAGTATTCCATCATATGTATATACCACATTTTGATTATCCATTCATCTGTTGATGAGCACATTGGTTGACAGAGATTTCCATCTCTTAGCAATAGCGAATAATGCCACCATGAACATTGGTGTACAAATATCTGTTCACATCCTCACTTTCAGTTCTTCTGAATATATTCCTAGTAGCAGTGTTGCTTGATCATATGGCAGTTCTATACTTAGCTTCCTGAGGAAATGCCAACTGTCTGTCACAGAGGCTGCACCATTTTATACTATCACCGACAGTGAAGGACTCTTCCTATTTCTCAACATCTCCTCAGCACTTGTAGTTTTTTGTTTTTGTTTTTGTTTTTAATACTGGCCATTCTGTAAGATGTGAAATGGTATCTCATTGTAGTTTTGATCTGCATTTCCCGAATAGCTAGTGTTATTGAGCAACTTTTCATGTGCTTTTTGGCCATTTGTACTTCCTCTTTAGAAAGATGTCCAAGTCTTTTGCACATTTTAAAATTGGGTTGCTTGTCTTTTTGTCTTTGAGTTGTGTGATCTTTTTGTAGAACACAAAAATTCAAACCCTTGTCAGATATGTGGTTTCCCAAGATTTTCTTCCATTGAGCGGCTGCTCTTTCACCTTCTTAAAAACATCATTTGAAACACAAAAGAGTTTAATTTTGAGGAAGTCCATTCACCTATTTTTTCTTTCATTGCTCATGCTTTCAGTGTAAAGTCCAAGAAACTCACCACCTACCACAAGATCTTGAAGATGTGTCCTTACATTTTCTTCTAGGATCTTTATGGTTCTAGCTTTCATATTTAGGTCCTTGGCCATTTTGAGCTAGCTTTTGAATAAGGTATGAGATAAGAGTCCTCTTTCTTTCATTTGGATATGGATTTCCAATTTCTCCAGCACCTTTTGTTGAACAGACTATTCTGACCCTGCTGGATGGGTTTGACAGACTTGTCAAAAGTCAATTGACCATAGACGTGAAGGTCTATTTCCAAACTTTCAGTGTGATTCCATTGTCTATCTTTATGCCAGTACCAGGCTGTTTTTATCATTCTACCTAAATCATAAGGTTTAAAGTTGGGATGTGGAAGTCCTCTGACTTAGTTATTCTTTTTAAAGATATTTTTCGCTATTCTGGGGCCCTTACCCTTCCAGATAAATTTGATGATTGACTTTTCCAATTCTACAAAGAAGGCTGTTAGAATTTATATTGGGATTGTGTTACATCTGTAGACCAATTTGAGTAGACATGACATCTTTTTTTTTTTTAAGAGAAAGAGTATCTTTATTGAAGAAGATAAACCCTATGTATTCTCTGTAACATTTATGTAATTGAAATATCTTTAAAAAAAATTTTAAATGGGAAAAAAAAGAAGATAAAGAGAAAAATCCTTAAAGAAAGTAACCTTGGTGATTAGTTATAATTTCTTTTTTTTATAAACCTTTAAAATTATTAACCTCAGGCCCAGTAATAGTATGGGACTTTAACATTATTAGAATAGTTTGTCTGTTTCCCTAACCACCAAGACTGTTGCTTAGAGTTCACAAGTGCTTTATATTGTCCCATGAGAAAGCCTACGAGTAGAAAGCACAATTGATATTTTTCACTAGAAATATAATATCCTGTGCACAATTCATCCTCCCAGATTAATATATCCTTATAGCATTATCTCTTGCCAATACTGTTACATTATAGTTTCTGCTTATACTTCCTACATGTTGCAAATATTAAAATAGTCATTAGAGAAAGTACATCTATTTTCAGTAGTATTATTAAGTTCTTACAGGGGAAGTGGACTTGGCCCAATGGATAGGGCATCCTCCTACCACTGTGGGAGGGCCGTGGTTCAACCCCCGGGCCTCCTTGACCCCTGCGGAGCTGGCCCATGCGCAGTGCTGATGCACACAAGGAGTGCCCTGCCACGCAGGGGTGTCCCCCACGTAGGGTAGCCCCACGCTCAAGGAGTGTGCCCCGTAAGGAGAGCCGCCCAGCGCGAAAGAAAGTGCAGCCTGCCCAGGAATGGTGCCCCACGCACAGAGCTGACACAACAAGATGATGCAACAAGATGACAACAAAAAGAAACACAGATTCCTGGTGCCGCTGATAAGGATAGAAGTGATCACAAAAGAACACACAGTGAATGGACACACAGAGAAGACAACTGGGGGGGAGGGGGAGAGAAAATAATTAATTAATTAATTAAAAAAGTAAATCTTAAAAAAAGTTTTTTAAAAAATTCTTATATAACCACCAACCGCTTTGATTCCAAATGGTTGGTTATGAAACCTGGAGCGGGGGAAGCTTTCAAATTTAGGATTAATAATGAATCTTATGAAAGTATGAGAAGTTAAATTTCAAATCTACAGCCTCAACATGATTAACAAAATATTCTTTAATATGAGAAGATATATTATGTCTCTATTTAAGGAAGAATGGCATCATCTGTTAAGAATTCAACAAAACTAGCTCAATTATATTTTCCCTATATATACTTCACAAGGCAACGGTACCTAAATTTAATTAGCCTACAAAATGTGTAACCAGGAAATGGTTTCATTTGGACAATTTTTAAAGTTTTTCCAACGATTTCTATCAGATAACTTCTAATTATACAGAAAGGAATCTGCTTGAAGGCTCAAACATAACAAACCTTGAAAATAAATATTTGCTGATACACCCAGAGGCAAAAATACGACAAAGGCAGACCTGACAGAAATAAGGCAGAAAGCAAATAAACTTGAGCAGTGACAAACTCTTCTTACAACCCACTCTCTTCTTTCTATTGCATTGTCTTTTGTATTCCCTAAAAAATTATTCGTGTAGAATTCAATTTTTGGAGTAACCCAAATCGAGTTTTCTAATATAACAACACGAGGGAGGACAGAAGGTATTTTGGTAAAGGGAGACTGGATCAGTGAAAATCCACAGGATATCAAAGTCTGCAGGCCAGCTAGCCAGGTTTGCTGTAATCTAATCAGGTGCTCTGTTATAATTCCTTCCTGAGTGTGTGCCATTAAAAGCCATAACCATTAAAACCTGAAAGCACTAAAGAGCAGGGCATGACAATATTAACCACTAACACTCCAAAAGAATTCTTCCTTCCTTCCGCAAAATGAGTACCTTCCTTTTATTTTTAAGTGCATTTAAGGCGGATTTTGGTTAAGGAGGAAGATACAAGGAACATCAACAAGTGGTGGAAGCATTTCACTCTGTTGACATCTCCAAATTATCTCTGAAACGAAATGGTAATTTCTTCATTAAGAGTTTATTGCTTAAGAAAATATTACACGTTTTCCTATTACCATTTCTTTAAAATTCTTTGCCTTCCTAAATAAGTGCTTGAAAATATGTTGTCATCTAATCATCTGACTTCTAAATTTTTAAGAAAGTATACAATAGGAGTTACTCTATTCTTTTTCATCCTTTACAAACATGAAGGGTCAATTTCTTCCAGTGCAAATTCCCCGCTGTCCTTTATTAATTCTTCTAAATGACTTTTAAAAACATGTCCCACAAAATAAGTCACTTCCCTCTAGTAGCTATCAAAGGTTGTCTGTTCTTTCCACTCGACCCTCAATTTTACAATTCAGCAGGTAGTATTCAACCATATTGTCACATTATGTTTAGCAATAACTATATGCTTATTATTCAAGTATTTGGAGTCTTCATTTTTCTTATAATTCATATATCCTTTTTTTTTTTAAATCATCTCTGCCGCAACAGCATAGTCCTTGTTTTGTTCATTGTTATCATTTTCTTGTGGACCAGTGATTGTTATTTCAGGCCTTGGTGATCCTTGAGGGTCTAAATCAGCCTCATCTTGTCTACTGCCAGCTCCTTAGGACTTAGTTTCTTCATCGCCTCCTGGTTGCAGCTCATTATGAACCTGGTCTAGTTCCTCACCATTTTCTTCATTGGTGCCTCCATTTCCATGAGCAGGACCTGCCTGCTCCTCGCTGCCATCACATGCCATACCTCCTTTATCTTCAACTTCACCATTCATTCCTGAAAAATCTTCTTTCTGTTCTGCATCCTTGTTTTCTTTCTCTCCATCTTCCTCCTCATCTACTATTTCTGCTGGCCTCTGATCAACTGGAATCTCAACCTGAGTATCTTCATCTTCTTGGACTTCTGCTGCATTTCAGACCTCTCTGCTGCAGCTTTGAAAACGACTTCATCACTGTTTGGAACTGTTTGTGGTGAATTCTTTAACACTTTCACGGCCTTTTCTGTATTCACGTCTTTCTTTTGGGGGCTGAGGAGATGAATTGTCACTGGATCCGACTGTTGATTTAGACTGACGATCATTTCCACTCCCTTTAGACTTTCTTGGTCCTGCAATAGGAGATAGCGAAGAGACTTTCTGACCATAAGGCCTTCTCATTGTTGACTTGTCAAAAAGCAATTCACTATAAGGCAATTTCTTAAACATATCTCTGTGACAGCCACATAAGACTGCCCATTCTCCAACTCTGGCCCCTTTCAACAAGTTTTCCTTCTAGAGTATAAAGTCTGTGGACAGGCCCTCCTCGCGGGTTCTTTTTTCCGTGATCATTTGTGGTCCGCGATCCCACTGACTCAGGACTTTCCTCGGGATGAGGAGGCGGGAAGCTGGGCTGATGAGGTCTCCATTTGCAATTAAGAAGATAGTGCAGGGTTCCCGAGGTGGTTTTCTAAAGCGAGCTGACACATTGATCCTGCTGCGGGTCACGGGTTTTACCTCTGTGCTGGCAAGCTCCATTGGTCTTTCCTTGGTTTCCCCAATGTCCAAGTAACTGAGTTTCTGGAAGCCCTCCAGGCCCCCGGCCACGTAGTTGCCCCCGCTCTGGATCTGCTCGAGCTTGCCCACGCGGGGGCCGTTACGCGGCGTGTAGATGTATCTGACGGCCCCAAAAGGCGCCTGGACGCCGCCCATCACCTCCTTCCGGAAGACGTCGAAGCTGGGCACCTTCTTCTCGTGGATGACGACTCGGCGGCCCGCGAAGAAGGCGTCCCCGTTGCGGTACACCAGCACGCTCTTCACTACGGCGACAGGTGGCTGGAGCGGGCGCCGCTCATCTTCCGGGGAACGCGGCCCCGCTCCTGGCGGCGACGAGGACAGGAGGAGGCCGAGGGTGAGCACGGGGGCTCCGTGCGCCCCGCGTGCGCCCCGCGTGCGCCCCGCGCAGGCCCAGCGGCGGCACGACATCTTAATGATAGTTTGGCTTCCAACCCATGAATATAGTGTCCTCCTATTTATTGGGTTCTTCTTTGGTTTCTTTTCGCGATGTTTTGTAGTTTTCTGAATACACGTCCTTTATGTCCGTGGTTGTCCTGAAAGTGGAGGTCTCTGGATTTCACATTTTAATCTTTTTTGATTATATGAATTTTCTAATCTTTTATTTGGGGATCATATCTACCACGTAGGACTTGTGTGAGGATTAAGTGAGATAATTTCTGTAAAGTGTTTACTACTCTCTTTGGTATATAATGAGTACGTAATAGTAATGATGGTTAATTTTTCTAATGTTCTACAATTATGTGTTAAAAAGTTCCTTTTCAAAGGTCATAAGTTCAAACCAGAAAGTTCTGTTTTTGTTAGTAGTTTTTGTATAAAGTATGTTTGGAGGCATCTCGTTCCCTAAGATATAGCTATTCTATAAAGCTGGGATTTGTTTTCTCCAAGGGAGAAAGGAAAGAGAGGCAGCAGGAGCTCCATGTGGATTTCAGACATCCTCTGCTGACCTTGCACACTGTTCATACCCTTAATGTAGCACGGTTTCCATTCTTAATGCTGCCTCTTTGTTGAAGCATTTTAGTTTGGTTCTGTGTCAATTTTTTCCTTTAGCACAAACGACAGATTTAAATGGCTACTCTTAAACAAGCAGACATGCATACAAGTCAGGTTTGTTTGCTCGGTTTCATCAGTAATGCTTCACTTCCTAGAATGGACACTGGAGTGAGACTTAGGCAGTATGCAGGCCAAATCCCAGGTTGACTTTCTCTTCCTGTTTCCCCCCTAGATTCCTACTTTGTGGGTTGTTGTTTTTTTTTCATATTTAATTTTTTTTTTATTAAAGAAGTAGATTTACAAAAAAGTCACTTAAAAATTACAGCATTCCCATGTCCTCCATCCCCCTTTTAAAAATACTGTTGATAATATTATTTTTCAAAGTTTATCAGGTTTTTTGTCTGTTCAGTTGGTTGGTTTTTTGAGGTACTGGGGAGTCAACCAAGGATCTCATACATGGGAAGCAGTTGCTCAACCACTGAGCTACTTCCACTCCCCAATGAGAGTTGTTTTTCTCATTTGTTTGTCTTTAGGAGGCACCAGAGATTGAATCTGGGACCTCATAATGGGAAGCAGGTACTCAGCCACCTGAGCTATATTCTGCACCCCCTTTTATTTTTTTAAAGTAGTTTTATTGAAACTTATTCACAAAATCTTTCAGATTCCAACATGACCTTTGTATCAAATCCTGTCAAGGACATTACAAGAAAACAAAAGTTACAGAGCAATAACCCTTAAGAGCATAGATGGAAAAATACTGAATAAATACTACCAAATCAAAAAAATTATATATAAGTAGTATAATATTAGGATCATGTGATCTGGTTACAAAGATACATAATTGATTTAACTTTCAAAAATAATTCCATATAATTTTAATAAAGTGATCAGTTTAAAATGTACAGAAAAAGAATTTTATAAAATTCAACACCCATTCATAATAAAAACTCTTAGTTGACTAAGAAAGAGGGATAACTTCCTCAATATGATAAGATTATTTACCAAAAATGTACAAATACCATCACACTTTCAGGGGGAAATATTGAATGTTTTCTATATTAGTCAGGGTTTCTAGGGAAACAGAACCAATAGGAGATATCTGTAAATACTGTGAGATTTTATAAAATGATCTCACATGAGTGTGTGGATGCACAAGTCCAAGTTCCATAGGGCAGGCTGCAAACCAGGGGCTCTGATGAAGGTCCTTGATGAGTTCCCAGAGACACTGTCTGATATAGTGATGGGAATTCTGTCTCTGAATGCTGAAATAACTTCTTCATTTAAGGGCTTTAAGTGATTGGATGAGAAGTCACTCATTGCTGACAGCAATATCCTTGATGCAGATGTAACCAGTCATCTATCCTAATCAACTCACTGATGATTAAAGTCCATGAAATGCCCTTGTATTACAAACAGTCAAGTGCTTGCTTGACCAAACAACTGAGCACCATTACCTGGCCAAGTTGACACGTTAGACTAACCATCACACTTTCTCCTAAGAAGACAAAGATTCCATTATCACCACTGCTGTTCCAACCTTGTATTGGAGGTCCTAACCAGTACAATGAAGTGAGGAAAAAAATAAAAAAATTAAAGATAAAATTTAAAAACAAAATATCCAGGACTAAATTGTGTTAAAAATGTGCAAGAGTCTATACTGAAAATAAGAAAACATGCAGAAAGAAATTAAAGGTGCCCCAATAAATGGAGAGATATTCTACGTTCATGGACTGGAAGATTAAATTGTTAAGATGTCATTTCTCCCCAAATTGACCTATACATTCAATACAATCCTAACCAAAGCTATGGCAGGCTTTTTTTTTTTCATAGAAATTGATAGGCTGACTTTAAAATGTATATGAAATTACAAATATATATACATAAAAAAAGAAACAAAAGTAGAATGATCAAAATTGTATTTAAAATAAGCACAAATACAGAGGTTTATACTTACCAAAATGGAACAGAATAGAGTCCAGATATATCCACACATATGTGGTTTCCTGACATATGACAAAGGCACCAATGCAATTCAGGAGGAAAGGAAGATCTTGGAATAAATGGTGTTGGAAGAACTCAATATCCAGATAGCAGTAAAGAGGTCCTTGAGGGAAGTGGATGTGGCTCATGGGATTCAGCTACCACCTACCACATGGGATGCCCTGGGTTCAGTTCCCAGTGTCTCTTAAAGAAGTTGAGCAAGACAGTGAGCTGATGTGATGGGCAGGCATAGCAAGCTGACACAATAAGATGATGCAACAAGAGACACAAGGAGAAAAACATAATGAGAGATCCAACAAAGCAGGGAGTGGAAGTGGTTCAAGTGATTAGGTGCCTCCCTCCCACATAGGAGGTCCCAGGTTTGGTTTCCAGTGCCTATTAAAAAGAAGACTAGTACACAACAAACAGACACAGCAAATGCAAACAACTAGGGGAAAGGAGAAATAAATTAAATTAAAACTAATAAAGCAGATGCTGTGAATTGCTACAAAATTTGATTCAATGAAAAACAAAACAAAACAAAACCTTGACCCTTTGTCTTAGTTTGCAACAGGGATGCCAATACAAAATACCAGAAATGAGTTGACTTTTATAAGGGGAATTTTATCAAGGCAGCATCAGAGATGCTTCCTCATCAAAGTCAGCTACTGGTAAGCCTGGTATCCTACCATGTGGTGAAGCAAGATGGCAGCCAATCTCAGCTGAGGTCCCTGTCTTCCCTCTAGGCTCACCATCTTTTAAGCCTTGAGCTGCTCCATGGGCCCAGCCTCTTGGGGACTTCGTGCCTCAGCTTTGGCTGCTAGCAATCCTCAAGTACTCTCTCTCTCATGGGCAGGTCAAAATGACAGAGCTTTCTTTTCTTTGTGTGTGTGTGTCTTTCTCTGTATCTCTGTTTATAGAAGACCGAGCAAGAGGGCGGAGATCTAACCTTGGTCATGCCTCACTGATATATTCCAATCAAAAGCCCTAAAGTGATCTAATCAAGTTATCTAACCAAAAGCCCCTTAACTGAATTTAATGCAGTCAAAGGGTCTCAAACCCACAGGAATGGATTAGTTAAAAAATATAATATCTTTTTGGGAGTCACCAAATTCAACCATCACACCCTTATACTCACACCACTCATAAAAAGTAATTTAGAATGAAAAATGGATCTAAATGTGAAAAGCGAAAATTATAAATCTTTACCAAGGAAGCATAGGAGACTATATGATCTCTGGGTAGGAAAAGATTTCCTTCCTTCCTTTTCCTTTCCTTCCTTTTCTTCCTTCCTTTTCCTTTCCTTCCTTTCCTTCCTTTTCTTCCTTTTCTTCTTTCCTTTTTTTTCCTTCTGAGATACTGTGGGCCAGGGAATGAAACTGGGACCAGGTATGTGGGAAGCCAGCACTCAACAACTAAGCCACATTGGCTCCCCTGAGTTGTTTTTTTCCATTTGTTTTGCTTGTTGTTTTTGTATTTTCAGGAGCATTGGGAACTTAGCCAGGGACCTCCCACGTGGGAGGTGTGTGCACTGCTTGAGCCAGGAAAGATTTCTTAAATGGAAAAAAGAAAACACTAAACATAAAAGGAAAGATTGATAAAGTAGACTTTGTGAAAATTTTTAAATTTGCTCATTAAAGGACACAATTAAGAAAATAAAAAATTGAGTCTCAGACTGCAAGAAAAATATTTGCACTACATATACCAGTAAAGGATTAGTAACTTAATTATACAGAGAATGCTTACAAATGAGTAAGAAGAAGACAATCAGTCAAAAAAAAAATGGGCAAAAGATTTTCCCAGACACTTTACAAAGAAGATATACAAATGACCAATAAATCACATGGAAACAACCCTTATCAGGGAAAATCTAATTAAAACACAATGAGAAAACACTACACATCTACAAGACTGGCTGACAATAACAAGTGTTGAAGAGGATGTGGAGCTACTGAAACTTTCATATATTGCTGGTGGGAGCATAAAATAGTACAGACTTTTTGAAAAACTTTCTGACAGTTTTAACTAAAGTTGAACATATGTCTACCATAATGTTAGAGGTTTCTCCCTTGCAAGGTATATAATGATGAACTGATCACAAGGTTTACAATGGTTAACAACAGTGATGTGCATTCCCATGACACAGAACAGCCCCCATCCTGAGCCTACATGTTCAGATATAGCTCATTTCATCACAAGAATACACAAAGGAGCCACATGATCCCACCAACCCCTCCCACATCCCTAGAATTCACTATCTCTAGCTCACCACCCCCTAGCCATCCCTATTGGCCCTTGGGTCTTACCAAAGACCCAACCCACTCCCACTAACTAAACATTTTCCTGCCTATAGATGTACTGTATACATTCATGACCACCTCTGCCAGAGGTGAGCTGAAGTCTCTCTTCAGACCTCTGTCATGCTGGCAGGAGGGCTGAAATCTAATCTTCAGACCCCCACCATTGGGAAAGCGTCCCAATAAACTTTCAGCCTACAATCATGTCAGTCTCCATGTCCCAGTGAGCACTTTTTTTCTCTAACACATATGACCTAGCAATTCCGCTCTTAGGCACCTGCCTTACTTTGCCATATGCTGCCAATGCAATATACCAGAAATGGGTTGACTTTTAAAATGGGAATTTTATTAGAGTAAAAGCTTACAGTTCCAAGGCTGTGAAAATGTTCAAATCAAGGCATTGTCAGAAATGCTTTCTCGCAAAAACCAGCTGCAGCAGACCCCAAAATCCTGTCACACAGCAAAACAAGATGGCTGGTCTCTGGTCTCTACTTTCTCCTGGAGCTCAGCAGTATGTAATCAGGCATCTCTGCTTGGGCCTTGTAGACTTGAGTATCTCAGGGCTTCTCTTTTTTTTTTTTTCAATTTTAAAAAAATTTAATTGTCTTTTTTTTAAAGATGCATAGATCACAAAAAATGTTATGCTAAAAAAAAATAAGAGGTTCCCTTATACCCCACACCCCATCATGCCCACTCTGCCCATATCAACAGCCTCTTTCATCATGTGGCCCATTCATTGCATTTGGTGAACACATTTTGGACCACTGCTATACTACGTGGATTATAGTTTACATTGTAGTTTACACTTTCCCCCAGGCAATTAAGTGGGTTATGGTAAGATATATAATGTCCTGCATCTGTCCCTGCAATATCATTCAGGACAATTCCAAGTCCTGAAAATGCCACCACATCACACCTCTTTTTCTCTCTCCCTGCCATCAGCAAATCCTGTGGCCACTGTCCTCACGTCTGTGGTATAATTTCTTCCATGGCTAGAGTCACAATGGTTCTGTAGTAGAATACCAGTCAGTCCACTCTAATCCATATTTTATTCCTCCATCCTGTGGACCCTGGGATGGTGATGTCCACTCCTCTCTAAATTGAGATGGCACTTAGATGCCACATGTCTGATGGATGTAATTCTGCTGTTTGCAGTTGTAGACACACTCAGTTCCCTAGTGTGGTGGTTGACCATCTTCACCTCCTTGTTAGCTGACCTAGGTAAGTCCAATGAACCACAGAGTTGATGTTGCAAATCTGTTGAGGCTCAGAGCCCAGTTGGCACCTGGCCAGTTCAGAGATTGAAGTCTCCTGAGTATACACCAACCCCAGCACCAACCATAGGTTCAGTAAAAGTGACAGAAAAGGCATGTGTAGAGAGGTCACATCTGAGTCCAACTCCATCACACTTAGGAGCACAAATTCCAAACTAGGGCCCACTGGCAAGGCACTGAACTCCAGAGCCATATGCCATGACTGTAAAACCTGTGTGTCTCTGTAGCCCTCAGAAGCACCAGTACCTGGGGTTGTATCTACTTTGGCTGCCTCTGGGATTCTGCTGAGATGTGCATAAGTGTGACCCATCTGATGACCTCCTAATTCCTTCTGAAGTCTCTTAGCCATATAAACTCATTTGTTTTTACCATTGCCCCCTTTTATTCAAGGTATTTTTCTAGTTGCATCACCAGGTGGTGATTGGTAATAATCTCTCGGCACCAGGAAGGCTCATCACCAGGAAATAAGTCTTACATTTGGGGAAGGTAATGCATATATATGCTGAGTTTGGCTTAGAGAGTGGCCACATTTGAGCAACATGGAGACTCTCAGGAGGTAACTCTTAGGAACCCTGAAGCTCTAGGCCTACTTGAAATTTCAAGCACACAGGCTAATAAGCATAGTCATCAGTATCAATGGCCCATCATTGGACCATCCTTCTTCACTGGTCTTTGCCCTTACACTTGTGGGATTGTTGTTGTTCCATTGGGAATGTGACAGAGCTCCCTTGGCTAGGAACTCAGCACTCCCACAGCTGTCATGTGTAACTCTACATAGTATTAAAATACCCGACGAATATCCGAACATTTTTACATACCCTATATACATGCCCTGGAGAACTCCCTCCCAACCATGTGTCCCCCATCAATGACACCCCAACCTGGTGCTCCTCCCCTGCCATAGTTGAACCCCTCTGTGATCCAAAACTTCTTAAAAAATGAAGCCTAATATATTGTCAAATTCAATTAGTAGGAAAATGAAATAGTAATGATAGGGTTAGTGATTAGAAATAGCATACTAATTTAGAAAAACTAAAGTAAAAAATAAACTGGGGTATTAAAAAATGAAAAATATCATAAAACATTGTTTTTGATATTTTGCCTTCATCATTGTAATAGGTGTTACCCCGTAGGTATAGTGGCAAGGCAATCTCTTCCATTCCTTCCTCAGTGTCTACATCTTTTTTTTTTAATTTTTAATTTGTCTTCAAAAAAGTTTTAGATCACAGTAAAGTCACATATACAATATAGGGGACTCCCATATAGCCAACATCAAACCCTTTTCCCCCTTCCCCAGCAATGATTTTTTACATGTGGATATTATATTTGCTACATCTGATGTACAGATATTGAAACATAGCTACTAACCATGGTTCCATTTTGGTTTACATTATGATTTATGTTGTATACTTTTCTAAATTTTTAGTTACATTGTGGTTTACATTTTAGACTATACACTTTTATAAATTTTTGGTGAAATTTAGCATGGCCTATATCCATCATTGCATGATCTTGTGAACAATTCCATTGCCCCCCAGTTACCCCCTCTTCTATCTATTCTATTCCTCTCTCCCCCTCCCCTTGGGGCCCACAGTGACAACCAAGCTTCACTGCTTGAAGGACAAGATTCATAGATACTTGCAACAATGCTGAGAGCTTGACACACTAGACTGTCCTCCCCAACTGGGAGCCACCCATACTCTCGAGAGACACTTCCCTCTGTTTGAGAGCATCAGATCTCCCCAGGATAGAGGTACAACATCTTCCTGCTCATTGTATGGGTCTCTACCCACTGATATAACACACTATAATAAGATGAACACTCACACACTCCTTAGAAGCCTGCTCCAGGTGCACCCTGTGCCAGATGCCCCCCGTCAAACACCTTAAACAAGTAACCCTTCCTTATTATATTTTCTAAAGAGTTTTCTCAACATTATAGTTTCAACCACATACCTGGCAATCTGCCATGTTCACCTGCTCCTCCCAGAACCTATCCCCAATTCCATGGACCATCAGACCCATCCTCCCAACATAGCCCCCCCTCAAGCCTGCAAAGCCCCACCCAATAGTATCCCTATGCCCCTGTCATATCCCTTCCCTGCACAACTACTTACCTCATTTTATCATAGATTTCACCCATGTAGGCATCAGCTCAAAACTTTCCTCTCCCTGACAATTTCCTGTTAGCCTATCATCCAGTCTCCAGCTCTCCGAGATAGCTTGATTTGCTTAATTCATATCAGAGAGGTCATTTAGTATTTGTCTTTCAATGCCTGGCTTGCTTCACTGAACATGTCTTCAAGGTTCATCCATGTTATCCCATGTGTTACTACTGTATTCCTTCTTACAGCTGAGTAATATTACATTGTATGTATATACCACATTTTATTTATCCATTCATCTGTTGATGGGCCTTTGGGTTGATTCCACCTTTTGGCAATAGTGAGTAATGCCGCTATGAACATTGGTATATATATATATATATTGGTTTGGGTCCATGTTTCTTCTGGGTATATACCCTGCAGAAGAATTGCTGGGCCATATGGCAAATCTATACCTAGTTTTTTGAGGAACTGCCAAACTGTCCTCCAGAATGGCTGGGTCCTTCTGCATTCCCACCAGCAGTGGATGAAGGTTCCCAGTCCTTCACATCCTCTCCAACATTCTAGTCTTTTGGTTTGTTTTTTAATAGCTGCCTGTGTAATGGGTGTAAGATGGTTTCTCATAGTAGTTTTGATTTGCAATCTCCCTAATAGCTAGTGATGTTGAGCATCTTTTCACGTGCTTTTTAGCCACTTGTATTTCTTCTTTGGAGAAGTGTCTGTTCAAATCTCTTGCCCATTTTTAAAATGGATTGTCTTTTTAATTTCAAAATATAGGATTTCTTTATGCTGGATATTAATCTCCTGTCATAATACCAACTTTTTCTCCCCTGTGTAGGCTGTCTTTCCCTGTGTAGGCTGTCTTTTCATTTTCTTGTTAAACTCCTTTGAGTTTATCAAAGGAGTGCAAAAGGCTTTAATTTTGAGGAGGTCCCATTTATCTATTTTTCCTTTTGCTGCTCGTGCTTTGGATGTCAAGTTCATGAAGCCATTTCCTACTACAAGTTCCTGTAGATGCTTCCCTACATTATTTTCCAATGTCTTTATGGTCTTGGCTCTTATATTTAGGTCTTTGATCCACTTTGAGTTGATTTTTTTATAAGGTGTGAGATGGTAATCGTCTTTCATTCTTTTGCATATGGATATTCAGTTCTCCAAGCACCAGTTGTTGAAGAGGCCATTCTCTCCCAGTTAAATGGGCTTGGTGGCCTTGTCTAATTTCAGATGACTGTATATGTGAGGATATACAGAACTCTCAATTCAGTTCCATTGGTCAGTATGTCTATCCTTCTCCCAAAACCATGCAGTTTTGGTAACCCTTAGCCTTGTAGTATGTTTTAAAGTCAGGTAGTGTGATTCCTCTGATTGTATTTATCTTTTTCAAAATGTCTTTGGCTATTTGGGGCCTCTTTCCTTCCAAATAAATTTCATAGTTAGTTTTTCTAGTTCATTAAAAAATGCTATGTTCATTTTTATTGGGATTGCATTGAATCTGTAGATCAGTCTGGGTAGGATAGACATCTTAATGATATTTAGTCTTCCTAGCCATGATCAGGGAATATTCTTTCATTTACTTGAGTATTCTTTGATTTCTGTTAACAGTGTTGTCTAGTTTTCTGTGTATAAAGTCTTTTACATCTTTAGTTAAATTTAGTCCTATATATTTGATTTATTTAATTTACTATTGTAAGTGGTATTTGCTTCTTGATTTCCTCCTCAGATTGCTCATTATTGGCGTACAGAAATGCTACTGATTTTTGCTCATTGATTTTATATCCTGCAACTTCACTGAACTTTTTCTCCCCTGTGTAGGCTGTCTTTCCCTGTGTAGGCGGTCTTTTCATTTTCTTATAAGTTCTAGAAGCTTTGTTGTAGACTTCTCAGGCCTTTCTATGTATAGGATCATGTCATCTGCAAATAGTGAGATTTTGACTTCTTCCTTCCCAATTTGGATGCCTTTTATATTTGGTTCTTGCCTCAGTGCTTGAGCAAGTACTTCTAACACAATGTTATAGGAGGGGTGATAGTGTGCATCCTTCTCTTGTTCCTGATCTTAGAGGGAAAGATTTTAGGATTTCACCATTGTAAATGATGTTAGCTGTGGGTTTTTCATATATACCCTTTATCACATTCAGAATGTTTCCTTCTATTCCTATCTTTTGCAGTGTTTTTATCAAGAAAGGGTGCTGTATTTTATCAAATGCTTTTTCTGTGTCTATAGATATGATCATATTATTTTTCCTTTGATCTATTTATGTGGCGTATTACATTGCTTGATTTTCTTTTTCCTACAGATTTATTTATTTAATTTCTCCCCCCTCTCCCCCCTCTCCCCCCTCTCCCCCCTCTCCCCCCTCTCCCCCCTCCCCCCTTCCCCCCCTCTCCCCCCTCCCCCCTCCCTGCTTCCCCCCTTCCCCCCCTCCCCCCCTCCCCCTTCCCCCCCTCCCTGCCTCCCCCATCGCCTCCCCCATCGCCTCCCCCATCCCCTCCCCCCCACCTCAGTTGTCTGGTCTCTGTGTCTATTTGGTGTGTGTTCTTCTTTGTCCACTTCTGGTGTTGTTAGCAGCCCCGGAATCTGTGTTTCTTTTTCTTGCGTCATCTTGTTGTGTCAGCTCTCTGTGTGGGCGGCACCATTCCTGGGCAGGCTGCACTTTCTTTCGTGCTGGGCAGCTCTCCTTACGGTGCACACTCCTTGTGCATGGGACTCCCCTACCGGGGGGACATCTCTGCATGGCACTACACTCCTTGCGCGCATCAGCACTGGGCATGGGCCAGCTCTACATGGGTCAAGGAGGCCCGGGGTTTGAACCACGGACCTCCCATGTGGTAGACGGACACCCTAACCACTGGGCCAAGTCTGCTTCCCCCAGTTGATTTTCTTATGTTGAACTACTCTTGCATACCAGGGATGAAACCCACTTGGTCATGATGTATAATTCATTTGATATTTTGTTGAATACGATTAGCAAGAATTTTGTTGAGGATTTTAGCATCTAGGTTCATTACAGAGATTGGTCTGTAATTTTCCTTTCTCGTGGTGCCTTTGTTTGGCTTTGGTATTAGGGTATTAGAGTAATGTTGGCATCATAGAAAGAGTTACACAATGTTTTGATTTTTGAAAGAGTTTAAGCAAGATTGGTGTTAGTTCTTTCTGGAATATATGGTAGAATTCACTTGTGATGCTGTCTGGCCTGGGGCTCTTCTTCGTTGGGAAGTTTTTAATGACTGATTCTCCTCATGTATGCGGTGCCACTCCTGGGCAGGCTGTGCATTTCTTGCGCGGGACAGCTCTCCATGTGGGGTGCACTCCTTGCATGTGGGGCTCCCCTACACGTGCGATACCCCTGTGTGGCAGGGCACTCCCTGGGCACATCAGCACTGTGCGTGGACCAGTTCACCACACTGGTCAGGAGGCCCTGGGTGTGAACCTTGGACCTCCCATGTGGTAGGCAGATGCCTTATCCTTTGGGCCAAATCTGCTTCCCTGAAAGTGTATTTTTGATTTCTCAGACTGTGCCATTCATTAGCTTCATATCCATTATCTTATTTTATATGTTTATAGTTTCTTCAGGATGCTCTCCAAGTGTTTTCTTAATATCCTTAATCTCTTCCTTCACTTCATAAATTGGCCCATGATATTTGTTTGAAGAGCTTTGATTAGTTGTTTGATATTCTTCTCATCTTCCTGGTTTTTAGTTTGTTCATTGGACTGGGTCATGTAGTCCTGATTATTGGTATGATTTGTAATTTTTTCTTGCTCTCTGGTCATCATTTTATCTTGATATGTTTGTTCAGTTGATTTGCTGCCTCCACAGCTTTCTGCACCAACTAAATGCTTGGCTCCTACTGCTTAACCAGCAAGAGAGAAAGAGCAGGAAGCCCTAAACTAAAGAAAATGTTCAGCCAGAATATACACTCTAGTAAGCCAGATGCCAAGACATCAACAAAAAATTACAATCTGCACCAAGAAACAGGAAGCTATGGCCCAGTTAAAGGAACAAGATAAGCCTCCAGATGACATAATGGAGTTGAGACAACTAATCATAGATGTTCAAACAAATGTCCTTAATGAATTCAGTGAGATGGCTAAAGAGATTAAGGATATTGAGAAGACACTGGATGAGCACAAAGAAGAATTTGAAAGCATGCGTATAAAAATAGCAGATCTAATTATAATGAAAGGTGGAATAGATGAAATTTAAAAAAAACATTGGAATCATATAAGAGCAGATTTGAGGAGGCAGAAGAAAGGATTGGTGAGCTTGAAGAAATGGCCTCTGAAAGTGAACATACAAAAGAACAGATGAAGAAAAGAATGGAAAAAATTGAACAAGGTCTCAGGGAACTAAATGACAGCAAAAGCTTTGCAAACATGTGTCATGAGTGTCCCAAAAGGAAAGAGAAGAGAAAAGGGACGGAAGGAATATTTGAAGAAATAATGGTAGAAAATTTCTCAACCCTATTAAGGACATAGATATCCATGTCCAAGAAGCACAATGTACTCCCATCTGAAAAAATCCGAGTAAACCACCTCTTAGACACACACTCATCAGAATGTCAAAGGCCAAAGATAAAGAGAGAATTCTGAGAACAACAAGAGAAAAGCAACGCATAACATGTAAGGGATATCGAATAAGATTAAGTGCTGATTTCTCACCAGAAACGATGGAGGCAAGAAGACAGTCGTCTGATATATTTAAGATAGGACAAGAGTAACACTTCCAGCCAAGAAATATACATCTGGCAAGATTGTCTTTCAAAAATGAGGGTGAGATTAGAATATTCACAGATAAACAGAAACAGAGCATTTCTAAGCAAGAGACCAGATTTTCAGGAAATGCTAAAGGGTGTGCTAAAGCCTGAAAAGAAAATACAGGTGAGAGAGGCCTGGAAGAGAGTCTAGAAATGAAGATTATATCAATAAAAGTAACTAAAAATGTCAAGAGTGATGAAAATAATATATGGCAGGTAAAACTCAAATAGTCAAGCGTAAACTTAACCAATGAACTAAATCACTTGTATTCAGAAAACTGCAACTCAATTTTAACAGAAATCATAAAAGTCCTAAAAAACTGGAAGAACATTTCATGCTCATGGATTGGAAGACTAAATATCATTAAGATGTCAGTTCTACTGAAATTGATATACAGATTGAATTCTATATTAAAAATTCCACTAACATTAAAAAAATGGAAAACACGATCATCAAATTTATTTGGAAGTGTAAGGGGTCTTGAATAGCTAGAAACATCATAAAAAGGAAAAGCAAACCGTCGTTCAGACTTTAAATCACATTACCTAGGTATAGTGGTAAAACAGCATGGTACTGGCATAAAGACAGACACAATGGATCCAAATTGATGTTCAGAAACAGACCCTCACATGTATGGTCAAGTGATTTTTGACTAGACTGTCAAACCCACACAGCTCTGGCAGAACAATCCATTCAACAAATGGTGCTGAAAGAATTGGATATCCATAACTGAAAGAAGGAAAGAGGACTCCTATCTCACACCTTATCCAAGAATTAACTCAAAATGGATCACAAGCCTAAAAATAAACGCAAGAACCATAAAACTTCTAGAAGAAATTGTAGAAAAATATCTTCAAGACCTGGTGGTAGATGGTGGATTCTTAAAGGAGATAAGAGGAGGACTGAGATGGACTACTGATTTTGAATGTATGTGGAAGTTTTAATTAACTTTATTGTAGAAGTGTGGAAATGTATAGAGTTGATGGTAACACATTACAGTGAGTAGCAAACTGGTTTATAACTAGGAATGTGGCTGGAAAGGGTAGCCTTGGGATGTAAATGTCCACTGAAAGAAAGCTAGAGAATAATATAGGGACTGAATAAAATAGTGGTGGATGAGAATTGTGGTTGATGGTACAGATGCAAGAGTGTCCTTCTGTGAGCTAGAGCAGATGTCTACCAGTATGTAGGGTGTAATGTGGAAAAGCATAGGAAAAATACATCTGGTGTGACCTATGGACTATGGTAACAGCAATATTATAATATTCATGCATCTGTCCTAAAGATATACTGCATTGATAATGGGGGAGTATGGAAAAAGTGTGCCAAATATACACTATGGTCCATGGTTGGTGGTAACATTCTGATGATATTATCTCATAATCTGTAACAAATGTTCCATCACAGTCTGGTGTATTGATGAAGGGGTAATGTATGGGAATTCTATACATGTGCATGATTGTTTTGTAAGTTTGCAACTTCTGTAATAAAAATATATTTACAATAATAATAATAGGGTGGGTTGGAGGGGAAATACACTGAATATAAGGTATGGACTACAGTTAGTAGTATAAGATTTTAACAATATTCTTTCATGATTTGTAACAAATGTCTCACAACAATGCAAGGTGTTGGTGCTGGGTTGATATATGGGCCCACTGTGATGTTATGTGTGTTTGTTTTGTAAGTTCACAACTTTTTAAAAAAAGATCGATTTATTTATCTCTATTTTCCCCCTTCATTATTTTGTGCTTGCTGTCTACTTTCTGTGTTCATTCACTGCATGTTCTTCTTGTGTCTACTTGTCCTCTCTTTAGGCAGCACTGGGAAATGATCCTGGGGCCTTCCAGAGTGAGAGAGAAGCAGCTCCCTGGTCTGCTGCATCTCTTATTGCCTCTCCTCTGTATCTCTTTTTGTTGTGTCATCTTGCTATGCCGCTCTCTGCTTGGGCCAGCACTACTGTGCGAGCCAGTACATTGTGCGGGTCAGCACTCTGTGTGGGCCAGCACTCTGCATGGGCCAGCTCTCTGCTTGGGCCAGCTCACCATGTGGGCCAGCTTGCCTTCACCAGGAGGCCCCAGGAATTGAACCCTGGACCTCCTATAAGGTTGATGAGAGGCCAATTCCTTGAGCCACACCCGCTTCCCAGTTTGCAACTTTTACTATACACTTATTGTTTATGTATATTCATGTATGAATGATATACTTCAATAATATTTTTTTAGAGGTTACAGATCCAAAGAATGTTAATTTTGATTATAGTTGGCTAAAGTGTGGTAAATTAGCAAAACAAAAATTCAATTGCACAAACAAAGCAGTGGTTTCCCTGTGACTCATATAACAGTCCAGGATCAGTTAGAAGAGCCAATCATTTAGGTATCCAACCTGATTATGGACCTATCTTTTTCAATATGGGGCTTCCAAATTTCTCTCTGGTCATCAGCATTCCAAGCCACAGGATGGGAGAAAGAGTGGAAGTCCAGTGCAAGCCAGTTCTTTTTAAACAAGTTAGGTAGAAATGCCCTTATCCCCTCCTCTTATATTCTATTAGTGAGAGCTCTGTCATATGGACACACATATATTCAAGAGGGGCTGGGAAATACTGTTCTTTTCTGGGCAGTCCCTTCTGAGCAATAGTCCTATAACGCCATAGCAAGGGGAGAACAGATTTTGATGGAAAGTTAGCCTTAAAAAATATGAGTTTATCCTTCTTTTGATGTGGTCATCCTTTCCCAGAGGAAACAACCCAAAATCTCATCCAGTTACTACATCCAACTCAAGTTCTGGAGTTTCTGGGTGAGGTACAACCGTACCCCTCAGATTCAGATGTGCTCCTGTTGTTCTAGTGACTCAACTGAAAAATGCTATTTCAGTTTCCCCACTGCTAAAACAAATACCATACAATGGGTCGATCTGAAAACAGAAATGTATTGGCTCGCAGTTTCAGAAGCTAGAAAGGCTTGCTTACACCTGGGCTTGGTGTCTTTAGGCTGGCCAGCCATCTATGGGATTCCTTGACTTTTCTGTCACTTGGTGTCTTCTGTCTCTTCCAGTTGTGTTGACTTCCAGCTTCTGGCTGTTCCTGGTGGCGTCCCTCTCTGTGGCCTTCCCATTAAGGCCTTCAGTAATAGGATTAAGACCCATCCTGATTCAGGTGGACCATACCCTAACAGAAGTAATCTCATCAAAAGCTTCTATTTACACTGGGTTCACACATGCAACCAGAAATGTATGAAGGTTAAGAACCTGTTTTTCTGGAATACACAACCCAAGTTACCACATCTGCCTTCACTAATATGCAACACTTAATGGTGTAATAGAAACAGGATGATATGAAACCCGCTATTCTTAAAATACCCTTAACCCTTTCGCTAACATCAATCTTGGGGAGGGATAAGATGGAAAGGTAATTTTACTGAAATCCCAAGGAATATACATTCAGGTACCTGAAAAAAAATTGCTGGAGTAGCCATTTTTTCTTTCTAGGTGAAAGCAGCATTAGACAGAAGGAAAGAGATTTGGGGTCAAAAGGCATACTGTTTGGTGGCATTCTCTAAGAAGAGTAGTTAAAGAATTTCTGGAGCAATGTGAGGAGACAATCCAGAGCAAAAGTAAACAGAAGATTTTTTTTTTAACCAAGGATTACTAATTGATTAGGTCATCTTGATGTGGCTATTAAGAAATTCATGACATTTTGAAAAATAACTGTTTTGACAGAACCACATAAAAAAGGAAAAATGCTTATTACTGAGAAATATATATAAAACACTATTCTCAAGCCTCTTCCTGGGCATTCTCCCATTCTGTGATATTGATGTCATGTGCACCACTCTGTGTGTGTGTACCTGTGTGTGTTTGCTATATTTTCATACAGTTCAGGCCATATATTGAGCAGGAATCTTCCTGAATGAAGCCAAATGATTCTCCAAACTGAGCACCTATTTTTAAGCAGCTGTAGTGAAAAGGAGGTTACTTAAGTTCTCTCTACCTCTATTTTCCAAACTGCAAAATATGAGTGATGATAGTGATTGCCTGGTGAGATTGCTGAGAGGATTACAAGGGGGGAATCCCATTAAGCCTTTAAACCATAGTCCCAGGTAAGTGATACTTTTGGGATCAGGAGAAAGACACTTTGGTGAAAGATACTTTTGGAGTGAGGCCTGGCCTAGTCCAGGCCTGGACTATTTAATGATAGTCACGGTATCATCTTGCCAAAAGCAATGCCTCCTACAACCAGGTACACTTGACTAAATAGAAACCTGGGCAGATTAGACCTGATTCTAATCTAGAGTGTGAAATCCTTTATCCATTACTTCGGTTTTTCCTGCATGATAGGGACTCCTGATTTTATATTTGAAATTTTAAGCCACCTTTTAAAAATGGATATTTTGGGTCTTTAATTTTGTGGAGAAGTAGGAGCCTGTGACCACCCCCACCAGAGAGGAAAATTCCTCAGCCCCCTAACCACATATATCTGGCTTCTGTAACAAGCTTGCTGGACTGTAAAACCTTATCTCAAAGCCTCCTCCTGTAGAAAGTCTCCTCAGCCCCTGCCAAAAGACCAACCAGACCCCAGACCCTTGTAAATAACAAGAACTCCCCAACCACTTGTCTCCCCTGATAGAATCCCCAGCACTTAATGAACCGCAAACATCTGCTTCTGTACGTGCTTGTTTGCTGAGCTATTGCCGCCCCCCCCCCCCCCACGCCCTGAACCTAAAAGCCTATATAAGCAAACTTCCCCGGCGACCCATGGCCCCTCTATCATCTGTGTAGGATGAGGCAGTCGCCGCAGCTCTCAATTGGAACATTATTCAAAGTCTGAGTCTGGTCGATATCGCTGGTCTATAACAATTTGAAGACAGAACTGTTTGATAGAAAGCACTTTTTAAAAGTATTTTTATGTTATTGAAATTACATGTTAATATTTTCATGTCTTCCACTAGCATGTGAGCTCCTTTAAGGAGGAAACAACCCATTCCTCACTGTACCCCGCACCCAGCTGGAGATGTTAAAGTTCATTTTACAGGTAGCGTAGATCCAAAGGTCTAATCCAAGGGGCGGGAGAAGGAAATGGCAGAGAAGATGGGGATCTCCTGGTTTTAGAGATCCCCGGAAAGTTAGGTGCGCTCCACTTAAGCATTTGAAGTAAGAGTTACTTTGGGGTTGCTGACAGGGATTCCCTACACTGGTATGAGTTTGTCACTTTAAGGCAAAACCCGGAAATTAAAAGTGAAACCAGAGGAGCAAGAAGAGGTGGGAAAAGGAATCTGCTTCTTCTGCAGAGTGAGTAGTTGAGAGTGCTGCCAAGAGCAGCGAAAAGTGGAGACCATTGTAGGATGAATCTGTTTTCTGCCCAAAGCAGCTTCAGCCCACGATTTATTCCCAATTGGTGGAGGGCGAGAGGATGTTGCTGAATGGGCAGGAGTGTTGGCTGAAAGGAGGTGGTTTGCAACAGCTCCTCCCCATTGGCTGTTTGGACTGTTTACTTATTGCACTTGCAGCTGTTCACTTATTGTGGTTTTATCCTCCCAGAGAAGCCTCCAAACACACTGAAGGATCTGCCAGTTGCAGCTGGAAGGGCTGTAAACTTGGGTACATAGCAGGGCGGTCTGGGCTCTGGATCTCACAGGCTCAGGGCTCCCCTGTCCCACCCAGAGCATTCCCCAGCTCTAAGAGGACAACAGAATCTGGCTTTCCAAAGGTATCTCTTGTGGCAGCATTTGTTTGGATAACATAGCCATGTTCTTCCCTGAAAGGTGGTAATTATGTGTGGGTTCTTCTCTTGTCTTTTTTTCTTTCTTTCTTTTTATCTTTTCTTTAGGACAAGGGGCACTGAGCCAGCCTGGTGAATATCTCTGGAGACCATGGCCAAGAAGAGAATTGCTGTGATTGGGGCAGGAGTGAGCGGGCTCACCTGTATCAAGTGCTGCGTGGAGGAAGGGTTGGAGCCTGTTTGCTTCGAAAGGACTCATGACATCGGAGGGCTCTGGAGGTTCGAGGTAAATCTGCTCGCTCACAGCAACTAGAGGCTTGCCAAATTTTATATAGTGTCACGGAATATGATAGGCTTGATAGTGATGAAAACAGCTAGAATCCCCTTTTAGTCTGGTTCCCCCTGTTATTTCTTGCCATAGCTGCAGGGACTCAGCCTGCTGACCTCTCTTCCCAGCTGCTATCAACTCAAGTTCTGTACTGGTCCTCCTTCCCCAGGCTGGCTGGGACACAGATGTCACTTGTTTGCTTTTCCATTGATTATGAAAATGACACAGAGACCATTTTCATTTAATGAGTTTTGCCACTATCCAAAAGGAGGAAACAACCTGGTAAAGTAAATTAACAAAGATTAGAAAGCACAAGGGGGCTAGGCAATAGGGAGTGGTTGCTGTCTATTTGCAGTGGACAAGACGACCTGTTTATAATTCCTTCCAGGAATCCTTCTTTTCCATCTTCTCTAACCTATTTACTTTTTCACTTTGTTTTTCTGAATTCCGGTTCACTTTAAGACATTCTCTCACAATCCAACATCTTGAATGAAATATAAAATCTTCGCCAGTGTGTTTGGTTTGAACATTTTCTTCCCTTGAGAAATTGATAGCTCAAATTCCTGTCAGAGGGTAAAAGTTACCAACACTTGGGTTTTCTGGTCCCTGAAAACACTCAGTTTTAAAGTGGAATTATTTTTATATGTATGTCTAGCTCTGTAACTTGTTACTAGCAGCATAAATATAACATCTGCTTAAATGATAAAAAAGTTTATTAAAGAAAATCAAGAATAAGCCAAAGAATATAAACCACTTTTGCTAATCTCCAAATTGACATGCACTGGGTTTCACTTTTACTCTAGCTTTCTAAACCAGTGAATGGTACTTTGGTGCCACAGATGTGATTCATATTTCATAAAAACAAAGTATTGACAAGCTATGTAAAATTCCCTTTACCGTGTTCCTAGTTGAACAGGATTACACTCCTTTTGTTACTAAGGTTACCATCTTAGCTCTGTCTTTGGGGACTGACTCTATTTCACAATAGCCCTTATTCAAATCTTGAGTGGATCTCCCTCTGCCACTGCAGTAGACACCTATGCCTCTGTCATAAACATTTCTGGGAATGAGCTCAAAACTTGTTAATTAGTTTTTAGTCATCAACAGAAAATTCTACTGTTGAAATCCAGACATAACATTATGTGGAGTTTAAGAGCACGGTCTGGGTTCAAATCCTATTCCTTTCACCTACAAGCAGTGTAATCTTGGGCAAATCATTAAGCCTCTCTTTACCTTTGTTTCTTCTTCTTTAAAAGAGGCATAGTAAAAGTGCCCCTGGTATAGAGTTACTGGAGGAATTACATGAAATGAATAGTATTTTCTGACTATCCTCTTGGCAAAATTTCAACACCTGATAAACCGCTTCCTTGAAAAGGAATAAGCTGTATTTCATTTCAACTTTCTGAATTCCTTTAAGATAGACCATGCCTGGGGGTTCACCATTGTATTTCTCTAGCAAAGCATGGGGCCTGGCACTTTGGAGATACCTTATAGATTTCCGTTTCATAAATGAATCCCTGAGAAGCAGAATGTCTTGAGTGGCTGCTTGGAACCTGAGGTGTTGTAAATGGTTATTAACTGTGGGTTGAAATGTTGATCGTGGTGGTCTGGGGTTTTTTTGTGTGTGCTTTTCTTTTTTTATCCTCCCCACTTTGTGGCTTTTTTTTTTTTTTTTTTGCATGCTTTTTGCTCTCTGTGGCCATCTGCTGTGCATTCTTCTGTGTGTGTATATTTATTTTGTTTATCCCCCCCGCCCCCCACAGTTTGTTTTGCTGTCTGCTCTCTGTGTCCGTTTGCTGCGTGCTCTTCTGCGTTCTTGCTTGTCTCCCTTTTTTGTTGCATCACCTTGCTGTTTGGCTCTCAGCGGTGCTTGCAGGGCCTCCCAAATGGTAGACAGGAGCCCAACTGTTTGAGTCACAGCTGCTTCCCTGTAACATGTTTTAACTGGCATTTCTTCCAGAATATTTTTTCAAATGTTTATTGACTATTTATAAACCATGATGTTGATTCTTAAGTTGCGATGAATGCTTCTTATTTCCTGCAGGAGAATCCTGAAGAGGGGAGGGCCAGTATTTACAAATCAGTGATTATCAATACTTCTAAGGAGATGATGTGCTTCAGTGACTATCTCATCCCAGATCATTTTCCTAACTACATGCACAACTCCCACATCCTGGAGTACTTCAGGATGTATGCCAGAGAATTTGACCTTCTGAAGTACATTCGATTCAAGGTCAGGAATTTTGTGGGTATATTTGAGTTGGAAGGCATTCTTAAAGTAGATGGATAAAGTGGCTTCATTTGTGAGGCCTGCATTTAAATATTAACTTGGTATGCACATGTGTCTATCAGTCCAGCAAAGACTCTACTCTTTGTCCTCTCTGTGCCTGAAAAGTATTCATGGTAAGGTCTCTTTTTCTATAAATTTCGACTGCAGATCCAGGAAGATACCTGCAAAAATGCTTTCATTGTTTTCATTTTACATGATTTGATCTCAATAAAACATGAGATGAGAAGTGTTCTAACTGTTGTAGAGGGGAATGAACAGATAAGGGAATGAAAGAGCCTTTTGGACACTACTCAATTGCTACTGCTTAGCTCTTTTACACTTTCCCAAGTATTTCCAATGTATTATTTTGTGTGATCACCATAACAGCCCAGTAATGTAGTTATTGTGAAGTTATTGCAAGAGCAAAGAAGTTAACTCTAACATAAGAAAGAAGAGCATTTAATGGGGAAACAAAACTCTGAATTCTGTTCCTTATTCTGCCATTAATTAACTTGTGATCAGGGAAAAGTAATTACTCAACTTCAATTAGTCATTTACTTATTTATTTTATTTATTTATTATTTTTCTAAAAGATACTTATATTACATAAATGTTACATAAAAAATACAGGGGATTCCTATATGCCCCACTCCCTATACCTCCCATATTTTCTCACATTAATAACATCCTTCATTAGTGTGGTACATTCAATACAACTGATAAACACATTTTGGAGTATTGCCAGTAATCATGGATTAGAGTTTACACTCTCTCCCGCACAATTTTGTAGATTATGGCAAGATATACAATGGCTTGTATCTGTCGTTGCAGTGTCATTCAGGATAATTCCCAAGTCCCGAAAATGCCCCCATATTACACCTATTTTTCCCTCTCCCTACCCTCAGAACCTCCAGTGGCCACTGCCTCCACATCAATGATATAAGTTCTTCCGTTGCTGGAATCACAATAAGTCTATAGTAGAATACCAGTAAGTCTACTTTAGTCCATAGTTCATTGCCCAATCCTGAGGATTCTGGGATGGTGACACCACTCCACCTCTAATTGAGAGGGGGCTTCGATCCCATAGGGCAGATGGATGGGACTCACTTGAAGTTGTAGCCTCTCTCGGTCCTTGCGATGGTCATTGTCCTTCAACATCTCCTTGTTAGTTTCTCGTATGTAAAACAAGCTGATTTTACTAGATTACTTCTCAGGTTACTCCCTACTATAAAGACTTCCATAGATTTTCTGTGATTCTTAATTGTGGTCATAAAAGGACAGATATTTCTGACACCTGGCAAAAAAGTCCAAATCTTCTACCTTCTGATCATTTGGCTAAATCATGTCTTCTCCTGTTGTTTAGCAACAATAATGAAATAATTTTATTACGGTCAGAATTTCCAAAGCATAGCCCAGTGGTGCTCTTCTTCACTTGTTCAAGCAACACTTACTAAGCAAGTTTGTTACCATGCTGAGCAGTGAAGATGCAAAGACCAAAGTATAAAAATAAGGAAGTACACAGTCAAGTTAGGGAGACAGAAAAATAAAGAGAAATTTTATAATGAATACAATAAAGTTTCATGGTGATAAACACCACAGAGATCTATACATTGCAGCTCAGAGGGATGCTTAAGGGCACGAGGTCCCAGGCACAGAGTAATCTTCTGAGAAGGGATGATGTCCAAGCTGAAGGGTGAAAAAGAACCTGCCAAAGGAACAAGGCAGTCCAGGCAGAGGCAGCAGCCTAGATAAAAGCAAGAACTGGAATGGATGTAGCTGTTTCCCACATACAAGGTCCCAGGTTGGATACCCGGTACCTCCTAAAACAAAACGAAACAAACACAAAAAAGCCAACTCTCACTGGGGAGCAGATGTAGCTCAGTGGTTGAATGCCCACTTCCTACGTATGAGGTCCTTGCTTCAGCCCCCTGTACCTCAAAAAAAAAAGAACATTACAAAGAGGAATTGTAAATAATGCAGCATGGCTAGGGCATGCAGGCCTGGTTATCACTATCAGTCTACCAGGATATTATGGCCATGGGCCCTACAAGTACATAGGAACACATTCTTGGTGAGTTGAACAACCTATATTATTTTTTAAACAGAGGCTAAAGATGATAAAACTGACTTTGCCCTCTTGCAGCCGTTTTTAAAGTTAGTTGTAAAATGGGACCTTCTGAGCGCGCAAACAGGTTCATTTACATAAAATACTAGGCACTGAAATGTTTTCCACTGTACCAGGGAAGGGAGCCCTCTAGCAGCCACATACGTAAGGCTAGCCAGTAAGAACAGGCTTGGGGTAGGAACAGAGGATGTTCTCAGGATGTCAGGAGCAAGGGTGGCATTTAGTGCATGGAGAAGCCCAGCTTTATTCCAGGGGTACAGTGGGTAGGACAGTGCCATGGGGCACAATGCACTCTTCCAGAAGCAGAGGAGAGAGCAGCACTAGCCCGACAACTCTATTTTAGTTAGACCTCCTGGTGAAGTTTCCTCACTCTGACCTCGGCTAAAAAAAGTTCTTATTCACGGAGTATGAAAATCAAACATCCCTGTGATGGTGCCTGTGGTTTCGGCCCTTTGTGTAACACTCTGGGAGGACAGTCATGTCGGGGAAGGTGTCCGCCGTCATCTGTAGTTACAGTCCCCTGTAACCATCCCTTTTCCTTTCAGACCACCGTGTGCAGTGTGAAGATGCGGCCTGATTTCTCCACTTCAGGCCAATGGGACGTGGTCACTGAGTGTGAAGGGAAAAAGGAGGTGGATGTCTTTGATGGGGTTATGGTTTGCACTGGTCATCACACTGATGCTCACCTACCCCTGGAAAGCTTCCCTGGTGAGTAGCCTACCAGGAAGAAGCTCCTTGAACCATGCCTGCGGGCTGACCCCTGAGGATTGGGAAGTTTGAGTGCTTCCTCCTCAGGATGAAATAAGACTTGCACTCATCCTGCATGTGCCCCTGAGTGATACTACTTATACTACTGCTGCTTTGGGGTATTAGAGATCATGGTAATTTTGTAGATTAAATCGAGGTCTATTTAGTTTCACTATGACTTTAGTTTATCTAGGGATCAAAAGAAAGAATGCAAAGTTGTTGATCAGTATTAGGTTGGATGAGAGATTTTTCAGCAATCAAGGAAACAAATAGAACTGTTGGGTTTCAAAGAGATAAATGAAAGCTTGAAGAAAAATGTATTTACAGTCTTTGGCCTGGTATGGCATTTTGATAAAACAACAAATGTACATAAAGATATACTCTGATTAGAATGGGAGAAGATTTTCAAGGGGAGGAAAGGATGGAAGAGAAAGGAGTTTTTCGAGGCAGTTTGGATCCTGAGTTAAGTAGACTTTTTCTCATAATGAAAGTGGAAGGTTTTTCTCTGAGGCTATGGGGAAAAGAAAATAGGCAGAAATTGAAAGGCAAGCGAGTAGCTGAGTGAAGGGGAAGCATAGTGGATAATACATGCTTAAACTCTATATAAACGCTACCCAAAATGAGTGATTTGATAAATACCTGTCAGAAAAACCATTACCCAACACTTATTTTTCTGCTTCTTGCAGGAATTGAGAAGTTCAAAGGGCAGTACCTCCACAGTCGGGACTATAAGAACCCAGAGATATTCACTGGAAAGAGAGTCATTGTAATTGGTATTGGGAACTCTGGAGGGGATCTGGCAGTGGAGATCAGCCACACAGCCAAGCAGGTTTGAATCAGTGAATTAGTCCCTTTACTTCTCCCTGGTCAGGCATCATCCAGTAAGCTGCAGGTGGGGCTGTGGATGGCCGCACACAAGCCATGGGTATAAATGACAAATGTAGAGCTTGGTTCCATCCTTTTATTGTTAATATTTTGCCTGAGGCTAATGGAGCCAAGGTTACCAGTTAGGTTTCCATTCATTCAGCTGGTCTCCCGCTTAGGAAATCGTTCATGATCATAGACTGTGCTGATAGTCCCAACCAGTCATTTCTTCAGAGTGTGCTGCTGACACACTCTGAGGTAATTACTGGGAGAACTAGTTAGAATGCGGCACTCAGAGGGTAGGATGGCCAGAGTAAAAATGTCATTAGCTTCCATGAAGGGAAGCACACCGTTGTCATTGAAAGCTTTTCACTCGTAGCATTGTGCCTGTATTGTACTCTTTACTCACCAGATGGAAAACAGAAGCAATCTAATCTTACAAAGAAATATATCCACACACAAGCAGCAATCTCCAGCCTTGGTATCCAGTTAGGTCATAAAGAATGACATTGACAGTAAAGCAATTTCTTTCTCTTTGATATTTGTTTTGTTTTCTTTTACGAGTTTTGGTTTGTTTTATATTTTTATCAGAGATTTTGAAGTCTGAAGAAAGTGTCTTTATATCTCCTGTCAGGTCTGTTTCCCTAACCTATCCTGACAAATACACCATATATTACATATAGTGTGCGTCATATATATAAATATACTGTTACTCATGTTTTTATTGAATCATAACTTTCTTGCTAATAAATATATACCTAGTTGTTCTTCAGTAACTCTAAACTCGGCTTCTCCACAAATAGCCTTCAAATGCTTTTTTTAAAACAAGAAGCTTAATGCCAGTATTTATTGACTGACCCTCTCTACCAACTTTATGCCAGTAATGCTTCTTCTCAGTAGTATCCTCATCTATATCTCAAAGGTGATTTTATATATTAATATTATTCCATTAATTAATTTGATGGCATGTTTCAAGCAATAGGTAGGAAAAGAACAAGGGCAAAGTATGTGTTGGGTGCTAGGATACAAGTATGTGCAAGGTATGTAGTGGGGTCCATGGCAGGGCCCTCATCAACCCCATCACCTTGTCAGATGGCCCCTTCTAAGGCAGCTGAGTATTACTCTCACCAAGGAATTACTGACTGCCGGAGAGCAAAGCAGCCCGAGTGGGTGGAGATGAGGTAGCTGTGCCTGTGTGATAAGACAGCTGCGTGTGGAGAATGCCTGGGAAAATGCAGAATAAAACTGTCTTCAAGGAGGGCAGCATTATGTCACCCCACTGATGCAAGCTGAAAACTCAATTCTAACACATTGGGTTCTAACACTTTACTTTGCATATTAAATACATTTCTGGTCAGCTGTTTGTTAAATAGGACTTGCATATGGACTCATAGTTTTACCTTACCAAGGAAGCTTGCAATATTAAAGATGCTAGTGGTATAATGCTTTGATGGAAACATCTCTTTTTTGTCAAACGATTTCTCTTATATTTTCCACTTATATATCCAGATTTTAAATATTCTGTTTGCTTAAAACAAGGTATGGGTCAGAATAATGAAATGAGAGGTAGGATAGCTCTAAACCATTTATCAAGTACCATATCCATTAAAAAATATTATTTAATTCTCACAAACCCTGTGATGTATGTAGTATTACTATTTTATAAATCAGGAACCTTTTAAATTAGACTCTGAGCATTTATATTACTTGTCAAAGGTTAAATAGCCAGTACACAGAACTGTCCAATTCCTAAGACCATGACTACTCTTTGAATTGTGCTAAATTATAATAGCACTTAAAGTCATTTTGGTGGGACTATATATTCCTGATTACAGAAATATGAAGTAAAGGAGTACCCCCTGTAGATAACTCACCTTCCTATATAAGAGCATAGACAAAAGACCATGAAGCAATCTACTTATACACCTTACAACTCTGGAAACTCTCTCCAGAACATTTTGCAATGTGGAGAAATCAATACTTTATCAGTAATTGACCTCAAGCAATATTTTTAACCAGGTAATTGTCCACAGGGACATCAAACCTTCATCCACTCTGAAAGTGGACTTTAGTCAACAGCCTCAGAGAGACTGACTAGCTTTCTGTTGTTCAACTGGCAATCTTAATTTTTTCCATTAATTAGTCATTGAAACATTATCTTAAGCACAGACTTTGCAGTCATTCAGGCATGATTGGAATTTCAATTCTCCCACTTATTAGCTATACAATTTCAGGCAAGTCATTCATCCTCTCCATTCCTCTCATCTGTAAAATGGGGATAAGTACACCTTCCTCAAGAGGTTGGAATGTTGATTAAACAAGAATAGAGGGAAAGGATCTAGCACAGTGATTACTGGTTGTAATTCTCAGTTAGTGGAAGTGATGGTGATGATATGCTGGGGAGATTAAGATATGTAGGTTATACCACCCCCCTTCTGAAAACAAATTTGGAGAGACAGGCAACAAAACATAAAAAGTATAACATCAGTATAATTGCTAAGTAACCGTTTGTTGTAATAATACAAACAATGTTAAAGGCAAAAGGACTTAAAGTTTTGGATTAAATAATTTTCAGTTCCTTCCAGCTTTACCCTACTATAAATGCTAGATATGTTCGGAGGATGCAGAGAAAACTGGAGGCTACATGGTCAGCGGCATCTTCATGGAGGAGGCAAACTTAATCTGGATCTTGAAAAGGAATAGGCTTTGGAAAATTTAGGGGAAAGGGGCTTTCTAGGCAAGTGTAATGGCATTAAACAGAAATGCAGTGGTGGATCAGACCAAGGCATATTCTGGGAAGACATGCTTAGGAATAAATATAACAAGGAATAAAAAATGAGTGCGCAAAGGTTAGAAAGCCTTGCTAATGAGTTTGAACTTAATCTTGAAAAAGATGGGGTGGTTTTGAAGATTTATGAGCCACAGAGTGGCAAAAGCAAACAGTTTTTCTCCCCATGCCCTAGGTATTCCTCAGCACCAGGAGAGGAGCTTGGATCATAAATCGTGTAGGGGACTATGGATATCCTGCTGACATACTGTTTTCTTCTCGACTTAAATATTTTCTCTCAAAGATTATAGGTCAATCATTATCAAATAGTTATCTAGAAAAAAGGATGAACCAAAGATTTGACCATGAAATGTTTGGCCTGAAGCCTAAACACAGGTACGTTCCCAGGTTGGGAATGGGGAGGAAATGGCCAAGGGGAAAAAATAAGGGCTGTTCGTATAGACTAATAGCAGAGCTACCTCTACCCACACGTTAGGAAAATCCACAGAATCTGAAATCAGTTTCCTCCTTTATTCCCCCACGTATGTCCAAAATCTATAGGCCTATAGGTTTATGGTTTATGATTCCCTGTCATTTAGCATTTTCTCATTCCCCCAGGAATCTGTTCTTTTCACATGATGTACATCAAAAACAAAAAAATAGTAACAGAAAGCAGAGCACTCTTCATTTATTCATCTAACAAACACTGAGTGCCTTTATGAATCAGGCATTATACCAGGCATGAGAATACAGAGATAAAAGACATAATATAAATACTAGTATCAGTAATAATACTTTACCCTATAGAGGAGTTACTATATGACAACCGTATGACATTTAGCACAGTGCTAAATGAATTACATGCATTATCTCGTTTAATTCTCAAAACAGTCCTATACCCTGGTAGTATTAATCTCTCCATTTTGCAGATATAGACTTAGAGAAACTAAGTAATTGGCTCATGGTCATACAACTAATAAATGGCAGGCTCTAGAAAGGGATCTTTCCATAAATATTCTAATGAAAAGAAGACAAAATATGATGAAATACATATACTGCTATGAGAACATAAAGGAGGGAGACTTCGCACATCCATTGAAGTAGATTGTGAAAGCATTTCCAGAGTACTGGTTTGTTTTTTTTTTAAAACTTTAAAAAAATTTCTCTCCCCTCCCCGTTTTCCTCTCCTCCCAGTAGTCTGCTTTCTCTGTCCATTCGCTATGTGTTCTTCTAAACTACTTGCATCCCTATCAGCGGCACCGGGAATCTGTGTTTCTTTTTTTGTTGCATCATCTTGTTGTGTCAGCTCTCCGTGTGTGCAGCGCCATTCTTGGGCAGGCTGTACTTTCTTTCGTGCTGGGCGGCTCTCCTTACCGGGCATACTCCTTGCACATGGGACTCCCCTACGCGGGGGACACCCCTGCGTGGCAGGGCACTCCTTGTGCGCATCAGCACTGCGCATGGGCCAGCTGCACACGGGTCAAGGAGGCCCCGGGTTTGAACCGCAGACCTCCCATGTGGTAGGTGGACACACTATCAATTGGGCCGAGTCCGCTTACCTGGAGAACTGGTTTTAAATGCTTTGTATTCTCCAAACTTCTTATTTTTGGAAGTGTTCAGATCTACAAAGAAGTTGTATGAATAGTAAACACTATGATCAATCATTTACCCTCTACCTAGATTCACCTATCATTAGCATTTTGCTATATGTGCTTTCTCTTTCTCTCTCTCTGAAGAGAGATCCATAAACATATATTATATATGCATACATACATACATGTATTTTTCTATACCATTTGAGAATAAATTGCATCGCTATGATACTTTACCCTAAATAGTTCAGCATATATATATGCCATATATTATAAGAAAAAGAGCATTCTCCCAGTACAATCATCACATTTGAAAAACTTAATATTAATATAATACAATACAATCTAGTATATTGGCATATTCAAATTCTCCCAGCTGTCCTAATAATGTTCTTTATACCCCTATTTTTCTATCCAGGATCCTGTCAGGTAACGTACCATTACATTTTGTTGGCTTCTCTCTTTAATCTCTTTAATCTGGAATAATTCCTCATCCTTTTCTTTGATGTGGACATATTTTTAGGATGCTACGGCACTTGCTTTGCAGAAAGGCTCTCAATTTGGACTGGCATTGTTGTTTCTCCATGCTTATATTCAGGTTAAATATGTTAGGCACAAATACTACATAGGAGATGCTATGCCTGTCCTGGTGGGCAATATCAGGAGGAACGTGGTCATCAGTTCATCCCATATTAATGATGTTAAATTAGATCACTTGGAAAAAGGTGGTATCCACCAAGTTCCTCCAGGAAAAGGTATTTTTTCCCTTTGAAATTACTCATTGGGGTGATACTTTGAGACTGTGTTCCCCAACACACACAATTTTTCACACAATTTTTTTAATAGGAGGTACCAGGAATTTAACCCGGGACCTTGTACATGGAAAGTAGGCATTTAACCATTGAGCTATAGCCCCTCCCCTTGTTCAATTATTTTAACATCCATTTCTTCGGTAGTTGTAAAATATATTCAGATTTTATGGAATATTAGGGGATAGCCAAACAAATAAGTTAGGGGAGGAGCATTGCAATAACAAAAACAAAGTCTTTTTTTTTAAGATTTATTTGTTATTTATTTCTCTCCCCTTCCGCCCAGCTCCAGTTGTCGGTTCTCTGTGTCCATTCACTATGTGTTCTTCTGTGTCCACGTGGGTTCTTGTGAGTGGCACCAGGAATCTGTGTCTCTTTTTGTTGCATCATCTTGCTGTGTCAACTCTCTGTGTGTGCAGTGCCACTCCTGGGCAGGCTGTACTTTTTTTGCAAGGGGCACCCTACGCGGGGCACCCCTGCATGGCATGGCACTCCTTGTGTGCATCAGCACTGCGTGTGGGCCCGCTCACCACATGGGCCAGGAGGCCCTGGGTTTGAACCCGAGACCTCCCATATGGTAGGCAGATGCTCTATCCGTTGAGCCACATCCGCTTCCCTAAAGGTAGTTTTAATAGTCCTGGTGACAAATATTGAGGGACTAAGCCAAGGTAATATTTGTGTAGAATATTTAAAATGATGCTGGGCATGCTAACAGGAGAAAGGGAAGAGTCTTGGTCACCATATGTAAGATTCAGTTTTATGGCCTGGGCAACTATGTGGATGGCAGTACAATTAGTGAAAATGATAGGTTTGGAGAGAAAGATGAAATCATCAGGCTGAAATGCAGAACAGAATCTTTACCTAAAGATTAGATTTAAAGCCTTACTAAATGTAGCCATCCAGTAATTGTTGTTTAAACATGGCATGCTCCTGAGGCTAGGCCAGCTGAACGTAATGGGCTGATGATCTGAGAGCCTATGAACCTAGGATCCAAGGATGCAAACTGCTTTTTAGAAGCATTCAAGATACTGGAAACCCTGTCTTCTTTTTTGGTGCACTTTTCCTATGCTATTGCCATGAAACATTACTTAACAGATCCCAAAGGATTTCAAAGGAGTTTGTAGAATACCATTGTGGTATAAATTCTAAAATCTTAGGCTTGGTAACCTTGGGCAAGTTATTTAACTTCTCCAAGCCTTAGTTTTCTCATCGATAAAGCCTGGATATAGACACCTCTCCTGCCTCCCTCATAGGGTTTGTGTGAGAGTCAAGTAAGTTAATGCATGCAAAAGCAATTTATAAACTGTAAATTTCCATACACTTGTAATTGATTATGCACTTTGGAAAATTATGGTCTAAGTTTAGCTCTTGGACATTTACAACTGGAAATGAGAATGAACAGAACATGAATTGTCCAGTACTGCTAGAATTCTTGATATGTAGACAAGATCTATTGGTCTTATCATATTACTGAGAACATTTCTGCTCTTTGAGAAACAATATATGCATGACTCAAATAAGACTCTTTTTTCTTTACTTTTTTTCTGAGAAGCTGATCAGTGCCAAGCTGGTGTAAACTTGACCTTTCTCACATTTCATGGATTGACTGAGAGAGAGACCACTGGAATACTGTTGCTTATATTGTGCTGGGTTTTTTCTCTCTTTCTCTTTATCTCTCTAAATCACTCACATTTCTCTTTTTCTGGTTCTTTATCACTATTCACAGAGCACTAAGTCAGCATCCAACAGTAAATGATGATCTGCCAAATCGTATAATTTCTGGCTTGGTGAAGGTGAAAAGAAATGTGAAGGAGTTCACAGAGACAGCTGCCATATTTGAAGATGGTTCCCGGGAGGATGACATCGATGCTGTTATCTTTGCCACGGGCTATAGCTTTGCCTTTCCTTTTCTTGATGACACTGTCAAAGTGGTCAAAAACAAGACATCCCTATATAAAAATGTCTTCCCTCCAAATCTGGAAAAGCCAACTCTTGCAATCATAGGCTTAGTCCAGCCCTTGGGAGCCATTATGCCCATTTCAGAGATCCAGGGACGCTGGGTCACTCAGGTGTTTAAAGGTAAGTGACCATGCAAGTTGATTACTTAACTGTTTGCTGGTGTGTTTAATTCTATTTATGCACTTGCTTGTTAAGGAGCATGTGTATGATTATAGCAGAGCCTGGCACAAAGTTACTACTTGAAGATTAATTTTTGAGTGAACCTAAAGTAGTAGTTTCATAACTGTGGACATATCAGAATCATCTGGGAAATTTTTTCAAAGTATGCCTGCCCTGACCCCCTTGGGTGACACTCTTTTAGTAAGTCTGGGGCAGGGTGGTCATAAGATCTCTGAGAAAAATGTTCCCTGGTGATTTTGATGTATATTTCAAAGTAGAAACCACTGCTTTACTAAATATATTTGTGGAGTAAAACAATTGCATCTTATTTCATTAAAGATAGAGAATTTCAAAACAGAAATGATATGACTTAATATCAGCCCAAAATTAAGACTCAGTTGAAGACTAAACCAATATGTAGTAGATTCAACGTCTCAAATCCTCATTCCACCCCTCTCCCCCACCACCCAACAAACACACATCACTTTTTTCTATTTTGGCTAGAGGTACATGAGAAAAGGACTTTGTGGTTTGGAATAAAAGGCTTGATCTGATTCAGCAGTATGACATCGCTTCCAAAATGCTTATATATCTAGCATCGTTAAAAAACATATAACGTCTTAGAACAATTCTGTATTGTTTAGCCTGGTCAGACCACATCCGAGACTTTTTTTGATTATTCCCCCTCCGCCCCCCATGGCTTTTTGTGTGCTGTCTGCTCTTTGTGTCCATTCGTTGATGTTCTTCTGTGTCTCTATTTATTTCCCCTTGCGACTTGCTTGCTGTCTGCTCTCTCTGTCCATTCGCTGCAGGCTCTTCTGTGCTTTCATTTGTCTCCCTTCTTTTTTTTTTTTTTTTGGTTGCAGCACCTTGCTAAGTCAGCTCTCCATGGTGTCTGTGGACTGGGCAGTGCTCCATGGAGTCTGCAGGCGAGACTGCCTTCACAAGGAGGCCTCGGGACACGAACCGAGAGCCTCCCATATGGTAGACGGGAGCTCATCTGATTGAGCCACAGCCGCTTCCCCTGAGACTTATTTTTAAAGTGAAACTAGGTCATGCTTATGCACATCTCAGCAGGATCTCAGAGACAGCCAAAGTAGATACAACCCCAGATAGTAGTGCTCCTGGGGGCTACGGAGACACCCAGGTCCTAAGGTCATGGCAGATGGCTCTAGAGTTTGGTGCCTTGCCAGTGAGGCCTACTTTGGAATCTGTGCTCCTGAGTGTGATGGAGTTGGACTCAGATGTGACTTCTCTACACATGCCTCTTCTGTCCCTTTTATTGAATCTTAGGTTGGCGCTGAAATTGGTATATGGCCAGGAGACTTGAATCTCTGGGCTGTCCATGTGCCAGCTGGGCCCTGAGCCTCAACAGTGTTGTAGCACCTACTCTCCAGTTCATTGGTCTTATCCAGGTCAGCTGACAGCGAGGTGAGGATGGACAACCACCACACCAAGGAACTGAGAGAGTCTACAACTGCGGGCATGAGAGTCCCATCCACCCACGAGTGGGATCAAAGCCTCCTCTCAATTGAGAGGTGAGGTTGGCATTGCCATCCCAGGGTCCTCAGGATGGAGGAATAAAATATGGATTAGGGTCAACTTACTCATATTCTGCTATAAAACTATTGTGACTCTAGCAATGGAAGAAATTATATCATTGAGGTGGAAAAAAAAAAGGTGAAATTAGAGTGCTTTAAAAGGAAAGAGGTGGTGGACTTGGCCCAGTGGTTAGGGCGTCCGTCTACCACATGGGAGGTCCTCGGTTCAAACCCCGGGCCTCCTTGACCTGTGTGGAGCTGGCCCATGCGCAGTACTGATGCACGCAAGGAGTGCTCTGCTACGCAGGGGTGTCCTCCGCGTAGCGGAGTCCCACGTGCAAGGAATGCGTCCCGTAAGGAGAGCCACCCAGCATGAAAGAAAGTGCAGCCTGTCCAGGAATGGTGCCGCACACACAGAGAGCTGACACAACAAGATGACACAACAAAATGAAACACACATTCCCGTGCCGCTGACAACAACAGAAGCAGACAAAGAAGACACGGCAAATGGACACAGAGAGCAGACAACCCGGGGTGGGGGCGCGGAGGGGAGAGAAATAAATAAATAAAATAAATAAATAAATAAATGGAAAGACAACAGAATGGCTAAGAGATTTGAAAATATGTCATTTGAAATACAACTGAAAGATTCAGAGATATTTACCTGGAGAAGATAATGTTCAGAGATATATGAATGTTCTTTTCAAATATTTGAAAGTACGTCCCATGCATGAAGAATTAGATTTCCCCACTATAATTTCAAGAGGTTGAATCAGAAGAAGAGAGTGAAATCTTGAGTGAAGATTTCAGCTCAAAGTAACAACAAACAAGGAAACAAAAACTTTTTTTTCTACCAGTCAGTGCCATTCAAGATGGAATGGACTGCCTCTGAAATTGTGTGGAATTCAAATAGAACAGAAAAAGGATACCAAATAGTCAGTGGGTATGAGTAGATTCAAGAATTAGAATAGGGAGAAACCAGATGAACATTAAAGTTTCTTCTAAAGAAAATATTTGATTCTGTGGTTGTTATAATAAAAGTTGCTATCATTACTAATGTTTCATTAAAACTATTTAGAGTTCTTTCTCTTTGCTAGTGAAGATCTTTGAGATACAGGGAAAAGGAGGAAATGGTGTTAAGAGTTGAAAGTTCAAAAACTTTTTCCAAATTTTCCCAAATTTCTCTCATTTCTGAACTCCTTCCCGTTCTCTCCAGTAGATCACCTACTCCTTCAGAGCACTGGACCAGCAATCAAATGCAAGCAAACCATTAGACTGGCTTCATTTTTTCATATTAAATGGATCTTTTAACTGGGTCAGTTAAGAAGAGAAAGACGGATTAAAACCGACTACAGTATTTTAGTATACTTTAAACAACAGGGACTGTTTTACAGGACCAAGCAAACTGTTGAGAGACACAGAGAAAATGAGTATCTGGAAGAGTATGCATTCCTGCTACGGGATCAGAGAAGCATAGGGAAAATTACCTGGACAAATGGCAGAGAGTACAGCTTCCTATGCTAGTAGAAGCATAGTGCTGATTCCTCCAGCTGTCTTCTAACACCTGGAAGGAAAGAATCTTCAGGAAAGTTCCTATAACTGTACCAAAATTCCAACTGGTCATCTAGAGCTTTTCATTCTATGCATGGCATCTCTTATCTACCTACAAATTTCCTGCATTTCTTTCCCTGCAATCTACCTTTACCGTGCCAAATGTTAAACCCTTATGATTACTTTCTGTCATTTTTTCATGCCTGCCCAACTCAGCCTTTCCCTTTCCCTGGACTGTCCTTTCCCTTACCAAGCCCCATTTTGCCTTCTTCTGATTTCTCAAAACAATGGTCTCTTGTCAAGAAAATATTGGACCATTTTCTAGAACAGTGAACCCACTTCCTTGCTTTGACTCAGGAGTTCTTACCTTTTTTGTTCCATGGACCCCTTTGCCAGTGAGGTGCTAACAATAAATTCTCATAAATTATTGGCAGATAAATTTTATGACTCGATATCAGTATGTCCTTAAATAAAATTTTGGGATTATTCAAAATTATGTTTTACAACTTTACCATAATTTCAATACCTAATAACCTAACATGGTTCAACATCTGTTGAAATGATCATTTTTGGCAAACATTTAGAAATCCAAATTTTCCCACAAGGTTATACAACTATCTCCACCATCATTACCAACCTTTTTGCAGGCAGTTATCCACTGCACTCAGAACACACTACATCAAAATAAAAATCATACTAAGTCCACACTCTACTGTGTATTATTTAAAAAATATATCACACTTGCACCAACACATCCCCACAAGAATAATGATTTTTTGAATTTTCGATTCAAGATAATGGACCCCTGGAAATCTTTCATGGGGTCTGTGATCCCTGGTGAAGAACCCTGCCTTAACACAAATGAAAATCTGCTCCCCAGCCCTAAAGTCGTGCAGAGTCAAACCCTCACAGCTCGAGGTCCTCGAGGTGTAGGCAGTGATCAGTCCGTTGGTGTGATTATACATGTCCCATGGAGGAATCGGTGCCAGGGTCACTTGGGATCCATCCTCTGTGGGGATTCGGTTCTGCCACATCGTAACAGAAGAGACTGCCCCCATGTAGTGCTCAAACTAAAAATCCTTGAAAGGGCAGTTTGTTGGCATGAGTATGGTCTGGATAATGTCATCGAAATGGGCATACCATCGAGCTGTGTTTTTATACTGGCTGAAGGCATGTATAGCTGTGCTGAATAAGATATCAAATTTCATCTTCTTCAGAGTAGGAAGGGGTGTTGTATTTACAGGGGAGGCTCTGAATGTAGGGCTGCCAAAAAGACTTAGGACTGGCTTGTTCACACAGAGGTGAAAGACCGGTGTGGTAATCCCCATGGCTTGAAGAATTCGGTCTTGAGAATATAAGGGCCCGCAACACTGATCTTGGCAGATTCAACAGTCATTACTAATTTTTGTGGAATCCATAGAAATAATTCTTCTGTCATAATATTTCTTATTCCTCTCAAACCAAAGCCCTCTTCTTTGAAGTTAACCATTTCAAAACCCTCAATAGAAGCTTCATTTTCCAGGGCCCATTTCATTAGATCAGGAAAGTAATCTTCTGTTTTCCCATCAAAAGTGACAGGTCTTTTTGCTTTTTTTTTTTCTCTTATTTTTTCAGCTAGAGACCATTCTGCACACACTCTTCCCATTCTTTTCCTGGGCCAGGTGCAGGACTACTGCATTTCTGCAAGCGTTCCCTAGGTAGGCTTAAGAGTTCCTTCAGGGGCACAGTCACTGTAGAAGCAGTGACTGATTTCTGAGTTTTCACTTGACTCTTCTTATGTATTTTCTGATTGCCTGCTTCCTGGCCTGTCCCTATCGTCCAGCTCAACCAAGCCCTATGTTGTGGTGGCAGCAGCTGATCGATGGACAAAATATGTTTCTTAAGCATCTCAGAAGCCTGCTAACTAATCACATATAAAGCATTTCAATGTTTTCTCATTGGCTTATGAATAAAACTAATAATTCTCATGGTTAAAAAGAGAAAATGCATGCACCAACATGGCAGAGAATGTAAAACCTCTCATATGGAGAACTAGTGCTGTTTAGTACAATATTGGGAAGACTAAAGAAATTATGACAGTTGTCAGTGTTTCAAGGGCTATCATATGTTAAGATTATTTTCTGTGGTTCCAGAAGGCAGAGCAAAAGTGTTAGTTTCACAGAGGCAGATATTGGAGTTGATAAAGAGAGTAGCACTCCATTAACTACACAACCAAATACTCTACTCAGAGGGTAATGAGATCCCCATAACCAGAGAACTTTAAGCAGTAATGATATAACCACTTGACTGGAGTATCTGTAGAAAGAAGGCTTATAATTGATATATTTCCATTTTGAAATTCTACGAACTAGAATTTTATGGATTAACACTTTGGGGATGGGGTGTAAACTCAGAGTCTCTCCATGGCATAGCATGTAGAAATCTGCATAAAGCTAATTGTTTAAGCTTAAACTGCTTTAAATATTACTTTATCTTTGTCCAACCATGTCCTTGGTATTAAATTCCTACTACTGGAACTGTTTGTACATCAGTGATTAAATTTTATCTGTCAAAACTGGGTCTTCTAACTTATTCTTGGCCTTACCCCCAGCCCTCATCAAATTAAAAAGTTCAGAAAGTAAGGCTTAACTTTGATAGGACTTTAGGTGTAAAATGTGATTGAGAGTGTATTTTATTTCCTTCTCTCTGTAACAGAGAGCCTCTTGTTATTAAAAGTACAAGTCTGGATATGTTTCCCCATACCCTGCCTTTTACTTTGTACCACATTTATCATATACTTTTAAGGCCATTTATCATTTCTTTGTGTACATATTTCATTTTCCAGTTGAAAGATTATACTAGGTAAGCAGTAAGTATTGGTTTGAAATCAGGTAGGAGAAATATTTACCAAGGACAAAATAGAATAAATTACAGATGTTAATATCACTATACTGGTACTAGCGGGAGTGAGGGAAGAGAAGGTTAAGGTGCTTAAGTGAAATATAAATTCCTTGAGGACAGAAAATATGTATAATTCTCTAAATTTTCCAAAGCATACTAATTGTTAATAGAATTAGAATTAATAGTTAATAGAATTAGTTAATAGAATTATTCCTCTAATTTTACACTTGAAATTTAACTTTTCTCCTTAGGACTAAAGAGATTACCCTCACAAAGTAAAATGATGGCAGAAATATCTAAAAATCGTGAGGAAATGGCAAAAAGGTAAGAAATTTTCCCAGGAAAATATGTCCATTTTTCTACTTACTACTGCTTACTACTTTCCTACTTATGATCGGTCTCTTAATAAGAGCAATACTGAAGACATTAAAAATATTTTTTAAAAAAAGAGCAATACTGTACTACATAAATCTTCCTCGTGTTAATGATTTCATTTAATGATTTATGTTTTGAAGGAAAAGGAAATAATAGTTTGTGACAATAGCATGGAGAAATAGCAGCAATACCAGTTCTTTGAATGTAGACAGAAAAGGAAAGAAAGAGAAGCTTAAGAAAAGGATTTAAGGACTAAAGGAAAAGTTGAGTAGGAAAAAGCACATGGAGAGAAAAATCAGGTGTTGTTTTTGCTAGGATTACTTGAAATGCTAGTAGAGCTGCCAGAGAAAGGAATATGGAATTGATGAGAGGTAGATATAATTGAATTACCCATCTGGTATAGATTTACAAATCTTTTCTACAGTGGCCACTTTATTGGCAGTCATCAACAGCATTACACAGCACATGCTGTGAATATAGCCCGTAATTTGGGAAGATGAATGTCATACATGACCAACTTCATTTTCCTTCCTCTCACTTTTGAATTTCGTGCTTTTAAACATTTCTTCCTTCTTAGTGTTCTCTTTCCTACTTTTTCTTGCAGTAAACTATCCTATTTAAACCTGTGGCCTCCTTTCATTTATTTTCATCTAATCACTTCTGTGAGCAGTCCCCAAGAATATAATTTAAGCTTTGCTGAGGGTTCGCTATGTTCACATACTGAGATAAGTGTCTTTATGCAGGGACTTACTTAATCTTCATAACAACCCTATAAGGCAGGTTCTAATGAACCTCTTTTGTGAAATATTTGTGAATACCTCAGCTCTTGACCCTCTATTATAGGATAAATAAGTGCATGCCTACAAATGCTGCATATAAACTATATTTCCCATATAATATCTGAAGGGAAAGCTCTCAAATTCTTTCCATCTTACCTTCTCTTTTAAACTTTAGTCCCATTTCAATAAATTCTTACTTGTCCATCAAACAGTCCCTCCTGCATTCTATCGCCTCAGTTCTTGCCTCAAATGTATTTCCTATATTCTTTTTCCTATTGTATTTCTGGATTCCACTAATAAGCCTACCCTCTCTCAATTAGCTTGATTTGACGTTTCTTTTACTGTCCTCTGTCCCACAGTTCTTTCTTTTATTTTCATTATAGAAAGTAAAAAGTAAAAATCTCCCTGCAGCTCCCCAATTCTCACCCTCTCCATAAAGGTAATCATACATATCAATGTTATCACAGTTTCTACAATGAAAAAAAGTCCTTTTGGCTCTTCAGATCTGCACTTTGTATAATCATTTGAAGGACTACCCTCCTCTCCTTTCAGGAGTTCAAATTCACAATGGTCCTAGGAAGTACTGCGCTATGGACTACTACCACTGGCCTCATAAAATCATTGAGAATTCCACACTTACAGTGATTGGTTTAGAGGAGCAGTATTTTTGTGATGGGTTTTTGCTTTCTGACAGTATCAGAGTCTTCTGTGTCTGGATCTGCTGTGCCTGTCTCTGCAGCTCCATCCTTGATTCCCACAACGTGCCTCCTCTGCTGTGGGTAGTGCCCACACAAACTCTCTGCTCACATTCTACACTCATTTTAAATCTGCACCTTAGGTCTGCTGTTAAACTGACTTATTATATTGTCGTTTTTGTTCTCAGCCAATCTATATCTTCTACATCCTTCAAGTCCCCAACTACTAAGTTCTTTTTTAAGTACTTCCTCTACATTTATATGTAGTAGTCTAAGTCCACATGATTTGCCCAAAGTCTCGTAATTCTCTTTGCTCCTTGAGGACAGAGGCAATATCTGATATTTCTTTTCTATTTTCTACAGCCAATATTGAGCCAATAGCAAGCACTCACCAAACACTGACAGATATGGGAATTGATTGATAAACTGAACTGTTGATAATCATTGCTTCTATCTTCTCTGTTCCAGATATGTGGAGAGCCCACGCCATACCATTCAGATCGACTACATAAAAGCGATGGATGAGATTGCTGATCTGTTGGGGGTCAGGCCCAATCTCCTGTACTTTGCCTTCACTGACCCCAAGTTGGCATTACAGTTATTTTTTGGACCCTGTACTCCAGTCCAATATCGTCTACAGGGCCCTGGAAAGTGGGATGGAGCTCGACAAGCTCTCCTCACCACAGAAGACCGTATCAGGAAGCCCTTGATGACAAGAGGAGTTGAAAGGAGTGACTCCATGATCTCCGCGACAATGGTCACGGTTATGCTGGCTGTTGCTTTCTTTGCTGCAGTTATGGCCTGTTTTTAGCCACTTCACCATCATTGCTCCAGCTTTCATTGGGAAAGTTCATATGGAAATGCGAGGAACCAGAATAGCCAACATCCACTCCCGTTTTCAGGGTCTTGTTGTGTAAAAACTACCTATCATTAAACTCTGGAACTACATTCAACTGAGTTAAGCTGATCCCTTTCTCTCATGACCCATCCACTTTTCCTTCCAATAATCCCTAAACTTTAGGCTCAGTTTCTCTATTAGTCATCCTTGTATGTCCTTAGAATTCTTGACATGTTATAAGTCCTTAATGTTAGTTGGTTATCAAATACTATGGTGGGGAAAAAAGTCAGCATCTGTATAAGACATGGCTGACTCTGTGTAACTTTTAATTTCATTTTTTATTTTTTAAAAGATATTTAGATTACATAAATGTATATTAAAAATATAGGGGATTTCTATATGTCCTGCTCCCCACACCACCCATATACCCACATTAACAACATCCTTCATTAGTGTGGTACATTCAATACAATTGATGAACACATTTTGGAGCACTGCCATTAAGCATGGATTATAGTTTACATTGTAGTTTACACTCTCCCACACAATTCTATAGGTTATGGCAAGATATATAATGGCCTGTATATGTCATTGCAGTGTCATTCAGGACAATTCCCAAGTCCCAAAAATGCCCCCATATTACACTTATTTTCCCTCTCCCTGACCTCAGAACCTCAAGTATCCACTGCTTCCACATCAATGACATAAGTTCTTCCATTGCTGGAATCACAATAAGTCTATAGTAGAATACCAGTAAGTCTACTTTAACCAATTGTTCATTCCCCAGTCTTGAGGATTCTGGGATGGTGATGCCCACTCCACCTCTAATTGAAGGGCGGCTTCGATCCCATGGGGCAGATGGATGGGACTCTCTAGCCTGCAGTTGTAGTAGACTCTCTCAGTTCCCTGGGATGGTCATTGGCCCTGTACTCCAATCCAATATTGTCTACAGGGTCCTGGAAAGTGGCATGGAGCTTGACAAGCTCTCCTCACCACAGAAGATCATATCAGGAAGCCCATGATGACAAGAGTAGTTGAAAGGGATGACACCACAATCTCAGCTACAATGGTCAGGGTATACTTAGATTATATATGTGTCACATAAAAAATATAGGGGATTGCCATATGCCCCACTCCCTACCCTGCCCACATTTTCCCACATTAACAACATCCTTCATTAGTGTGGTACATTTGTTAAAATTGATGAACACATTTTGGAGCACTGCCACTGATCCTGGATTATAGTTTACACTGTTGCATAGTATTTCTTACTTCAATGAGTCCCTTTTTCCCAACTCCATCTAAAATCATTACTGGCTCTTAACCCAAAAATTAGGAATACTCAAATCCCTTGATTCTTTTTAATAATCTCACTTACAAGGAGTTCCTGTCTCCAGCGTACTTAAAAAAAAAAAAATTAAGTAGTTTCACTCAAATATATTCACACACCATATAAGCCATCCAAAGTGTATAATCAACAGCTCGCTTTATAACCACAGAGGTGTACACTCATCACCACAAACTACTTCAGAGCACATTCATTACCCCAAAAAGAAAAACTCCATAGCCCTTACACCCTTTATAGACATTTAGCATTAGAGTGGTAACTTTGTTAAAACTGATGAAAGAATATTAAAGTATTACCTTTAACTACAGTCTGAATTGCATTAGTTGTATTTTCCAAAATACAATCCTATTGTTTACACTGTGTAATACTGACATACAACTGTTCTAGTTCATGAAAGAACATTCTTACATTTGTACTACTAAACAGTGTCATAATCCACAAGAGTTCTCTATGTTATACATTCCCTATTTTGTTGTTGTTTTTTTTATTAGAAAAGGTGTAGGTTTACAGAAGTCACACAACAAATAAAATGCTCTCAAATCACCCAGTGTTGGTGCTTTCCACCAAGGTGGTACTTCTGTTACAACTCAAGAAAGAATATTAGTGGAAGCGGACTTGGCCCAGTGGTTAGGGCGTCCGTCTACCACATGGGAGATCCGTGGTTCAAAACCCGGGCCTCCTTAACCCATGTGGAGCTGCCCACGCTCAGTTCTGATGCGTGCAAGGAGTGCCCTGCCACGCAGGGGTATCCCCGCGTAGGGGAGCCCCACGCGCAAGGAGTGCACCGCGGAAGGAGAGCCGCCCAGCGCGAAAGAAAGTTCAGCATGCGCAGGAATGGTGCTGCACACACAGAGAGCTGACACAGCAAGATGACGCAACAAAAAGAGACACAGATTCCCGTGCCGCTGACAACAACAGAAGCGGACAAAGAAGAACATGCAGCAAATAGACACAGAGAACAGGCAACCAGGGGCGGAGGGGGGTGGGGGAAAGGCATTTGAAATAAATAAATAAAGTTCATTTTAAAAAAAGAAATATTAAAATAATATAGTCCCTTCACTGTAATTGATGAAAAAATATTACAGTATTACAGTTAACTAGAGACCATAAGTTTCATTTGTTGTATTTTTCTATGCATCACTTTATTTTTAACACCTTGTAATAATGACATACATTTCTTCTAGTTCATGGAAGAACATTCTTGTATTTATACTATTAACCACATTCCTCATCCACACCATGTTCACTGTGTTATTCAGTCCCAAGTTTATACTCTAGCTTTCATTCTATTGACAATTACACCACTAATCTACCCTGTTCAGCTACTATCACATCTATAAGTCAGAAGTGTTAAACTCACTATAATGTGTTACCATCTGTCCACTACCAAACATTTACAATCAACTTTTTTTTTTGGGGGGGGGGGTAAAGAACATTCTTTAATATCTTAACCGCAACAAAAATAACCTTTCTTGACATACCCCAATTCCCATCACAGTTCTCAGAGCAAAGTACTTTGAGGACGCTTGGGGAAATACTAAGATCAGCAGATTTCCAGAAGATTTAGATTGACCCTCACCGTGTTGCACACTCAAATAGATTTTATTTTCAAAGCAGCCAAAATTTCCCTTTTATATAACAATGTTACACCTTAGAGGCAAAAGATATTCTCAGGTAGCTGGCCTTCCTTTTTATGTAAATGCAGTAGCCACAGGATCCTCTCATCAGAATAAAGGCTGAAAACAAAGTTTACCTCATTACACTGAAACTTCAGTCAGCATGGTTATTTTTCAAGAGGCAGAAAACAAGATAAGGAGAAAATAGTGAATGCAGGAAACACTACATCCTCTGAGGTTTTGGACTGAGGGGCTTGCTGAAAGTGATCTGTAAGAAAACATTAAGCTTCAGCATATAAGGAGGCTTCACTACAAAAATTTAGTAGTGTCAAACAACAGAGTTACACATATTTTACTATTCATTTCAAATTCAGAAATAAAATCCAAGTGGTACTCTGAAGACAAGAGAAACGTACCAATTTTTGTATTGGGGTATATGAGAGAATCAATAGGGAAACAGTTCACTCACAGTGACAGCTTCATGTACTCAAAACACATTTTCAGGGCTAGGCCTACGGACTTCTTTTATAACTGCATCAAATACTGGCAGATCAGCGATGACTCTTGCCTCTCGCAGGCATTTTGCGAATTTCTCCCCACTATGGAATGGGTTTCCCATCATCAAACACCAAACAAAATGCAGCAAAGGAAGTTCCAATCACCCCCACTGAGAGGTGAAGGACATCAGCCAACATGGGGCTTCAATGCTGCACTGTTGCAAACAAAACAAAGTTTTACTGCAGTAAAACTGCAATGTGCAATAATGCCTAAACACTGCTGAGAGGAAAAACCACACCATTTTTCTGAGAAAAAATGGTGGTAACCAAGTGAGTGATAAAAAACATTCATATCCGCCCCAAACTGGGTTATCCAAAAAATACAATTATATTTTTAGCATTTTTTGTTGCATGTGTGCATAACATCATGCCTGAAATCAAATCATCAAATTCATTTTTGAGAGATCCAGTTCCAAAGCCCATTCTCTAAGGGAACAGGTGTCAGTCCATTTAAACGCCCTAGACCTGGTGGACAGGAGCTGCGCTGGGAAATCCAGTGATCCGAGGGACCCAGGTCTACACACCGACGCCTTTTTCCAATCATGGTAAGGCATCATGGGGATCTTTAAAATGGTCTATTTCTCTAACACACTGCCATGCATTACTAACGGTGATTTTCCAAAGTGAAACACATTTAAAAAGGAATATTAAAATGATTCTTCTCCTTCTCATCCTTTCCCTCAGTGGGCCAAATCTTTGATCTTGGAAACTCAGGATTAAATGGGTAAAAAGTGGCCTTGAGCAATTTGGGGGAAGGTAAGTTTGGTGATGTTGGTTCTGGGTCGTAAGGTTTGCCTGTGGGGCTCTGACACCCAGGGGCACACGGACCCATCAAATCATGCGACCCATGCACCCTGAAGAACTCTTTAGAACAACTTCAAAGGCGCAACGCAAATGGCAGGGGTCTGCATTTTTTGCCTTTTTGAATCAGTGTGCATCATTTCCAAATTTCTTGAACAAACTCTCTGTTGTAAGTCAGTTTATCTGAAAATACGTGCAACACAGTAGCTTTCATGTGCCTTATAATTTGGAGATCATTTTCAGTATGAAGAACTGCTCAGTGACAACAGTGACAGAGACAGCACTGCACATCCAGACCTTCGCCGTAAGGGCCGAAGGCGGCCCCGCGCAGCGCTCCAGCGCACGCGTGTGCACACACACACACACGCACACACGCCGCCTGGCCACACATGTTCCCAAGGCCCAGGGAAGCTCCACGGATGGTCTTGAGACAGCTCCCATTTTAGTAAGTTTCCTCCCAACTCCCACCTGCTCTCGGTTTATAGCCACATAACTCCTCCCCTCGCTTCTCCCATTCGCCCCCACCTTCAGGCTGCACTGGAGGCTGAGGGATGGTGGTGGCCCCCGAAACTCAAAGGGACACCGCGGGCTCGGTCGTGACCACAGACGAACACCTGGACGAGAGAGAGGGTGGGGGCGGTCGGTTCCACGGCGGACACAAACAAAAGCTCTGCTTTAAGTTAGAAAAACACGAGTGTCACGGAACGCTTCCCTATAAAAGATACGTAGTAAAGCAGTTGTATCAATAAAATAGCTAGGGACTAAAGCAAAGCTTTCATCAGTAAGCCTCGAGGACCTTGAAGGAGGAGAATGGCTTCACGAAGTGGTAGTCCAGGTTGCCGCAGTGCGGGCACTGCTGGACGTTGCTGTACTTGGAGAAGTACCGCATGCCCACGCGCACGTCGATCACCAGCTTCCCGCAGTGCTTGCAGTTCAGGCGGGCCTGGCAGCACGGCGAGGCGGCCAGGATGTCGCAGGTGTACACGGTGCCCAGCTGGGGCCAGCCGCCATCCCAGCGGGACTTGCACTTGACGCAGACGATCTCGTGCACGCCCTCGAGGCAGTCCACGCACACGGCGTACACGTGCGTGAGTCTCCCATTCCTGGCGTCGCCCGCGGCGGTGGCGGCCCCCGCAGCAGCGGCGGCCGTGGCCGGGCGGGTGCCCGCGTCCCCGGCCCCGCCGCCAGCCCGCAGGCGTTCCCGGCCGCCGCCGCCAGGCCCGCCGCGCCATTCTCCTTTGGCGCGCTTGCCCTTGCGCCCTCCCCTACTGGTTTGGGGTTGGGCATGGCGCGGGCGTCCAGCGCCCGGCAGCGCAGGCGGCTCTCCGCGGCCCGTGCTGCGCATCCCGGACGCGGCGTGGACGCCCGGCTCCAGCGCCGGGCTCGGGCTCCGGGTGCGGCCGCCCGGCTAGGGGCGCGGCCGCGGGGCTCTACAATCAACTTTATTAAAAATTCTTCAGACATTAAGCATCACCTCCCCCTTTGCAATCCTCCTAGGAACCTATACCTGTTTTAATTCCATGAGTTTGTTCATAGTATTTAGCTCATATTTGTGGGAATGTACAATATTTGTTCTTCTGTGTCATGTGGCAGTTCTATATTTAGCTTGCTAGAAATTACCAAACTGTCTTCCACAGAGGCTGCATCATTCTGCATTCCCACCAACAGTGAAGGAGTGTTCCTATTTCTCAACATCCTCTCTAACACTTGTAGTTTTGGTTTTTTAGTGGCCATTCTAGGAGATGTAAAATGACAACTCATAGTTTTGATTTGCATTTCCATAATAGTGATATTGAACATCTTTTCATGTGCTTTTTCAATTATTGTATTTCCTTTTTGGAAAAATGTCGATTCAAATCTTTTGCCCACTTTTTAATGTTGGGTTGCTTGCCTGTATATTATTGAGTTGTATGATATCTTTATATATCATGGAAATCAAGCCATTATCAGACAGGTGGTTTCCAATTATTTTTCTTGCAATGACCATGCTGCCTTATAACCCTCTTGAACAAAGTCAGTGGAAGCACAGAAGTATTCAATTTTGAGGAGGTCCAATTTATCTATTTTTTTCTTTCAATGCTTGTGTTTTGGGTGTAAAGTTTAAGAACCTATCTCCTATCACAAAGGCTTGAGTGTTTCCCTATATTTTCTTCTAGGAGTTTTATGGTTCTAAGTTTTATCCTTAGGTCTTTGCTCTAGTTTGAGTTAATTTTTGTATAAGGTGTGAGATAGGGGTCCTCTTTCTTTCTTTTGGATATGGATATCCAGTTCTCCAAGCACCATATTGTTGAACAGACTTTTCCAACCCAGCTGGGTGGACTTGTCAGTCTTGTCAAAAAGCTGTTGACCATAACTTGAGCTCGTCTTTCCTTCTTTACTATTATAATTGGTATTTCTTTCCACAAATATAATATCCATCTCCTGTCATTTTACTATATATCAAATGAGAGGCAGAAGTCATTCTCATTTAAAAAAAAAAAGTCATTTAATTTTTCTACAGCTTGGCTATTTTTCTGATCTTTGATTTTGTGAAGTTTTTCTGGTTTGCCTTTTGCACCACTAGGGGCTCTGCTCCCAGCCTCCTGCATTGGGCTTACCCTTCCTTCAAAAGGGCCATTGATCGTATAAAACAGGCTTGGATTAAGGTTGTGGTTAATAGTATAAATTTAAGAAGATTCTTTTCCAAAGTGTTCAGAATATGGTGAGACATGGAAAATTACAAATAATGTAACTTATGAATGATATTAACAGTAATATTATGATATTTTGCAGTAATGGCAAAGAAGATGTATCAATTCTAAGGCTCAACAACTGGAGATATGAGGTAGTATGGGATTTTCCTTTTTGAGTAATAAAAATGTTCTAAAACTGACTGAGGTGATGACAGCACAACTCTGTGATGAATATGAGAGCCACTAAGTGTATACTTTCAATGGACTGTACAAGGCATAGGAATATATAACACAAAAAATCCTAGGGTAGAGCATGGACTGTGGTTAACAGAATATGAGAACATTCTCTCATGAACTAAAACAAATATATACTACTAAAAAAGAGTATTAATAGTAGGGTGCACTGGGGAATACATCAAATGTAAGATATAGACGTAGTTAGTAATATTTTGAGGATGCTCTTTCACAATTTTTAACAGATGTTTCACAACAATGCAAGGTGTTTGTGGTGGGGTAATGTATGGGAACTCTGTATGATGCTATACATTTTTTTTTGGTAAGTCCACAACTTTTACTGTACACTTACTATTTATGTATATTCATATATGCATGATATACTTAAATTTTAAAAGAATAAAAATCAATTGATCATAGATGTGTGCTGAGACCAGCTCAGCAATAGGTTTGCATGAAGGGAAGGCAACGCAGAACTGAGGAAATAAAAGGATAGCAAGAAAGACACGAGAGGAAATAAAGATGGGACCAGGGGACTGATAGCTTTTGAAACTGAAAGCCTCAACCCTAGTTTCCACATCGTATTTATTTAGGAAGTAACAAGCAGCTATTTGTTATTCACTATAATAAGGGACAGGTGCAACACTTACAATAAGGTACAGGTTATACAAAGTTCATACGCCTCCTCCTGCAAACATTTTTTTCATGCTGACCAGATGGTGTTCTTAAGCCCCCACTTTTTGTCTGCGTTATGGAAACGTTTCAACTTCAAACCATGTTCCTTACTGTTTTCCCACAACAGATGGGAGAGTCTATTTCTGAACTTTCAGTTTGATTCCATCAGTCAAATTGTCTATCTCTATGCCTGTACCATGTTGATTTTATCACTGTAGCTTTTTTTTAAAAGATACATTTATTTATTACTCCCACCTCCCTTCAATGTCTGCTCTCTGTGTCCATTCACTGTGTGTTCTTCTGTGTCTGCTTGTATTTTCATTAAGTGGCACCGGGAACCAATCCTGGGACCTTCCGGAGTGGGAGAGAGGCGATCCTTCTCTTGCGCCATCTCAGCTCCCTGATCTGCTGCGTCTCTTATTATTTCTCCTCCCTGTCTCTTTTTGTTGCATCATCTTTCTGTGCCAGCTCCCTGCATGGGCCAGCACTCCTGCATCGGGTAATACTCCACACAGGCCAGCACTCCGTGGGGGTCAGCTCACCACAAGGGCCAGCTTGCCTTCACCAGGAGGCCCTGGGCATCAAACCCTGGACCTCCTATATGGTAGATGGGAGCCCAACTGCTTGAGCCAATCCTCTTCCCTCACTGTAACTTTAAAGTCAAATAATGTAAGTTCTTCAACCTTGTTCTTCATTAGCAATGGATTGTAGTTTTCTAAATACAGTTCCTTTATGTTCTTGGTAAGTTTATTCCTAAATATTTTATTCTTCTGGTCACTATTATAAATAGAATTTCTCCTGATTTCCTTTTCAAATTGCTCATTACTAGCTTATAGGAACACTACTGATTTTTTGTATATTAATCTTGTATCCCGCCACTTTGCTAAACTTGTTGGCTCTCATAGTTTGTTGTAAATTTTTCAGCACTTCTAGATATAGAATCATATCATCTGGTAATAGCAAAAGTTTTACTTCTTCCTTTCCACTTTGGATGCCTTTTCCTTTTCTTATATATTTGTTCTGGCACCATGTTGAATAACAGTGGTGACGATGGGCATCCTTGTCTTGTTCTCACTGTCAGCAGGAAAGTCTTTCACCACTGAGTACAATATTAGCCATGGGTTTTTCATATGTGCCCTTTATCATGTTGAGGAAGTTTCCTTCTATTCCTATCTTTCAGAGTGTTTTTTATCAAGAAAGGATGGTGTTTCATCCAATTCCTTTTCCGCATCAATAGAGAGGACCATGTGATTTTTCTCCTATTTATTAATGTGGTGTATTACACTAATTTGTTTTCTTGTATTGAACTACCTTTATGTACATGGGATAAAACTCATGTGATCATGGTGTATAATTCTCTTAAAATACCATTGGATTTGATTAACAAGTATTTTGTGGAAGATTTTTGCATCTGTATTCATTAGAGAAACTGGTCTGTAATTTTCTTTTTTATAGTTTCTTTATTTGGCTTTGATATAAGAGTGGTGGCTTCATATCCAGTGCACTTTTGCATACACTATCACTGATCAGCATAACAGTGCAGAAAGGTAAGTCAAGTAAATAATATTTTCCCATTTTTATACCCAAGTTAAGTGAGGATTAGAGAAATTAAGTAATTTATCCAATCACACAGCTAGACTAATGTTAGTATTCAAATATTGTTCTTTTAACCCTAAATCCTTCTTTCCTTCCCTAAGTATTTTGAATCTCAAGACTAACCTAAGTTGGAATTATGTACATTTTCTGGGCCAGACCTCATGGGCATGTTTTGTAGGATGGAAACTTGTCTGACTCATATTCTTTCTCAATATCCTTGTAACATTTAACAAAGTCTTCTGCCAGCTCCTTGGAAAAGAGTCAGGCTCCACGAAATTAAAGAGCGAGTAGAGCTCTTGACAGGTGTTCTGGATGGGAGGTCCAGTCAACAAGAAATGGAAGACTATTGAGAACTAGAATACATAAATAAAGTAAAAACTCTATAACATGGAAAAGCAAGAGCAAGATAGCCATTCTTTTTTATCCATACAAAGAGGAGCATGCTTTAATGGAGTCATGTCAAGAAGACATGAAATCAGAAGACTCAAGTTCCAGTTTTAGACTAGCTGTTTGATATAGGAAATGGCACCTCTTCAGTTTCAAACATAAGAATATGCCCAAGTTTAAGAAATGCAAAACTATAGCATCAGATCCCATGCTATGAGCAAGAAGATTTGTTTTAAAAGAATGTCCTTTTGTAAAACTTTACAGGGATCAGATTCCAGACATCAAGATTCTGGATGTGTCTGAAAACTGGGTCACATACAGCCCAAAATGGAAAGAAATTTCTAATTTTGAATGACAGACAAGAACACCAAGAATAAGAGATTAATGAGGTTAAAGTTGATTAAAAACAAAAACAGAAATGAGGTCAAAGGACAACCTCTCAACTGACATTAACAGAACTTACACCCCCTACAGTCCTTAGAGTTAAATAATACAGCAAAATGGGAAAGTCAGATCTTACATATCTTTGCTATTTTAAATATCAAAATACAATATGCATGTGTGTGAGTATATATATAATATACATATGTATTATAAACATAACCAAACTGCCTTCTTATCTGAGGGCTTGCCATCTACATAAGACAATATCTGGATAAAATAGTAAAATTAAGATAATTTCTTTTCTATATGGGAAAGACCTACACACACACACTGTATTTTTGTACTTAAAGTAATATACATTCTGATTTTTAAAATAATACATATTCAACTTTATAAGTATGGAGGTGTATATTCATGGAAAGTATATGACAGTCTATATATCAAAGTGCTAAGATATGCAGGTAAGTAGGATTATTCATGTTTTTATTTTTCTTTTTGATGATATTTTAATTTGGAAGGGAGTCATAAGAAGACTCTGCTTTTGTAATGAGAAAAAGTAATAAGTGAATTAACATAATTAAAACAAATTTGAAAATAATACTTTTTTTTTTCCTTGTAAACCCCCTTTTTCAGTGACTCATTGGGCAATGGTTTCATGATATTTTTAGTATGGGAACTGGTTAAAAAATAAATGTTTCCAATATCTAATTCACATTTTTATACTATATGTTCACTAAGTAAAGAGCTGAGGGGACAAAAAAATCTGAAGTCACAAAATCACTATATTCAATACTATCACATGAATTAATGTTTTTATTCAAATAATCCCTTTTTTACCATTAAAACTTAGAGCTGGGTGAAAAAGATCCACAGACAATCTGTGTGTGTGGTGGGGAGGGGTATAAATGTTCATGTGTATATGTATTTTATACATGGGATTTTGTGAACTTTTTTCATAGAAAATATTTTGCAATCTTCCCAAGTTATTAAATCTTCTTCTTTGTAATTTTCATGGCAGCCATACTTTGCAAATGCTCTGTATGAGTTTAACATCAGTTGTATAACCAGTTTTCCTATGTTCAACATTTAGGGTGCTCCCAACTTTAACAAACAAGCACTGATCTGATATCTGAAAACAATATTAATAAGAAAAAACAGCAGTATGCCCTCCCCACCTCACATCTCAATCAATAAATATGAGTAGTTTTTTCCAATCAATTGTTTGTCATCCAAGCTCTCAACATAAAACTTCATTAAAAAGGAATGCTTAGATGACTTAGAATATTCTTCACTTAACCACTCTAATTCTTAGCTTACTTAATAACAAGAAAGAGCACTAGGGCAAGCAGTAGATCTTAAGTTTTCATACTCCAAATCTAGGGTTCCTCTTCCTACACCTGCTTCCTCTTTCTCACTGTAAATTAGTAAACCGGCATGGTAGTTTATGAAGCAGTCTCTTATAGGGTTAGGCACCAGGATATGACACCTCTTGGGAAAGAGACTTGTTAAGAGTCAGTACAAAAAGGCAAAGGATGCCACAGAACACAGGCAACCCCACCATGAGATAGCAATCTTTGAGTTTGGACAGATAAGAGACAGTGACTATATCTGTATTAAAGCTCTAAAAACTGCAAGTTTTAGGTCAATAAATACAGACTTCAGATCTAAGACTTTCCTTGAAATGACCTCAAATTTATTAATTGTCTTATTACAGGACAGAGACCAAACTTCAATGATCATTACAGAAATTAGCACATGTAGTCTCATGAATGAACAAGCCTTTAATAGATCAACAGAGAAGGGCACTTTACATTCACAAGATCTTCAGAAAAATGGGCAAATTATGACTACAATGATATTTCTCATATTTCTCATCTACTTTGCCAGAAAGATGTAAGAGATGAAAAGAAGGAAGGGAGGACTGAGACAAAAGTATGACAACGAAAAGAGAGATTGGAAATAATACTCAATGGCAAACACCAATCTCCTCCCGAATTCATGTGAACTGTCAAAAATGTTAAGTGGGGGAAACAGATGTGGCTCAACTGATAGAACTTCCGCCTACCATATGAGAGGACCTGGGTTCAATCCCTGGGGCCTCCTGGTGAAAAGAAGAGACTGCATGTTTGCGTGATGAGCCAGTGCCCCACATAAGTGAGTCATGCAGCAAGATATTGATGCATCAAAAGAGAGACAAAGGGCAGAGTCAAGGTGAAGCATCACACAAACCAGAAACAGAGGTGGCGCATTGACAGGGAACCTCTTTCCAATCAGAGTGACATTTTCTTCAGATTATCTAATCTTTTAATTTCCTCATCCATTAAATGGATAACAAAACCCACCTAATAGAATGTTCATGAAGATTTAAATGTGCTAATTTATGTAAAGTACCCAGCAACATTTATGTCCCAATTTTCTCATCTTTTGAGATTTCCCATATGTTGCCTTGTATTGTAGATATCTGTATACTTCTTATCCCCATACTGGAGTTTATGTTCGCTTAAGTTAGTTCTATTATTTACTTTCCAGCTCACAGTTCCCAGAACAGTGCCTTTCCACATGAGAGACCTTCAACAAATAATAAGTTGAATATTAACAACAAAGAGAAAAGTGAGGAACAGTATATCCTCTTCTTAAGAAAAGTAAGATAATATGCTCACTTAAATGAAACAAAACACTGGATGGAAGTCATGAAATCTATGACTCACCCTTTAGTAATTCAAAATAAAATAATAATAAAAAACCAACTCACAAGGATGTGGATGAGAAAAAAACATTTTAAATATTGATAAAGCACTTTGAAAATGCCTGAATATTAAGATGCAGAAACCCCACCCTACCTATGTATAACTACCCATGCTATGGACAATGAAACCCTGTCAACATATCTACTTTTATAACTTAACCTAAATTGTAGTTCCTGTTTAATTTACACTATAACTGTCATCTTGACATGATCACATAATGCAACATGTCATTCCTGTTATTAGGTGGTACCAAGAGTTAAATCAAAGTCTCCCATACTTTATGAGCTGATATGAGGCCTGAAAGCTAAATAATTAGAAGTATATGTAAAACTCCCTTTCTAAAAAGGTAATTCTATATCACTGTCTTCTACCTTATGTCTTATTCATTTCCAGGAAGAGGCTGAAATGACTCACCTGCTACACTGTAGTAAAATCTCCAAGGCAGTCCTGGAAAGTGTTTAGTGCAAGTTGTAAAGAATTTAAATATCTATTAACCACTTACCTTGGACACATTATCTCACAAGAGCTTTCCAAGTTAAGAGATTTAATTTTCACCACTTTACAGAAGCAACAGCTAAGGTCATGGAGGTTATATAACTAACCCAAGGGCACACAGCTAGAACACAGGACACACAGCTAATAGGAAGCTAGAATGTTGGACTCCTACCATGCTGCCTATCCATGACTAGGGGAGAGTACTAAAATGTGCCAGAAAAACATGTTAACAGCGCAAAACACTCATATTAGAAATGATGCATCTTTCAAGCAAATCTGAAAAATTAAGAAAGATATTATAATGGCCAGTACAGATATAACTTTGATATTAAAAAGCTCATATCATTATCCCATTATTGGTTCTCTTTAACTCTCCTAAATTACAGGATTTATTAAGTCTTATCCATTCACTAAATTAAAATTTCTGAGCATAATTTCTAAGCAGTATTATCTTATAGATGAATAGAGAGGTGACAGGAATAAGGGGAAGGCCTTGCTTATGGTAACCCAGACAGCCTTAGTTGAAGGACTTAAAATGAGATTACAATTAACTCACTGACACAAAAAGTGGAGTACAAATTATCAGTTGTAGAGCAAGGGGGTGATGGGAAAGTGTGTGTTGTACATATGTTTATACAATTTTAAAAAAGGGAGAGAGAGACTAAAGAGACAATGCAAATTATATATAATATATGATCCCAGACTGGATCTCAAAATGGAGGAGAAAAGGCCCAAAAGGAAAATACGAAAATATGGAATACAAACAGTAAGCTTTATACCAATGTTAAATTTCTTGAACTTATTAACTGCACTTAAGGTGGTTACCGAAGTGACTAACCTCGTTCTTAGAAAATGTACATGGAAATATTAACTGTTCAAGGAGCATGAGGGATGCAGCTTACTCTGAAATGTTTAGAAAACAGATGATTAGATAGGAAAGAAGGAAGGAAGGAATGGAGGGAGGGTGGAAGGAAAAGTTGGGCAAATGCAGGAAAATGTTTTAAGTTGGTGGATCTATTTTTCTGGGTGGGGGATATGTTAGCACTCTCATTATTTTGTGTTATTTTTTCAACTGTCTGTAAGTTTGAAAATATTTCAAACTAAAAAGTTTAAAAAAAAAAAAAGATGGGACCTAAGTGGTCTCCATTACCAACCTCCAGTAACAGACATGATGCTTCAGTCCAGAAAACCCTTTCCCCTCCCTGCCTGTCTGCCTGCTGCTATTCATCAACTAAGATGCAGCTCAAGGGCGACGTCCCAAGGAAGCCTTCCCACTGATCCATCAGGAAAGACAGGGAGAGGAGTCTAACTGATTTGGAGCACGATGGTCCTTAACTTCTTTGGGTCACTCCTCCTGTTTGAGAATCTAATGAATGTGGACTATCTTCTCAGAAAAGTGTGTATACTAAAAAAATTCAATACAATTTCAGAAAATTCTAAACTTCTAAAGCCCCAGAATAACAGTCCCTGCTGTGGAGAAACAAATGGGGTACCTCATAGGTAGTCAGCAGCACATGAAAACATAACTCCTGGGTTAGGTCTTGCTGTAAGTGAGCTCTCTCCTCCTTGTCACCTGCGTAGGTTACACAGGATATACCGGGAGCAAATCTGAACCCAAGAAAATAGGTAGATGAACAAGAATGCTAGAACCATAGGAAAAGAGGCATATCTGGAAAATGAGATCTCATGGAAGTATTGCAATGTGAAGACCTCATGATGCCCTGCAAACAGAAAAGAGCCCTGGGAATGGGTAAAAAGGACTTCAGAGCATTATCCAGTAATTAATTACTTACAGTTTATACTATCTTCTTAATTATGTAAGATGCATAATATGATTAATTTTATCTAGAATAATAGTTCAAACTCAGGGCAATCCCTGTGTGAACAAGTAGATGTATCAGATGAACACCTAAAAGGGTCCTGTACTTACTCTTAAAAAAACAAACTGTTTTTCTATATGTTGTTTACGTCCTATGTCACCTGAAAAAATGGATTCTCCTTAAAGTCAGCAAAATTTATTAAAAATGAGTTACAACCTTCAAACTGCCAATTGGTAACAATATACCTATTAGGTCCTCAGTCTCCATCTACATTGCATCAGTTCAGAATTTTCTGGAAGAAATAAGCCCATTGCTTGCCACAATATGATGCTCTAACGGGTTTTACATATCAGGAAAACAAAAACCTCAAAGTGACAAAACATCTTAAAATATCAAAAATTACCTTTTTTCAACCAGAAATAGCAACTACGTACAGCAGGGGAAACAGAGACCTTAAGGGGTAAAGAAGTTTCCTGTTGTTTTTTTTATTAGTAGCAGTAGTATTGAAATAATGAAAATGCACTACTAATGATTGAAATGATGAATGTACAACTATGTGATTATGTACCAAATACTATTGATTGTATCCTTTGATGAAATGTATGATTTACTAATATGTACTAATAAAATTTATTTGGGAAAAATTTTTAATTACTTTTTCTATAATGGGCACTAATCAATTTATTTAAAGGTTAAAATTTCTGCTACCATATAATCTATACCTCTCAATTTCTTCTTTCCTATTCTTCAAAAAGACAAGACACAAAGAATCAGAAATGGTCCTTCATCATTTAATCCTCCTGCCATATAAATAAAGAGAGCAAAAGCCTGAAAGAGTAAAGAAGGAAATTTTTATCACATTTCTGCATGAGAACCAAGCACAAAGTTCCCATAACTCTGTAGCGAACACGAACTCTTACAAAAGAACTGGAGTATTAAGAAATAATATATCCATCCACATATTATAAGCACAATTAATGAGGTCCTAGAGTAAAATCATGCAAGTCTCAAAAACTAAAATTGCCAAAGAAATTCATGGTACTCACTTACTTCAGTGGTTAACAAACAAGGACACTCAATACTTATGTATATGATCTTTTTTTTTAAGCTTTATTTTTTACTTATTTTTCCCCCTATCCCCCAGCCCCAGTTGTCTGTTCTCTGTGTCCATTTGCTGAGTGTTCTTGTTTCTGTCCGCTTCTGTTGTTGTCAGCGGCCTGGGAATCTCTGTTTCTTTTTGTTGCGTCAGCTCTCCGTGTGTGTGGCACCATTCCTGGGCAGGCTGCACTTTCTTTCGCGCTGGGCGGCTCTCCTTACAGGGTGTACTCCTTGCATGTGGGGCTTCCGTGTGCTGGGGACACCCCTGCTTAGCAGGGCACTCCTTGCGCGCATCAGCACAGCGCATGGGCCAGCTCCACATGGTCAAGGAGGGCCGGGGTTTGAACTGCGGACTGGGCCAAGTCCACTTCCCTCATGTGCTTTTTATCCTCTTGTATATTTTCTTTGGAGAAGTGTCTGTTCAAATCTCTTGCCCATTTTTAAAATGGATTGTCTTTTTAATTCAAGATATAGTATTTCTTTATATATGCTGGATATTAATCTCCTATCATAATACCAAATTTTTTCTCCCCTGTGTAGGCTGTCTTTTCATTTTCTCATTAAACTCCTTTGAGTTTATCGAAGGACTGCAAAAGGCTTTAATTTTGAGGTGGTCCCATTTATCTATTTTTCCTTTTGCTGCTTGTGCTTTGGGTGTGAAGTTCATGAAGATATTTCCTACTACAAGGTCCTATAGATGCTTCCCTACATTGTTTTCCAAAGTCTTTATGGTCTTGGCTCTTGTATTTAGGTCTTTGATCCATTTTGAGTTGATTTTTTAATAAAGTGTGAGATGGTAATCGTCTTTCATTCTTTTGCATATGGATATTCAGTTCTCCAAGCACCAGTTGTTGAAGAGGCCATTCTCTCCCAGTTGAGTGGGTCTGGTAGCCTTGTCTAATTTCAGATGACTGTATATGTGAGGATATACAGAACTCTCAATTCAGTTCCATTGGTCAGTATGTCTATCCTTCTGCCAAAACCATGCAGTTTTGATAACCCTTAGCCTTATAGTATGTTTTAAAGTCAGGTAGTGTGATTCCTCTGATTGTATTTTTCTTTTTCAATATGTCTTTGGCTATTTGGGGCCTCTTTCCTTCCAAATAAATTTCACAGTTAGTTTTTCTAGTTCATTAAAAAATGCTATGTTCATTTTTATTGGGATTGCATTGAATCTGTAGATCAGTCTGGGTAGGATAGACATCTTAATGATATTTAGTCTTCCTAGCCATGATCAGGGAATATTCTTCCATTTATTTGAGTATTCTTTGATTTCTGTTAACAGTGTTGTCTAGTTTTCTGTGTATAAAGTCTTTTACATCTTTAGTTAAATTTAACCCTATATATTTGATTTATTTAATTTACTATTGTAAGTGGTATTTGCTTCTTAATTTCCTCCTCAGATTGCTCATTATTGGTGTACAGAAATGCTACTTATTTTTGCTCATTGATCTTATATCCTGCAACTTCACTGAACTCACTTATAAGTTCTAGAAGCTTTGTTGCAGACTTCTCAGGGCCTACTATATATAGGATCATGTCATCTGCAAATCGTGTGATTTTGACTGCTTCCTTCCCAATTTGGATGCCTTTTATATTTGGTTCTTGCCTCAGTGCTTGAGCAAGTACTTCTAACACAATGTTATAGGACGGGTGATAGTGCGCATCCTTCTCTTGTTCCTGATCTTAGAGGGAAAGATTTAAGGATTTCACCATTGTAAATGATGTTAGCTGTGGGTTTTTCATATATACCCTTTATCACATTCAGAATATTTCCTTCTATTCCTATCTTTTGCAGTGTTTTTATCAAGAAAGGGTGCTGTATTTTATCAAATGCTTTTTCTGAGTCTATAGATATGATCATATTATTTTTTCCTTTGATCTGTTTATGTGGTGTATTATATTGATTGATTTTCTTATGTTGAACCACCCTTGCATACCAGAGATGGAATCCACTTGGTCATAGTGAATAATTCATTTGACATTTTGTTGAATACAATTAGCAAGAATTTTGTTGAGGATTTTAGCATCTAGTTTCATTAGAGAGATTGGTCTGTAATTTTCCTTTCTCGTGGTGTCTTTGTTTGGCTTTGGTATTAGGGTATTAGAGTAATGTTGGCATCATAGAGTTACACAAGGTTTTGATTTTGGAAGAGTTTAAGCAAGATTGGTGTTAGTTCTTTCTGAAATATATGGTAGAATTCACTTGTGATGGTGTCTGCTCTGGGGCTCTTCTTAGTTGGGAAGTTTTTAATGACTGATTCTATCTCTTTACTTGTGATTTGTTTGTTGAGATCACCAATTCTGTTTTTTCATGAATGTAGGCTGCTTATGTTTTTCTAGGAATTTGTCCATTTCCCTTAAATTGTCCTTTGTTGGCATATAGTTTTTCAGTGTATCTTCCTATAATGGTCTTTATTTCTGTGGTGTCCGTGGTGATAGACCCTTTCTCATTTCTTATTTTGTGTATTTGCATCTTCTCTTTTTTTTTCTTTGTTAGTCTAGCTAAGGGTTTGCCAACTTTATTGATCTTCTCATAGAACCAGTTCTTTGTTTTTATTTTTTCTAGTGCTTTCCTGTTTTCTATATCATTTAGTTCTGCTGTGATCTTTGTTATTTCTTCCTTTCTTCTTCCTTTGGGGTTAGCTTGCTATTTTCTTTTACTAATTCCTCCAAGTATTCATTTAGGTCTTTGATTGTACCACTTCTTTTTCTTAGATTTATTTTTTATTTATTTCTCTCTCCCCCCACCCCCTGCCCCGTTGTCTGCTCTCTGGGTTCATTCACTGTGTGTTCTTCTGTGTCTACTTGGATTCTTGTCAGCAGCACCGGGAATCTGTGTCTCTTTTTATCGAGTCATCTTGCTGCATCAGCTCCTCATGTGTGCGGTGCCACTCCTGGGCAGGCTGTGCATTTCTTGCGCGGGACAGCTCTCCATGTGGGGTGCACTCCTTGCATGTGGGGCTCCCCTACACGGGGGATACCCCTGCGTGACAGGGCACTCCCTGGGCACATCAACACTGTGCGTGGACCAGTTCACCACACTGGTCAGGAGGCCCTGGGTGTGAACCTTGGACCTCCCATGTGGTAGGCAGATGCCTTATCCTTTGGGCCAAATCTGCTTCCCTGAGAGTGTATTTTTGATTTCTCAGACTGTGCCATTCATTAGCTTCATATCCATTATCTTATTTTATATGTTTATAGTTTCTTCAGGATGCTCTCCAAGTGTTTTCTTAATATCCTTAATCTCTTCCTTCACTTCATAAATTGGCCCATGATATTTGTTTGAAGAGCTTTGATTAGTTGTTTGATATTCTTCTCATCTTCCTGGTTTTTAGTTTGTTCATTGGACTGGGTCATGTAGTCCTGATTATTGGTATGATTTGTAATTTTTTCTTGCTCTCTGGTCATCATTTTATCTCGATATGTTTGTTCAGTTGATTTGCTGCCTCCACAGCTTTCTGCACCAACTAAATGCTTGGCTCCTACTGCTTAACCAGCAAGAGAGAAAGAGCAGGAAGCCCTAAACTAAAGAAAATGTTCAGCCAGAATATACACTCTAGTAAGCCAGATGCCAAGACATCAACAAAAAATTACAATCTGCACCAAGAAACAGGAAGCTATGGCCCAGTTAAAGGAACAAGATAAGCCTCCAGATGACATAATGGAGTTGAGACAACTAATCATAGATGTTCAAACAAATGTCCTTAATGAATTCAGTGAGATGGCTAAAGAGATTAAGGATATTGAGAAGACACTGGATGAGCACAAAGAAGAATTTGAAAGCATGCGTATAAAAATAGCAGATCTAATTATAATGAAAGATGGAATAGATGAAATTTAAAAAAACACTGGAATCATATAAGAGCAGATTTGAGGAGGCAGAAGAAAGGATTGGTGAGCTTGAAGAAATGGCCTCTGAAAGTGAACATACAAAAGAACAGATGAAGAAAAGAATGGAAAAAATTGAACAAGGTCTCAGGGAATTAAATGATAGCAAAAGGTTTGCAAACATGTGTCATGAGTGTCCCAAAAGGAAAGAGAAGAGAAAAGGGACGGAAGGAATATTTGAAGAAATAATGGTAGAAAATTTCTCGACCCTATTAAGGACATAGATATCCATGTCCAAGAAGCACAATGTACTCCCATCTGAAAAAATCCAAGTAAACCACCTCTTAGGCACACACTCATCAGAATGTCAAAGGCCAAAGACAAAGAGAGAATTCTGAGAACAGCAAGAGAAAAGCAATGCATAACATATAAGGGATATCCAATAAGATTAAGTGCTGATTTCTCACCAGAAACCATGAGGCAAGTAGACAGTGGTCTGATATATTTAAAATGTGACAAGAGTAACACTTCCAGCCAAGAAATTTACATCTGGCAAGATTTTCTTTCAAAATTGAGGCTGAGATTAGAACATTCACAGATAATCAGAAACAGAGAATTTCTAAGCAGGAAATGCTAAAGGGTGTGCTAGAGCCTGAAAAGAAAATACAGGGGAGAGAGGCCTGGAAGAGAGTCTAGAAATGAAGATTATATCAATAAAAGTAACTAAAAATGTCAAGAGTGGTGAAAATAAAATATGACACGTTAAACTCACATAGTCAGGAATAAACTTAACCAATGATATAAATCACTTGTATTCAGAGACTGCAACTCAATTTTAAAAGAAATCATAAAAGACCTAAAAAACTGGAAGAACATTTCATGTTCATGGATTGGAAGACTAAACATCATTTAGATGTCAATTCTACTGAAATTGATGTACAGATTGAATTCTGTATAAAAAATTCCACTAACATTTAAAAAAATTGAAAACACGATCATCAAATTTATTTGGAAGGGTAAGGGGTTATGAATAGCTAGAAACATCATAAAAAGGAAAAGCAAACCCTCATTCAGACTTTAAATCACATTACCTAGGTATAGTGGTAAAAACAGCATGGTACTGGCATAAAGACAGACACATAGAACAATGGATCCAAATTGATGTTCAGAAACAGACCCTCACACGTGTGGTCATGTGATTCTTTTTTAATCCATTTTTTAAAAATATTACATTAAAAAAATATGAGGTCCCATTCAACCCCACCGTCCCCACACCACCATTCCCCCCACAGCAACACTCTCTCCCATCATCATGACACATCCATTGCATTTGGTAAGTATATCTCTGGGCATCGCTGCACTCATGGTCAGTGGTCCACATCATAGCCCACACTCTCCCACGTTCCATCCAGTGGGCCCGGAAGATCTACAATGTCCAGTAATTGTCCCTGAAGCACCACCCAGGACAACTCCAAGTCCCAAAAATGCCTCCACATCTCATCTCTTCCTCCCATTCCCCGCACCCAGCAGCCACCATGGCCACTTTTCCCACACCAATGCCACATTTTCTCTGTGGACCTTGGATTGGTTGTGTCCATTGCACATCTATGTCAAGAGGAGGCTTAGATTCCACATGGATACTGGATGCAATCATCCTGCTTTCAGTTGTAGGCACTCTAGGCTCCATGGTGTGTTGGTTGACATTCTTCAACTCCATGTTAGCTGAGTGGGGTAAGTCCAATAAATCAGAGTGTAGGAGTTGAAGTCTGTTGAGGCTCAGGGCCTGGCTATCATATTGTCAGTCCAGAAATTCAAATCCCCTAGATATATCTTAAACCCCAGCACCAACTACAATTCCAGTAAAGTAGCATGAAAGTCTTGTGACAAGAGATCCCATCTGTGTCCAGCTCCATCACACAGAAACACCAGCTCCAAAGAAGGGCCAACTGACATGGCAGTGAACCCCATCTGCCATGACCATAAAACCTGTGGGTCTCTTTAGCCCTCAAAAGAACCAATACCTGCGGTTGTATCTACTTTATCTGTCTCTAAGACTCTGCTCAGGTGTGCATAAGGGCAATCCTTCTGACAACCTCCAGACTCTTTTTTAGAGACTCATAGCCATATAAACTCATTTCTCCTTTCCATTTCCCCCTTACATTAGGTCAAACAGCATTTTAAACTCCTGTTATTATATATAGACAGGGATATTCTGCTGGTCCGCGTTGAACTTTTAATTCAAGGTCATTTTCTAGTTGCATCATCAGCTGGTACTTGGTAGTGATCCCTCGGTGCCAGGGAGTCTCATCCCCGGGTGTCATGTCCCACGCTGGGGGGAGTGCATTACATTTACATGCTGAGTTTGACTTCGAGACTGGTCACATTTGAGTAACATGAAGGCTGTCAGGAGGAAACTCCTAGGCACAGTGCTGCTCTAGGCCTTGTTCTTATTTCAGGTGTATAGGCTCACAAGCATAGTCATTAGTATCAGGGGTGGTCAAGTGATTTTTGACTAGACTGTCAAACCCACACAGCTCTGGCAGAACAATCCATTCAACAAATGGTGCTGAGAGAATTGGATATCCATAAATGAAAGAAGGAAAGAGGACTCCTATCTCACACCTTATCCAAGAATTAACTCAAAATGGATCACAAGCCTAAAAATAACAGCAAGAACCATAAAACTTCTAGAAGAAATTGTAGGAAAATATCTTCAAGACCTGGTGGTAGATGGTGGATTCTTAAAGGAGATAAGAGGAGGACTGAGATGGACTACTGATTTTGAATGTATGTGGAAGTTTTAATTAACTTTACTGTAGAAGTGTGGAAATGTACAGAGTTGATGGTAACACATTAGAGTGAGTAACAATTAGTTTATAACTAGGAATGTGGCTGGAAAGACTAGTCTTGGGATGTAAATGTCCATTGAAAGAAAGCTAGAGAATAATCTAGGGACTGAATAATACAGTGGTGGATGAGAATTGTGGTTGATGGTACAGATGCAAGAGTGTCCTTCTGTGAGCTAGAGCAGATGTCTACCAATATGTAGGGTGTAATGTGGAAAAGCATAGGAAAAATACATCTGGTGTTACCTATGGACTATGGTTAACAGCAATACTATAATATTCATGCATCTATGCTAAAGATATACTGCATTGATAATGGGGGAGTATGAAAAAGTGTGCCAAATGTACACTATGGACCATGATTGGTGGTAACAGTCCGATGATATTATCTCATAATCTGTAACAAATATTCCATCACAGTCTGTTGTATTGATGAAGGGGTAATGTATGGGAATTTTATACATGTGCATGATTGTTTTGTAAGTTTGCAACTTCTGTAATAAAAATATATTTAAAATAATAATAATAGGGTGGGTTGGGGGGGAAATACACTGAATATAAGGTATAGACTACAGTTAGTAGTATAAGATTTTGACAATGTTCTTTCATAATTTGTAACAAATGTCTCACAACAATGCAAGGTGTTGGTGCTGGGTTGATATATGGGCCCACTGTGATGTTATGTGTGTTTGTTTTGTAAGTTCACTACTTTTTAAAAAAAGATTGATTTATTTATTTCTATCTTCCCCCTTCATTATTTTGGGCTCACTGTATGCTTTCTGTGTTCATTCACTGCATGTTTCTCTTGTGTCCGCTTGTCTTCTCTTTAGGCGGCACCAGGAACAAATCCTGGGGCCTTCCAGAGTGAGAGAGAGGCACTCAATCTCTTGTACCACCTCAGCTCCCTGGTCTGCTGCATCTCTTATTGTCTCTCCTCTGTATCTCTTTTTGTTGTGTCATGTTGCTGTGCCGCTCTCTGCTTGGGCCAGCACTACTGTGCGAGCCAGTACATTTGCGGGTCAGCACTCTGTGTGGGCCAGCACCCTGCATGGGCCAGCTCTCTGCTTGGGCCAGCTCACCATGTGGGCCAGCTTGCCTTCAGAGGAGGCCCTGGGAATTGAACCCTGGACCTCCTATAAGGTAGATGGGAGGTCAATTGCTTGAGCCACACCCACTTCCCGGTTCACAACTTTTTACTATACACTTATTGTTTATGTATATTCATGTATGAATGATATACTTCAATAATATTTTTTTAGAGGTTGCAGATCCAAAGAATGTTAATTTTGATTATAGTTGGCTAAAGTGTGGTAAATTAGCAAAACAAAAATTCAATTGCACAAACAAAGCAGTGGTTTCCCTGTGACTCATAACAGTCCAAGATCAGTTAGAAGAGCCAATCATTTAGGGATCCAACCTGATTATGGACCTATCTTTTTCAATATGGGGCTTCCAAATTTCTCTCTGGTCATCAGCATTCCAAGCCACAGGATGGGAGAAAGAGTGGAAGTCCAGTGCAAGCCAGTTCTTTTTAAACAAGTTAGGTAGAAATGCCCTTATCCCCTCCTCTTACATTCTATTAGTGAGAGCTCTGTCATATGAACACACATATATTCAAGAGGGGCTGGGAAATACTGTTCGTTTCTGGGCAGTCCCTTCTGAGCAATAGTCCTATAACGCCATAGTAAGGGGAGAACAGATTTTGATGGAAAGTTAGCCTTAAAAAATATGAGTTTATCCTTCTTTCGATGTGGTCATCCTTTCCCAGAGGAAACAACCCAAAATCTCATCCAGTTACTACATCCAACTCAAGTTCTGGAGTTTCTGGGTGAGGTACAACCGTACCCCTCAGATTCAGATGTGCTCCTGTTGTTCTAGTGACTCAACTGAAAAATGCTATTTCAGTTTCCCCACTGCTAAAACAAATACCATACAATGGGTCGATTTGAAAACAGAAATGTATTGGCTCGCAGTTTCAGAAGCTAGAAAGGCTTGCTTACACCTGGGCTTGGTGTCTTTAGGCTGGCCAGCCATCTATGGGATTCCTTGACTTTTCTGTCACTTGGTGTCTTCTGTCTCTTCCAGTTGTGTTGACTTCCAGCTTCTGGCTATTCCTGGTGGCGTCCCTCTCTGTGGCCTTCCCATTAAGGCCTTCAGTAATAGGATTAAGACCCATCCTGATTCAGGTGGACCATACCCTAACAGAAGTAATCTCATCAAAAGCTTCTATTTACACTGGGTTCACACATGCAACCAGAAATGTATGAAGGTTAAGAACCTGTTTTTCTGGGATACACAACCCAAGTTACCGCATCTGCCTTCACTAATATGCAACACTTAATGGTGTAATAGAAACAGGATGATATGAGACACGCTGTTCTTAAATTACCCTTAACCCTTTCGCTAACATCAATCTTGGGGAGGGATAAGATGGAAAGGTAACCCAAGGAATATACATTCAGGTACCTGAAAAAAAATTGCTGGAGTAGCCATTTTTTCTTTCTAGGTGAAAGCAGCATTAGACAAAAGGAAAGAGATTTGTGGTCAAAAGGCATACTGTTTGGTGGCATTCTCTAAGAAGAGTAGTTAAAGAATTTCTGGAGCAATGTGAGGAGACAATCCAGAGCAAAAGTAAACAGAAGTTTTATTTTTTTTTCCAAGGATTACTAATTGATTAGTCATCTTGATGTGGCTATTAAGAAATTCATGACATTTTGAAAAATAACTGTTTTGACAGAACCACATAAAAAAGGAAAAATGCTTATTACTGAGAAATATTTATAAAACACTATTCTCAAGCCTCTTCCTGGGCATTCTCCCATTCTGTGATATTGATGTCATGTGCACCACTCTGTGTGTGTGTACGTGTGTGTGTTTGCTATATTTTCAAACAGTTCAGGCCATATATTGAGCAGGAATCTTCCTGAATGAAGCCAAATAATTCTCCAAACTGAGCACCTATTTTTAAGCAGCTGTAGTGAAAAGGAGGTTACTTAAGTTCTCTCTACCTCTATTTTCCAACTGCAAAATATGAGTGATGATAGTGATTGCCTTGTGAGATTGCTGAGAGGATTACAAGGGGGGAATCTCATTAAGCCTTTAAACCATAGTCCCAGGTAAGTGATACTTTTGGGATCAGGAGAAAGACACTTTGGTGAAAGATACTTTTGGAGTGAGGCCTGGCCTAGTCCAGGCCTGGACTATTTAATGATAGTCACGGCATCATCTTGCCAAAAGCAATGCCTCCTACAACCAGGTACAGTTGACTAAATAGAAACTGGGCAGATTAGATCTGATTCTAATCTAGAGTGTGAAATCCTTTATCCATTACTTTGGTTTTTCCTGCATGATAGGGACTCCTGATTTTATATTCGAAATTTTAAGCCACCTTTTAAAAATGGATATTTTGGGTCTTTAATTTGAAGACGGAACTGTTTGATAGAAAGCGCTTTTTAAAAGTATTTTTATGTTATTGAAATTACATGTTAATATTTTCATGTCTTCCACTAGCATGTGAGCTCCTTTAAGGAGGAAACATAACCCATTCCTCACTGTACCCCGCACCCAGCTGGAGATGTTAAAGTTCATTTTACAGGTAGCGTAGATCCAAAGGTCTAATCCAAGGGGCAGGAGAAGAAAATGGCGGAGAAGACGGGGATCTCCTGGTTTTAGAGATCCCCGGAAAGTTAGGTGCTCTCCACTTAAGCATTTGAAGTAAGAGTTACTTTGGGGTTGCTGACAGGGATTCCCTACACTGGTATGAGTTTGTCACTTTAAGGCAAAACCCGGAAATTAAAAGTGAAACCAGAGGAGCAAGAAGAGGTGGGAAAAGGAATCTGCTTCTTCTGCAGAGTGAGTAGTTGAGAGTCCTGCAAAAGCAGCGAAAAGTGGAGACCATTGTAGGATGAATCTGTTTTCTGCCCAAAGCAGCTTCAGCCCACGATTTATTCCCAATTGGTGGAGGGCGAGAGGATGTTGCTGAATGGGCAGGGGTGTTGGCTGAAAGGAGGTGGTTTGCAACAGCTCCTCCCCATTGGCTGTTTGGACTGTTTACTTATTGCACTTGCAGCTGTTCACTTATTGTGGTTTTATCCTCCCAGAGAAGCCTCCAAACACACTGAAGGATCTGCCAGTTGCAGCTGGAAGGGCTGTAAACTTGGGTACATAGCCGGGCGGTCTGGGCTCTGGGTCTCACAGGCTCAGGGCTCCCCTGTCCCACCCAGAGCATTCCCCAGCTCTAAGAGGACAACAGAATCTGGCTTTCCAAAGGTATCTCTTGTGGCAGCATTTATTTGGATAACAGCCATGTTCTTCCCTGAAAGGTGGTAACTATGTGTGGGTTCTTCTCTTGTCTTTTTTTCTTTCTTTCTTTTTATCTTTTCTTTAGGACAAGGGGCACTGAGCCAGCCTGGTGAATATCTCTGGAGACCATGGCCAAGAAGAGAATTGCTGTGATTGGGGCAGGAGTGAGCGGGCTCACCTGTATCAAGTGCTGCGTGGAGGAAGGGTTGGAGCCTGTTTGCTTCGAAAGGACTCATGACATCGGAGGGCTCTGGAGGTTCGAGGTAAATCTGCTCGCTCACAGCAACTAGAGGCTTGCCAAATTTTATATAGTGTCACGGAATATGATAGGCTTGATAGTGATGAAAACAGCTAGAATCCCCTTTTAGTCTGGTTCCCCCTGTTATTTCTTGCCATAGCTGCAGGGACTCAGCCTGCTGACCTCTCTTCCCAGCTGCTATCAACTCAAGTTCTGTACTGGTCCTCCTTCCCCAGGCTGGCTGGGACACAGATGTCACTTGTTTGCTTTTCCATTGATTATGAAAATGACACAGAGACCATTTTCATTTAATGAGTTTTGCCACTATCCAAAAGGAGGAAACAACCTGGTAAAGTAAATTAACAAAGATTAGAAAGCACAAGGGGGCTAGGCAATAGGGAGTGGTTGCTGTCTATTTGCAATGGACAAGATGATCTGCTTATAATTCCTTCCAGGAATCCCTCTTTTCCATCTTCTCTAACCTATTTACTTTTTCACTTTGTTTTTCTGAATTCCGATTCACTTTAAGACATTGGCTCACAATCCAACCTCTTGAATGAAATATAAAACCTTCTCCAGTGTGTTTGGTTTGAACTTTTTCTTCCTTTGAGAAATTGATAGCTCAAAGTCCTGTCAGAGGGTAAAGGTTACCAACACTTGGGTTTTCTGGTCCTTGAAAACACTCAATTTTAAAGCGGAATTATTTTTATATGTTTGTCTATCCCTGCAACTTGTTACTAGCAGCATAAATATAACATCTACTTAAGTGATAGAAAAGCTTATTAATGAAATCAAGAATAAACCAAAGAATATCATCCACCTTTGCTAATCTCCAAATTGACATGCACTGCGTTTCACTTTTACCCTAGCTTTCTAAACCAGCAAACGGTATTTTGGTGCCACTTATGTGATTCATATTTCATAAAAACCAACAAAGTATTGACAAGCTACTTAAAATTCCCTTTACCATATTCCTAGTTGAACAGGATTACACTCCTTTTGTTACGAAGGTTACCATCTTAGCTCTGTCTTTGGGGACTGACTCTATTTCACAATAGCCCTTATTCAGATCTTGAGTGGATCTCCCTCTGCCACCACGGTAGACCCCTATGCCTCTGTCATAAACATTTCTGGGAATGGGCGCAAATCTTGTTAATTAGTTTTTAGTCATCAACAGAAAATTCTACTGTTGAAATCCAGACATAACATTATGTAGAGTTTAAGGGCACAATGTAGATTTAAATCCTATTCCTTTCACCTACTAGCAGTGTAATCTTGGGCAAATCATTAAGGCTCTCTTTACCTTTGTTTCTTCTTCTTTAAAAGAGGCATAGTAAAAGTGCCCCTGGTATAGAGTTACTAGAGGAATTAATGGAATGAATAAACATTTCAATCACTTGTAACCCTGCCACTTATAATAGTGCCACGTGCACGTGAATGCTCCAGGTAAGCTATTATTCACTGTGCCTGGAGTGGGGCCCAGACATCGGGCATTCCTTCTAAGCATGTGAGCATCCCAGCCAGGTTTGGTAACTACTGAATAGGCATGAAATCAACTGAGGATTATCAATTCTCTGATTTTTTTCTTCACAGTGGTTCAAACTTGTTCCCTGCTCCTGAATTAAGTTGGAGTATTTTTTGATTATCCTCTTGGCAAAATTTCAACACCTGATAAACTGCTTCCTTGAAAGTGAATAAGCTGTATTTCATTTCAACTTTCTGAATTCCTTTAAGATAGACCATGCCTGGGGGTTCAACATTATGTTTCTCTAGCAAAGCATGGGGCCTGGCACTTTGGACATACCTTATAGATTTCCATTTCATAAATGAATCCCTGAGAAGCAGAATGTCTCGAGTGGCTACTTGGATTATTTGTGGTGCTAGAGACTGTCATTCTCACATTTTACCTTGTTACACAGTTGTGGAACCTGAAGTGTTGTAACTGTGGGTTGAACATGTTGATCCTGGCGTTCCGGGGTTTTTTTGTGTGTGCTTTTTTTCTTTTATCCTCTCCACTTTGTGGCTTTTTTTTTTTTTTTTTGTACATGCTTTCTACTCTCTGTGTCCATTTGCTGTGCATTCTTCTATGTGTGTATATTTATTTTGTTTATCCCCCCGCCCCCCACAGTTTGTTTTGCTGTCTGCTCTCTGTGTCCGTTTGCTGCGTGCTCTTCTGCGTTCTTGCTTGTCTCCCTTTTTTGTTGCATCACCTTGCTGTTTGGCTCTCAGCGGTGCTTGCAGGGCCTCCCAAATGGTAGACAGGAGCCCAGCTGTTTGAGTCACAGCCGCTTCCCTGTAACATGTTTTAACTGGCATTTCTTCCAGAATATTTTTTTAAATGTTTATTGACTATTTATAAACCATGATGTTGATTCTTAAGTTGCGATGAATGCTTCTTATTTCCTGCAGGAGAATCCTGAAGAGGGGAGGGCCAGTATTTACAAATCAGTGGTTATCAATACTTCTAAGGAGATGATGTGCTTCAGTGACTATCTCATCCCAGATCATTTTCCTAACTACATGCACAACTCCCATATCCTGGAGTACTTCAGGATGTATGCCAGAGAATTTGGCCTTCTGAAGTACATTCGATTCAAGGTCAGGAATTTTGTGGGTATCTTTGCGTTGGAAGGCATTCTTAAAGTAGATGAATAAAGTGGCTTCATTTGTGAGGGCCTGCATTTAAATATTAACTTGGTATGCACATGTGTCCATCAGTCCAGCAAAGACTCTACTCTTTGTCCTCTCTGTGCCTGAAAAGTATTCATGGTAAGGTCCCTTTTTGTATAAATTTTGACTACAGATCCAGGAAGCTACCTGCAAAAATGCTTTCATTGTTTTCATTTTACATGATTTGATCTCAATAAAACATGAGATTAGGGGAAGTGTTTTAACTGTTGTAGAGGGGAATGAACAGATAAGGGAATTATAGAGCCTTTTGGACACTACTCAATTGCTACTGCTTAGCTCTTTTACACTTTCCCAAGTATTTCCAAGGTATTATTTTGTGTGATTACCACAACAGGCCAGTAATGTAGTTATTGTGACGTTATTGTAAGAGCAAAGACGTTAACTCTAACATAAGAAAGAAGAGCATTTAATGGGGAAACAAAACTCTGAATTCTGGTCCTTATTCTGCCATTAATTAACTTGTGACCAGGGAAAAGTAGTTACTCAACTTCAATTAGTCATTTACTTATTTACTTATTTATTTTATTTATTTATTATTTTTCTAAAAGATACTTATATTACATAAATGTTACATAAAAAATACAGGGGATTCCTATATGCCCCACTCCCTACACCTTGCATATTTTCCCACATTAATAACATCCTTCATTAGTGTGGTACATTCAATACAATTGATGAACACATTTTGGGGTATTGCCAGTAAACACGGATTATAGTTTACATTGTAGTTTACACTCTCTCCCGCACAATTTTGTAGGTTATGGCAAGATATACAATGGCCTGTATCTGTCGTTGCAGTGTCATTCAGGATAATTCCCAAGTCCTGAAAATGCCCCCATATTACACCTATTTTTCCCTCTCCCTACCCTCGGAACCTCCAGTGGCCACTGCCTCCACATCAATGATATAAGTTCTTCCGTTGCTGGAATCACAATAAGTCTATAGTAGAATACCACTAAGTCTACTTTAGTCCATAGTTCATTGCCCAATCCTGAGGATTCTGGGATGGTGACACCCACTCCACCTCTAATTGAGAGGGGGCTTCGATCCCATAGGGTAGATGGATGGGACTCACTTGAAGTTGTAGCCTCTCTCGGTCCTTGCGATGGTCATTGTCCTTCAACATCTCCTTGTTAGTTTCTCGTATGTAAAAACAAGCTGATTTTACTAGATTACTTCTCAGGTTACTCCCTACTATAAAGACTTCCATAGATTTTCTGTGATTCTTAATTGTGGTCATAAAAGGACAGATATTTCTGACAACTGGCAAAAAAGTCCAAATCTCATACCTTCTGATCATTTGGCTAAATCATGTCTTCTCCTGTTGTTTAGCAACAATAATGAAATAATTTTATTACGGTCAGAATTTCCAAAGCATAGCCCAGTGGTGCTCTTCTTCACTTGTTCAAGCAACACTTACTAAGCAAGTTTGTTACCATGCTGAGCAGTGAAGATGCAAAGACCAAAGTATAAAAATAAGGAAGTACACAGTCAAGTTAGGGAGACAGAAAAATAAAGAGAAATTTTATAATCAATACAATAAAGTTTCATGGTGATAAACACCACAGAGATCTATACATTGCAGCTCAGAGGGATGCTTAAGGGCACGAGGTCCCAGGCACAGAGTAATCTTCTGAGAAGGGATGATGTCCAAGCTGAAGGGTGAAAAAGAACCTGCCAAAGGAACAAGGCAGTCCAGGCAGAGGCAGCAGCCTAGATAAAAGCAAGAACTGGAATGGATGTAGCTGTTTCCCACATACAAGGTCCCAGGTTGGATACCCGGTACCTCCTAAAACAAAACAAAACAAACACAAAAAAGCCAACTCTCCCTGGGGAGCAGATGTAGCTCAGTGGTTGAATGCCCACTTGCTATGTATGAGGTCCTTGCTTCAGTCCCCTGTACCTCAAAAAAAAAAAAAAAAGAACATTACAAAGAGGAATTGTACAAAATATGGCTAACACAAATAATTCCTTGATAGTAATAACACTGAATGTCAACGGATTAAACTCACCTATCAAAAGATTCAGACTGGGACATTGGATAAGGAAATATGACCCATCCATATGCTGTCTACAAGAGACACATCTTAGACCCAGAGACGCATGGAGATTGAAAGTGAATGGCTGGAAAACAATCATACAAGCTAACAATAACCAAAAAAAGGCAGGAGTAGCTATATTAATATCAGACAAAATAGACTTTAAATGTGAAACAATTGTGAGAGACAAAGAAGGATACTACATTTTAGTCAAAGGGAAAATCTGTCAAGAAGATCGAACAATCATAAATATCTATGCCCCTAACAAGGGTGCCTCTAAATACGTCAGGCAAACGCTGGAAAAACTAAGTGAAAGAATAGATACATCTACAATTATAGTGGGGGATTTTAATACACCACTATCAACTCTGGACAGAACATCTCAAAAGAGAATCACCAAAGAAACAAAACATCTGAATAGTATATTAGAGGAGCTCGATCTAATAGACATATATAGATCGCTACACCCAAACACAGCAGGATATACATTTTTCTCAAGCGCACATGGATCATTCTCCAAGATAGATCATATGCTAGGCCACAAAGAAAGGCTGAACGAATTCAGAAAGATTGAAATCATACAAAACATTATCTCTGACCACAGTGGAGTCAAGCTGGAGATTTGCAAGGGACAGAAGCCCAGATTTCACACCACGATTTGCAAATTAAACAGCACACTCTTAGAAAAACAGTGGGTCAAAGAGGAAATCTCAAAAGAAATCAATGACTACCTTGAAACAAATGATAATGATAACACAACATACCAAAATTTATGGGATGCAGCAAAAGCAGTACTGAGAGGGAAGTTTATAGCCATAAATTCACATATCAAAAAAGAAGAAAGAGCAAAAATTGAAGAACTAACTGCACATTTGAAGGAATTAGAAAAACAACAACAAAGTAACCCAACAGGAAGAAGAAGGAAGGAAATAACAAAGATAAGAGCAGAACTAAATGAAATAGAAAATAAGAAAGCACTTGAACAGATAAACAAGACCAAGAGCTGGTTTTTTGAGAAGATTAACAAAATTGAAAAACCTTTAGCAACACTAACAAAGAAAAAAAGAGAGAAGATGCAAATACACAAAATAAGAAATGAGAAAGGCGATATCACCACTGACCCCACAGAAATAAAGACTATCATAAGAGGATATTTTGAAAAACTATATTCCAACAAAAATGACAATCTAGAGGAAATGGACAAATTCCTAGAAACACATAAGCAGCCCATATTGACAAAAGAAGAAATTGATGATCTTAACAAACCAATCACAAGCAGAGACATAGAATCAGTTATTAAAAATCTCCCAACTAAGAAGAGCCCAGGGCCAGATGGCTTCACAGGTGAATTCTACAAAACATTCCGGAAAGAACTGACACCAATCCTGCTGAAACTATTCCAAAACATCGAAACAGAAAGAACATTACCCAACTCCTTCTATGATGCCAACATTACCCTAGTACCAAAGCCAAACAAAGACATCACAAGAAAGGAAAATTACAGACCAATTTCTCTAATGAACCTAGACGCAAAAATACTTAACAAAATACTTGCTAATCGTATTCAACAACACATTAAACGTATTATACACCACAACCAAGTGGGATTCATCCCAGGTATGCAAGGATGTTTCAACATAAGAAAATCAATCAACGTAATACACCATATAAACAGATTGAAGGAAAAAAATCACATGATTATATCTATTGATGCAGAAAAAGCATTTGACAAAATACAGCACCCTTTCTTGATAAAAACACTCCAAAAGATTGGAATACAAGGAAATTTTTTGAACATGATAAAGAGTATATATGAAAAACCTAAAGCCAATATTGTTTACAATGGAGAAATCCTAGACTCCTTCCCTCTAAACTCAGGAACAAGACAAGGATGCCCACTGTCTCCGCTCCTATTTAACATTGTCTTAGAAGTACTTGCACGAGCACTGAGGCAAGAACCAGAAATAAAAGGCATTGAAATTGGAAAGGAAGAAGTCAAAATTTCATTATTTGCAGATGACATGATCCTATACATAGAAAACCCTGAGAGATCTACAATGAAGATTCTAGAACTCATAAATGAGTTTAGTAAAGTCGCAGGTTATAAGATCAATGCGCAAAAATCAGTAGCATTTCTGTACACCAATAATGAGCAAGATCAGGAGGAAATCAAGAAACAAATACCATTCACAATAGTAAATAAAAAAATCAAATACTTAGGAATAAATTTAACTAAAGAGGTAAAGAACTTATACACTGAGAACTATACGAGATTGTTCAAGGAAATCAAAGAAGACCTAAATAAATGGAAGACTATTCCTTGTTCATGGATAGGAAGACTGAACATTATTAAGATGTCTATCCTACCAAAACTGATCTACACATTCAATGCAATCCCAATAAAAATCAACACAGCCTTCTTTAAGGAACTAGAAAAACTAACTATGAAATTTATTTGGAAAGGAAAGAGACCCCGAATAGCCAAAGACATACTGAAAAAGAAAAACGAAATTGGAGGAATCACACTACCTGACTTCAAAACATACTACAAAACTACAGTAGTGAAAACAGCATGGTATTGGCATAAGGAGAGACACACAGACCAATGGAATCGAATTGAAAGTTTTGATATAGAACCTCACATATATAGCTATATAATATTCGATAAAGCCACCAAACCCTCTCAACTGGGAGAGAGTGGCCTATTCAACAAATGGTGTCTGGAGAACTGGATAGCCATATGTAGAAGAATGAAAGAGGATTACCATCTCACACCTTATACAAAGATCAACTCAAGATGGATCAAAGACCTAAATATAAGAGCCAAGACCATAAAAACCTTAGAAAGCAGTGTAGGGAAACATCTACAGGACCTTGTAATAGGAAATGGATTTATGAATATCTCACCAAAAGCACGAGCAGCAAAAGAACTAATAGATAAATGGGACTTCCTCAAAATTAAAGCCTTCTGCACCTCAAAGGAGTTTGTCAAGAAAGTAAAAAGGGAGCCCACACAGTGGGAGAAAATATTTGGCAATCATATATCTGATAAGAAACTTATAACTTGCATATATAAAGAACTCCTATATCTTGAAAATAAAAAGATAAACAACCCATTTAAAAAATGGGAAAAAGACTTAAACAGACACTTCTCCGAAGAAGAAATACAAATGGCAAGAAAGCACATGAAAAAATGTTCCAAATCTCTAGCTATCAGGGAAATGCAAATCAAAACTACAATGAGATACCATCTTACACCCATAAGATTGGCAGCTATGAAAAAAACAGAAGAATACAAGTGCTGGAGAGGATGTGAAGGAAGAGGAACACTCATCCACTGCTGGTGGGAATGCAGAAGGATCCAACCATTCTGGAGGACAGTATGGCGGTTTCTCAAAAAACTAGCCATAGATTTGCCATATGACCCAGCAATACCACTGCTGGGTATATACCCAGCAGAACTGAAAACAAGGACACAAACCGATATATGTACACCAATGTTCATAGCAGCATTGTTCACTATTGCCAAAAGTTGGAATCAACCCAAATGCCCATCAACAGATGAGTGGATCAATAAAATGTGGTATATACACACAATGGAATACTACTCGGCTGTAAGAACAAACACACTACAAACACATGTGATAACATGGATGAATCTACTCAACCTTATGTTGAGTGAAGCAACCCAGACATTGAAGGACAAATACTACATGACCTCAATGATATGAAATAAACAAGCTGCCCTAGATAGCAAGAGACTGAACGATAGGCTTACAGGAAATTGGAGGGTGGAGGAAGGATATGAGCCGATGTCTGCAGGGGTGGAATTTAAGACGAGATGGTGGTAAGTATGAACACAAAGAAGAGATAAAAGGGGGGCAAGGGGTTGCCTTTGGTTGGGGCTTTGCGGGTTTGAGGGTGGCTGGGGAGGGACGGATGGGTAACGTTGCCCAAAAGTGGGGGGAGGGAGGGGTAGCATACGAACACAGGAGAGGGTCAGGTGTTGGTGGAGAGTAAAATGCCGAGAAAATCATATCAAAATATAATAAAGAGGGTTACCTGTTTAGAATGCTCGGAGGGGAGGGTCTGATGCAGGACGGGCTCCTGGGGAATGTCTAAATGCTCATTCTGCCAGAGTGGGTGACACCATGGGGTAGAAACCCAAGTAGTGAGAGTGGGGGTGAACCCACATCCTGGGGAGGACTAATGCCATCAAATAGAGGGAACTGTATCCCTCGAGGGAAAGGGTGGCTCCCAGGGCATTGGGGCAGTTGAGCAAGTTAGGCCCTGAACACTATTCCATCTATCTCTGGAAGTGGCTCCTCAGGAAACGGAGGTTGGCTGTCACTGTGGGCACCAAGGTGGAAGGGAAAATGGACGTTAAATGTGTGGAACCAAAGTAAATGGGGGGTAAGAGAGGAGTTTCTTGAGAGTACACAAGGATGGATATAAAACATGTAATATTACACCATAACATATAGGAGATGACAGACTGATAATGTAAACCATAATGTAAAACATAGGATAACTAAAAATGTAAAGAACTGTGTATCCTAAAGTATGCACCATAATGTAAGCACAGATGTCACCTTGTTAGAAAGCTAATGTCTCAGACTCTGTACATCACTTTAAGTAAATATGATATGAATAGGGCGTAAGAGTATCACTGTGGAAGGGAAAAGGTTTTCTGGTGGATGTGTGGGAGTGCTGTATATTATATATATACATTGCTGTGGTCTAGGACTCCTGTGAAGAAAAGCTGAATAATTAGGGGGGGGGAAAAAAAAAAAAAAGAAAAAGAAAAAGATAGGATGTGGAATTTTTTCAAGTCAACATTCTTTATCTAAGTTCTTTATCTAACCTTATCCAAGTTCTTTATCTATCCTTTAAACCCATCGCTATATGCCATTCCCTAGTAAGGGACCATGACATTATATTGGTCTTCAAATTTCGGGGAGTTCTGGATCACAGAGTGTTTCAACAATGGCAATGGAGGGATACTGGTATGGGATACCAATGACAGGTGATATATGGCTGACAGGGAGCTGTACAGAACATATGTCCAGGGTGCATGGTAATGTTTGGATATAATCATAGTGGCAACAATTAAAAACCACAGCAGGAGGGGTACTGGGTTCCTGGCCAGTGGTGCTCTGTCGTGGTCCCTAGGGGAGCAGCAACAGTCTCCCAGGTACAGTGGCGGGGACCGGGAGGGAGTGAGGGTTCAACAGTGAGCCCCTGATGCTAATGACTATGCTTGTGAGCTGATAAACCTAAAATAAGAACAAGGCCTAGAGCAACATTGTGCCTGGGAATTTCCTCCTGTCAGCCTTCATGTTACTCAAATGTGGCCAGTCTCGAAGCCAAACTCAGCATGTAAATGCAATGCCTTCCCCCCAGCGTGGGACATGACACCCGGGGATGAGCCTCCCTGGCAACGAGGGACCACTATCAACTACCAACTGATGATGCAACTGGAAAATGACCTTATACGGAAGGTTCAATGCAGATCAGCAGAATATCCACGTCTACATAAAATACCATGACTTTAAAATGCTGTTTGACCTAAAGTAAGGGAGAAATGGAAAGGAGAAATGAGTTTATATGGCTACGAGTTTCTAAAAAAGAGTCTGGAGGCTGGCAGAAGGATTGCCCTCATGCACAACTGAGCAGAGTCAGAGAGACAGATAAAGCAGATACAACCCCCAGATATTGGTTCCTTTGAGGGCTAAAGAGACCCATGGGAGTTATGGTCATGGCCGATGGGGTTAACTACCAGGGCAGATGGCCCCTCTTTGGAAATGGTGTTTATGTGTGATGAATCTGGACTCAGATGGGATCTCCCTTCATAAGACTTTCATGCTAATGTGCTGGAGGTGCAGTTAATGTTGGGGTTTAAGATATATTTAGGGGATTTGAATCTCTGGATTGACAATGTGATAGCCAGGTCCTGAGCCTCAACAGACTCCAGCACCTACAATCTGATCTATTGGACTTACCACACTCAGCTAAGATGGAGTTGAAGAAGGACAACCACCACACCATGGAGCCTAGAGTGATTACAACTGAAAATGGGAGGATTGCATCCAGCATCCATGTGGAATCTGAGCCTCCTCTTGACATAGAGGTGCAATGGACACAACCAATCCAATGTCCACATAGAAGAGGTGGCATTGGATTGGGAAAAGTGGACATGGTAGACGATGGGTATGGGGAAAGGCAGGAAGAGATGAGAGGTGGAGGCATCTTTGGGACATGGAGCTGCCCTGGATGGTGCTTCAGAGGTAATCACCGGACATTGTAAATCCTCACAGGGCCCACTGGATGGAATGGAGGAGAGTATGGGCCATGATATGAACCATTGTCTATGAGGTGCAGAGGTGCCCAAAGATGTACTTACCAAATCCAATGGATGTGTCATGATGATGGGAACGAGTGTTGTTGGGGGGGGAGAGGGGGGGTGGGGGGGTGGGGTTGAATGGGACCTCACATATATATTTTTAATGTAATATTATTACAAAGTCAATTAAAAAAAAAAAAGAAAATAAGAAAAAAGTATTTTCTAAAAGAAAAAAAAAAAAACAAAAAAAAACAAAGAGGAATTGTAAATAATGCAGCATGGCTAGGGCATGCAGGCCTGGTTATCACTATCAGTCTACCAGGATATTATGGCCATGGGCCCTACAAGTACATAGGAACACATTCTTGGTGAGTTGAACAACCTATATTAATTATTTTTTAAACAGAGGCTAAAGATGATAAAACTGACTTTGCCCTCTTGCAGCCGTTTTTAAAGTTAGTTGTAAAATGGGACCTTCTGAGCGCGCAAACAGGTTCATTTACATAAAATACTAGGCACTGAAATGTTTTCCACTGTACCAGGGACGGGAGCCCTCTAGCAGCCACATACGTAAGGCTAGCCAGTAAAAACAGGCTTGGGGTAGGAACAGAGGATGTTCTCAGGATGTCAGGAGCAAGGGTGGCATTTAGTGCATGGAGAAGCCCAGCTTTATTCCAGGGGTACAGTGGGTAGGACAGTGCCATGGGGCACAATGCACTCTTCCAGAGCAGAGGAGAGAGCAGCACTAGCCCGACAACTCTATTTTAGTTAGACCTCCTGGTGAAGTTTCCTCACTCTGACCTCGGCTAAAAAAAGTTCTTATTCACGGAGTATGAAAATCAAACATCCCTGTGATGGTGCCTGTGGTTTCGGCCCTTTGTGTAACACTCTGGGAGGACAGTCATGTCGGGGAAGGTGTCCGCCGTCATATGTGGTTACAGTCCCCTGTAACCATCCCTTTTCCTTTCAGACCACCGTGTGCAGTGTGAAGATGCGACCTGATTTCTCCACTTCAGGCCAATGGGACGTGGTCACTGAGTGTGAAGGGAAAAAGGAGGTGGATGTCTTCGATGGGGTTATGGTTTGCACTGGTCATCACACTGATGCTCACCTACCCCTGGAAAGCTTCCCTGGTGAGTAGCCTACCAGGAAGAAGCTCCTTGAACCATGCCTGCGGGCTGACCCCTGAGGATTGGGAAGTTTGAGTGCTTCCTCCTCAGGATGAAATAAGACTTGCACTCATCCTGCATGAGCCCCTGAGTGATACTACTTATACTACTGCTGCTTTGGGGTATTAGAGATCATGGTAATTTTGTAGATTAAATCGAGGTCTATTTAGTTTCACTATGACTTTAGTTTATCTAGGGATCAAAAGAAAGAATGTGAAGTTGTTGATCAGTATTAGGTTAGATGAGAGATTTTTCAGCAATCAAGGAAACAAATAGAACTGTTGGGTTTCAAAGAGATAAATGAAAGCTTGAAGAAAAAATGTATATACAGTCTTTGGCCTGGTATAGCATTTTGAAAAAAACAAGTGTACATAAAGATATACTCTGATTAGAATGGGAAAAGATTTTCAAGGGGAGGAAAGGATGAAAGAGAAAGGAGGTTTCTGAGGCAGTTTGAATCCTGAGTTAAGCAGACTTTTTCTCATAAGGAAAGTGGAAGGTTTTTCTCTGAGGCTATGGGAAAAAGAAAATAGGCAGAAATTGAAAGGCAAGCGAGTAGCTGAGTGAAGGGGAAGCATAATGGATAATACATGCTTAAACTCTATATAAACACTACCCAAAATGAGTGCTTTGATAAATACCTGTCAGAGAAACCATTACCCAACACTTATTTTTCTGCTTCTTGCAGGAATTGAGAAGTTCAAAGGGCAGTACCTCCACAGTCGGGACTATAAGAACCCAGAGATATTCACTGGAAAGAGAGTCATTTTAATTGGTATTGGGAACTCTGGAGGGGATCTGGCAGTGGAGATCAGCCACACAGCCAAGCAGGTTTGAATCAGTGAATTAGTCCCTTTACTTCTCCCTGGTCAGGCATCATCCAGTAAGCTGCAGGTGGGGTGTGGATGGCCGCACATAAGCCATGGGTATAAATGACAAATGTAGAGCTTGGTTCCATCCCTTCGTTGTTAATATTATGCCTGAGGCTAATGGAGCCAAGGTTACCAGTTAGGTTTCCATTCATTCAGCTGGTCTCCCGCTTAGGAAATTATTCATGGTCATAGACTGTGCTGATAGTCCCAACCAGTCATTTCCTCAGAGTGTGCTGCTGACACACTCTGAGGTAATTACTGGGAGAACTAGTTAGAATGCGGCACTCAGAGAGTAGGATGGCCAGAGTAAAAATGTCATATGTTTACATGAAGGGAAGCACACCGTTGTCATTGAAAGCTTTTCACTCGTAGTGTTGTGCCTGTATTGTACTCTTTACTCACCAAATGGAAAACAGAAGCAATCTAATCTTACAAAGAAATATATCCACACACAAGCAGCAATCTCCAGCCTTGGCATCCGGTTAGGTCATAAAGAATGACATTGACAGTAAAGCAATTTCTTTCTCTTTGATATTTGTTTTGTTTTGTTTTGCAAGTTTTGGTTTGTTTTATATTTTTATCAGAGATTTTGAAGTCTGAAGAAAGTGTCTGTTTCCCTAACCTATCCTGGCAAATACACCATATATTACATATAGTGTGCGTCATATATATAAATATACTGTTACTCATGTTTTTATTGAATCATAACTTTCCTGCTAATAAATATATACCTAGTTGTTCTTCAGTAACTCTAAACTCGGCTTCTCCACAAATAGCCTTTAAATGCTTTTTTTAAAACAAGAAGCTTAATGCCAGTATTTATTGAATGACCCTCTCTACCAACTTTAAGCCAATAATGCTTCTTCTCAGTAGTATCCTCATCTATATCTCAAAGGTGATTTTATATATTAATATTATTCCATTAATTAATTTGATGGCATGTTTCAAGCAATAGGTAGGAAAAGAACAAGGGCCAAGTATGTGTTGGGTGCTAGGATACAAGTATGTGCAATGTATGTAGTGGGGTCCATAGCAGGGCCCTCATCAACCCCATCACCTTGTCAGATGGCCCCTTCTAAGGCAGCTGAGTATTACTCTCACCAAGGAATTACTGACTGCCGGAGAGCAAAGCAGCCCGAGTGGGTGGAGATGAGGTAGCTGTGCCTGTGTGATAAGACAGCTGCGTGTGGAGAATGCCTGGGAAAATGCAGAATAAAACTGTCTTCAAGGAGGGCAGTATTAAGTCACCCCACTGATGCAAGCTGAAAACTCAATTCTAACACTTTGTGTTCTAACACTTTACTTTGCATATTAAATACATTTCTGGTCAGCTGTTTGTTAAATAGGACTTGCATATGGACTCATAGTTTTACCTTACCAAGGAAGCTTGCTATATTAAAGATGCTAGTGGTAAAATGCTTTGATGGAAACATCTCTTTTTTGTCAAACGATTTCTCTTATATTTTCCACTTATATATCCAGATTTTAAATATTCTGTTTGCTTAAAACAAGGTATGGGTCAGAATAATGAAATGAGAGGTAGGATAGCTCTAAACCATTTATCAAGTACCATATCCATTAAAAAATATTATTTAATTCTCACAAACCCTGTGATGTATGTAGTATTACTATTTTATAAATCAGGAACCTTTTAAATTAGACTCTGAGCATTTATATTACTTGTCAAAAGTTATATAGCCAGCGCACAGAACTGTCCAATTCCTAAGACCATGACTACTCTTTGAATTGTGCTAAATTATGATAGCACTTAAAGTCATTTTGGTGGGACTATATATTCCTGATTACAGAAATATGAAGTAAAGGAGTACCCCCTATAGATAACTCACCTTCCTATATAAGAGCATAGACAAAAGACCATGAAGCAATCTACTTATATACCTTACAACTCTGGAAACTATCTCCAGAACATTTTGCAATGTGGAGAAATCAATACTTTATCAGTAATTGACCTCAAGCAATATTTTTAACCAGGTAATTGACCACAGGGACATCAAACCTTCATCCACTCTGAAAGTGGACTTTAGTCAACAGCCTCAGAGAGACTGACTAGCTTTCTGTTGTTCAACTGGCAATCTTAATTTTTTTCCATTAATTAGTCATTGAAACATTATCTTAAGCACAGACTTTGCAGTCATTCAGGCATGATTGGAATTTCAATTCTCCCACTTATTAGCTATACAATTTCAGGCAAGTCATTCATCCTCTCCATTCCTCTCAACTGTAAAATGGGGATAAGTATACCTTCCTCAAGAGGTTGGAATTTTGATTAAACAAGAATAGAGGGAAAGGATCTAGCACTGTGGGTACTGGTTGTAATTCTCAGTTAGTGGAAGTGATGGTGATGATGTGCTGGGGAGATTAAGATATGTAGGTTATACCACCGCCCTTCTTAAAATAAATTTGGAGAGACAGGCAACAAAACATAAAAAGTATAACATCAGTATAATTGCTAAGTAACCGTTTGTTGTAATAATACAAACAATATAAAGGCAAAAGGACTTAAAGGTTTGGATTAAATAACTTCAGGTTCCTTCCAGCTTTACCCTACCATAAGTGCTAGATATGTTCGGAGGATGCAGAGAAAACTGGAGGCTAGCATGGTCAGCGGCATCTTCAATGAGGAGGCAAACTTAATCTGGATCTTGAAAAGGAATAGGCTTTGGAAAATTTAGGGGAAAGGGGGCTTTCTAGGCAGGTGTAATGGCATTAAACAGAAATGCAGTGGTGGATCAGACCCAGGCATATTCTGGGAAGACATGCTTAGGAAAGAATATAGCAAGGAATTAAAAATGAGTGTGCAAAGGTTAGAAAGCCAGGCTAATGAGTTTGAACTTAATCTTGAAAAAGATGGGGTGGTTTTGAAGGTTTATGAGCCACAGAGTGGCAAAAGCAAACAGTTTTTTTCCCCATGCCCTAGGTATTCCTCAGCACCAGGAGAGGAGCTTGGATCATAAATCGTGTAGGGGACTATGGATATCCTGCTGACATACTGTTTTCTTCTCGACTTAAATATTTTCTCTCAAAGATTATAGGTCAATCATTATCAAATATTTATCGAGAAAAAAGATTGAACCAAAGATTTGACCGTGAAATGTTTGGCCTGAAGCCTAAACACAGGCACGTCCCCAGGCTGGGAATGGGAAGGAATTGGCCCAGGGACAAGAATAAGGGCTATATATATAGGCTAACAGCAGAGCTACCTCTACCCACACGTTAGGAAAATCCACAGAATCTGAAATCGGCTCCTCCCTTATTCCCCCACGTAAGTCCAAAATCTACAGGTCTATAGGTTTATGGTCTATGATTCCCCTTGGCATTTAGCATTTTCTCATTCCCCCAGGAATCAGTTCTTTTCACACGATGTACAACAACAACAACAAAATAGTAACAGAAAGCAGAGCACTTATTTATTCATCTAACAAATACTGAGTGCCTTTATGAATCAGGCATTATACCAGGCATGAGAATACAGAGATAAAAAACATAATATAAATACTAATACCAGTAATAATACTTTACCCTATAGAGGAGTTACTATATGACAACCGTATGACATTTAGCACAGTGCTAAATGAATTACATGCATTATCTCGTTTAATTCTCAAAACAGCCCTATACCTTAGTACTATTATTCTCTCCATTTTGCAGATATAGACTTAGAGAAACTAAGTAATTGGCTCATGGTCACACAACTAATAAATGGCAGGCTCTAGAAAGGGATCTTTCCATAAATATTCTAATGAAAAGAAGACAAAATATGATGAAATACATATATTGCTATGAGAACATAAAGGAGGGAGACTTCGCACATCCATGTAGGTAGATTGTGAAAGCATTTCCAGAGAACTGGTTTGTTTTTGTGTTTTTTTAAAGATTTTTAAAAAATTTATTTCTCTCTCAACCTCCTCCCTCTCCTCCCCCCAGTTGTCTGCTCTCTCTGTCCATTCACTGTGTGTTTTTCTGTGACCGCTTCTATCCTTATCAGCAGCACCAGGAATCTGTATTTCTTTTTGTTGCCTCATCTTGTGTCAGCTCTCCGTGTATGCGGCACCATTCTTGGGCAGGCTGTACTTTCTTTAGCGCTAGGCGGCTCTCCTTACGGGACATACTCCTTGCACGTGGGGCTTCCCTACATGGGGGACACCCCTGCATGGCAGGGCAGTCCTTGCGTGCATCAGCACTGCACATGGGCCAGCTCCACACGGGTCAAGGAGGCCCCAGGTTTGAACCGCAGACCTCCCATGTGGTAGGCGGACGCACTATCAATTGGGCCAAGTCCGCTTCCCTTGAGAACTGGTTTTAAATGCTTTGTATTCTCCAAACTTCTTATTTTTGGAAGTGTTCAGATCTACAAAGAAGTTGTATGAATAGTAAACACTATGATCAATCATTTACCCTCTACCTAGATTCACCTATCATTAGCATTTTGCTATATGTGCTTTCTCTTTCTCTCTCTCTGAAGAGAGATCCATAAACATATATTATATATGCATACATACATACATGTATTTTTCTACACCATTTGAGAATAAATTGCATCGCTATGATACTTTACCCTAAATAGTTCAGCATATATATATGCCATATATTATAAGAAAAAGAGCATTCTCCCAGTACAATCATCACATTTGAAAAATTTAATATTAATATAATACAATACAATCTAGTATATTGGCATATTCAAATTCTCCCAGCTGTCCTAATAATGTTCTTTACCCCTATTTTTCTATCCAGGATCCTGTCAGGTAACGCACCATTACATTTTGTTGGCTTCTCTCTTTAATCTTTTTAATCTGGAATAATTCCTCATCCTTTTCTTTGATGTGGACATATTTTTAGGATGCTAAGGCACTTGCTTTGCAGAAAGGCTCTCAATTTGGACTGGCATTGTTGTTTCTCCATGCTTATATTCAGGTTAAATATGTTAGGCACAAATACTACATAGGAGATGCTATGCCTGTCCTGGTGGACAATATCAGGAGGAACGTGGTCATCAGTTCATCCCATATTAATGATGTTAAATTAGATCACTTGGAAAAAGGTGGTATCCACCAAGTTCCTCCAGGAAAAGGTATTTTTTCCCTTTGAAATTACTCATTGGGGTGATACTTTGACACTGTGTTCCCCAACAACCTTTCACACAATTTTTTTAATAGGAGGTACCAGGAATTTAACCTGGGACCTTGTATATGGAAAGCAGGCATTTAACCATTGAGCTATAGCCCCTCCCCTTGTTCAATTATTTTAACATCCATTTCTTCGGTAGTTGCAAAATATATTCAGATTTTATGGAATATTAGGGGATAGCCAAACAAATAAGTTAGGGGAGGAGCATTGCAATAACAAAAACAAAGTCTTTTTTTTTAAGATTTATTTGTTATTTATTTCTCTCCCCTTCCGCCCAGCTCCAGTTGTCGGTTCTCTGTGTCCATTCACTATGTGTTCTTCTGTGTCCACGTGGGTTCTTGTGAGTGGCACCAGGAATCTGTGTCTCTTTTTGTTGCATCATCTTGCTGTGTCAACTCTCTGTGTGTGCAGTGCCACTCCTGGGCAGGCTGTACTTTTTTTGCAAGGGGCACCCTACGCGGGGCACCCCTGCGTGGCATGGCACTCCTTGTGTGCATCAGCACTGCGTGTGGGCCCGCTCACCACATGGGCCAGGAGGCCCTGGGTTTGAACCCGAGACCTCCCATATGGTAGGCAGATGCTCTATCCGTTGAGCCACATCCGCTTCCCTAAAGGTAGTTTTAATAGTCCTGGTGACAAATATTGAGGGACTAAGCCAAGGTAATATTTGTGTAGAATATTTAAAATGATGCTGGGCATGCTAACAGGAGAAAGGGAAGAGTCTTGGTCACCATATGTAAGATTCAGTTTTATGGCCTGGGCAACTATGTGGATGGCAGTACAATTAGTGAAAATGATAGGTTTGGAGAGAAAGATGAAATCATCAGGCTGAAATGCAGAACAGAATCTTTACCTAAAGATTAGATTTAAAGCCTTACTAAATGTAGCCATCCAGTAATTGTTGTTTAAACATGGCATGCTCCTGAGGCTAGGCCAGCTGAACGTAATGGGCTGATGATCTGAGAGCCTATGAACCTAGGATCCAAGGATGCAAACTGCTTTTTAGAAGCATTCAAGATACTGGAAACCCTGTCTTCTTTTTTGGTGCACTTTTCCTATGCTATTGCCATGAAACATTACTTAACAGATCCCAAAGGATTTCAAAGGAGTTTGTAGAATACCATTGTGGTATAAATTCTAAAATCTTAGGCTTGGTAACCTTGGGCAAGTTATTTAACTTCTCCAAGCCTTAGTTTTCTCATCGATAAAGCCTGGATATAGACACCTCTCCTGCCTCCCTCATAGGGTTTGTGTGAGAGTCAAGTAAGTTAATGCATGCAAAAGCAATTTATAAACTGTAAATTGCCATACACTTGTAATTGATTATGCACTTTGGAAAATTATGGTCTAAGTTTAGCTCTTGGACATTTACAACTGGAAATGAGAGTGAACAGAACATTAATTGTCCAGTACTGCCAGAATTCTTGATATGGGGACAAGAACTACTGGCCTTATCATATTACTAAAGCATTTCTGCTCTTTGAGAAACAATATATGTATTGCTCAAATAAGACTCTTCTTTCTTTACTTTAATCTGAGAAGCTGACAGTGCCAAGCTGGTATAAACTAGACCTTTCTCACTTTCATGGATTGACTGAGAGAGAGACCATGGGAATACTGTTGTTTATATCATGCTGGTTTTTTCCTCTCTCTTCTCTTTCTCTCTCTCAGTCACTCACATATTTCTTTTTCTTGTTCTTTATCTCTATTCACAGAGCACTAAGTCAGCATCCAACAGTAAATGATGATCTACCAAGTCGCATAATTTCTGACTTGGTGAAAGGAAAAGGAAATGTGAAGGAGTTCACAGAGACAGCTGCCATATTTGAAGATGGTTCCCGGGAGGATGACATCGATGCTGTTATCTTTGCCACGGGCTATAGCTTTGCCTTTCCTTTTCTTGACGACACTGTCAAAGTGGTCAAAAACAAGACATCCCTATATAAAAATGCCTTCCCTCCAAAAGCCAGCTCTTGCAATCATAGGCTTAGTCCAGCCCTTGGGAGCCATTATGCCCATTTCAGAGATCCAGGGATGCTGGGCCACTCAAGTATTTAAAGGTAAGTGACCATGCACGTTGATTACTTAACTGCTTGCTGTTGTTTGTAATCCTATTTATGCACTTGTTTGTTATGGACTATGTGTTTGATTTCAGCAGTGCCTGGCACAAAGTTATTACTTGAAAATTAATTTTTAAGTGAATCTAAAGTAGTAATTTTATAACCATAGACATTTCAGAATCATCTGGGAAATTTTTTCAAAGTATGCATGCCCTGACCCCCTTGAGTGACACTCTCTTAAAGTCTGGGGCAGGGGTGCACTTCAAAGTAGAATCCACTGATCTACATTTTAGGCAACATATATATATATATATATATATGTGGAGTAAAACAATTGCATCTTATTTCATTAAAGCTAGAGAATTTCAATATAGAAATGATGTGACTTAATATCAGCCAACAATTGAGTCTCAGTTGAAGACTAAACTAATATGTAGAAGATTCAACCTCTCAAATCCTCATTCCACCCCTCACCCCCACCACCCAACACACACACATCATTTTTTTTTCTATTTTGGCTAGGAGTACATGAGAAAAAGACTTTGGAGCTTGGAAGGAGAGGCTTGATATGAGTATATGACATAGCTTCCAAAATCCTTAATTATATTTAGCATCATTAAAAACTATACAATGTCATAGAACAATTGTCTTGTTTAAAATGGTCAGACAACATCTGAAGGCATATTTTAAAATTGAAACTAGGGGAGCAGATGTGGCTCAAGCGGTTGAGGGCCTGCTTCCCATATGGTAAGTCCCCAGTTCCAGTACCACCTAAAAACTATGAAAACAAACAGCAAAAAAACAAATGAAAAAACCAAATCAGGGGAGCTGAGGTGACTCAGTGGTCCCCACGTATGAGGTCCTTGGTTCAATTCCCAGCCCCAGTACATTTAAAAAAAAAAAGGTATAACTAAAGTGCTTAAAAAGGAAAGAGAACAGAATGGTTAAGAGATTTGAATTGCTGTCATCTGAAATACAACTGAAAGATTTGGAGATGTTTAACTTGGAGAAGGTAAGATTCAGAGATACAGGAGAGTTCTCTTCAAATATTTAGATGACCCATGGATGAAGGATTAGATTTGTCCAGTATAACTTCAAAGAGTTGAACCAGAAGCAAGGAGAGAAATCTTGAGTAGAGTAAAATATCAGCTCAAAGTCTTTGATACTAATGACTATGCTTGTAAGCCTGTGCACCTGAAATAAGAACAAGGCCTAGAGCTGCAGGGTTCCTAAGAATTACCTCCAGAGAGCCTCTGTGTTGCTCAAATGTGGCCAGTCTCAAAGCCAAACTCAGCATGTAAATGTGTTGCCTTACCCCCCAGCATGGGACATGACTCCCAGGGATGAGCCTCCCTGGTGCCAAGGGATTACTACCAAGTACCAGCTGATGATGTAACTAAAAAATGACCTTGAATAAAAGGGTCAACTCAGACCAGCAGAATATCTCAGTCTACATATAATACCAGGAGTTAAAAATGCTTTTTGACCTGAAAAAAGGGGAATATGGAAAGGACAAATGAGTTTATATGGCTATGAGTCTCCAAAAAGAGCCAGGAGGTTATCAGAGGGGTTGCCCTTATGCACACCTCAGCAGAGTCTCAGAGACAGATAAAGTAGATACAACCCCAGGTATTGGTTCTTCTGAGGGCTACAGAGACCCACAGGTTGTATGGTCATGGCAGATGGAGTTCAATGCCATGTCAGTTGGCCCTACTTTGGAGTTTGTGTTTCTCTGTGATGGAGCTGTACTTAGATGTGATTTTTGTCCAAAAGCCTCTCCTGTTACTTTTACCAAAACTGTAGTTGGTGCTGGGGTTTAGTGTATACCCAGGGGACCTGAATCTCTGGACTGACCATGTGCTAGCCAGGCCCTGAGCATCAACAGACTTGCAACTTCTACACTCTGGTTTATCGGACTTACCCCACTCATATAACACGGAGGTGAAGAAGGTCAACCACCACACCAGAGAGCCAAGAGTGCCTACAACTGAAAGCAGGAGAATTGCATCCAGCATCCATGTGGAATATAAGCCCCCTCTTGATATAGATGTGGAGTGGACACAACCATTCTAAGGTCCACAGGATGGAGGAATAGAGTATGCATTAGAGTGGACTTACTAATATTCTATTCATGAACTGTTGTGATTAGTAATCAACTAAAATGTGGCATTGGTGTGGAGACAGTGGCCATGGTGATTGCTGGGGGTAGGGAGTGGGAGGAAGAGATGTGATGTGGGGGCATTTTTGGGGGTTGGGGTTGTCCTGGGTGGTACTGCAGGGACAGTTACTGGACATTGTATGTTCTCCCATGGCCCACTGGGTGGACTGTGGGGGAGTGTGGGCGATGGTGTGGACCACTGACCATGAGGTGCAGTGGTGCTCAGAGATGTATTCACCAAGTGCAATGAATGTCTCATGATGATGGAGGAGATTGTTGTTATGGGGGGCCGAGTGGGGTGAGGGGGGTGGGGGGCATATGGGACCTCATATTTTTTGAATGTAACATTAAAAAAATAAATAGACAAAAGAAAATCAGCTCAAAGTAACAACAAACAAGCAGACAAAGACACTTGTTTTTTCCCTATCAGTGGGTGCCATCATATTTGGGAAGTTGGGATCTTTTCCATCTGTTTGCAGAAATATTCCTGGTTTACAGCTGTACTCTTTTTTTTTTTTGTATATTAAAACATTTATTGAGGTATATCACTCATATATAAACATACATAAGCAATAACTGTATAGTAATAGTTGTGAACGCATAAAACAACTATACATAAAATCATACAGGGCTCTCATACTTCAACTCAGCCTACCACCAATACCTTTCATTATTGTGAAACATTTTTAACTAATGATTAAAGAGCATCCTTAAAATATTACTACTAACCAAAGTAGCTTACATTTAGTGTATTTTCCCCCCAACCCACCCTATTATTATTATTAGGAGGAGGAGTAGTACTATATTGTTTATACATGAACATACATAAACAATAAGTGTGGAGTAAAAGTTGTGAACTTACAAAACAAACATGCATAACATCATACAGGGGTCCCATACATCAACCCACCACCAACACCTTGCATTGTTGTGAGACATTTGTTATAAATTATGAAAGAATATCATCAAAATCTTACTACTAACTCTAGTCATTATCTTGTATTTGGTGTATTTTCCCCCCAACCCACCCTATTATTATTTTTTAAATGTTTTTATGACAAAAATTGTGAACTTATGTAACAATCATGCACATGTGCAGAATTCCCATACAAAACACCCCTCTATCAACACACCACACTACAGTAGAACATTTGTTACAGATTATGAGATAATATCATCAGATTATTACCAGGTCCATTGTGTACCTTTGGCACACTTTTTCCAGACTCCCCCATTTTCAACACTGTGTATCTTTGGCATAGATGCATGAATATTACATCATTTCTGTTAACCATGATCCATAGGCCACTCCAGTTGTATTTTTCCCATGCTTCTCCACATTCACACCACCCGGCAATAGTGATGTACATCTGCTCCAGCTCACATAGGTCACTCTTGCTCTGTACCATCAACCACAACTCTCACCCCTCTCTGGGTTTACTGTGTTATTCATTCCCTAGATTATTCTCTAACTTTCTTTCAATTGGCATTTACATCCCTACACTACTCCTTTCAGTCACATTCCTATTTATAAACCAGCTGTTTCTCAGTATAATGTGTTACATCAACTCTATACGTTTCCACAATTTTAAAGTAAAGTTAATTAAAACTTGTACATACATTAAACATCAGTAGTCCATCTGAGTCCTCCTCTTATCTCCTTTAAAAATCTATCACCTACTGCCAGGTCTTGGAGATATTTTCCTACATTTTCTTCTAGAAGCTTTATGGTTCTTGATATGTAAATTAGGCTTTTGATCCATTTTGAGTTAATTTTTGTATAATGTGGGATAGGGGTCCTCTTTCCTTCTTTTGGCTATGGATATGCAGTTCTCTGAGCACCATTTGTGGAACGAACTGTTCTGCCCAAGATGGGTGGGTTTGACAGGCTTGTCAAAAATCATGTGACCATAGATGTGAGGGTCTGTTTCTGAACAGTCGGTTCAGTTCCATTGATCTGTGTGTCTGCTTTTATGCCAGTACCATCTGTTTTTACCACTGTAGCTAGGTAATATGATTTAAAGTCTGGAAGTGAGAGCCCTCCAACTTTGCTTTTCCTTTTTAAGATGTTTCTGGCTACTCAGGACACCTTACCCTTCCAAATATGTTTGATAATCATGTTTTCCATTTGTTTTAAAAATGCTGGTGGAATTTATATTGGGATTGCATTGAATCTGTATCTCAATTTGAGTAGAATGGACATCTTAATGATATTTAGCCTTCCAATCTGTGAGAATGGAATGTTCTTCCATTTATTTAGGTTAAATTTCTTTTAAAATGAGTTGCAATTTTCTGAATAGAAGTGATTGACAACATTCATTAAATTCATTCCAAAATATTTGAGTTTTATCTGTTATATTTTATTTACACCATTTTTTGACACTGTTACTTACTTTTACTGATATAATCTTCATTTCTAGACTCTCTTCCAAACCTCTCCTGTCTTTTCTTTTTAGACTGTAGCACACCCTTTAGTATTTCCTGCAATGCTGGTCTCTTGGTTACAAACTCTTTTAGTTTCTGTTTATCTATGAGTATTCTAAACTTGCCTTCATTTTTGAACGTCAATTTTGCTGGATATACGATTCTTGTTTGGAAGTTTTTCTTGTAGTATCTTAAATATATCATACCACTATCTTCTTGCTTCCATGGTTTCTGGTGAGAAATCAGCACTTAATTTTATTGGTTATCCCTTATATGTTATGCATTGCTTTTCTCTTGCTCTCAGAATTCTCTCTTTGACTTTGGCATTTGACATTCTGATTAGTATGTTTCTTGGATTTGGTCAATTTGGATTTATTTGGATGGGAGTATGTTGTGCTTTTGGACATGGATATCTATGCCCTTCAATAGGGTTGGGAAATTTTCTACCATTATTTCTTCAAATATTCCTTCTGCCCCTTTTCTCTCCTCTTCTCCTTCTGGGACACCCATGGCAAGTATCTTTGCATGTCTCTTCCTATCATTTAGTTCCCTGAGAACTTGTTCTATTTTTTCCATTCTTTTCTTCATCTGTTCTTTTGTATTTTTGCTTTCAGAGGCCATTTCTTCAAGCTCACCAGTCCTTTCTTCTGCCTCCTCAAATCTGCTATTATATGATTCCAGTTTTTTGGTTTTTTTTTTTTTAACATTTATTTTTATTTATTTCTCTCCCCTTCCCCCTCCCCTTGCCCCAGTTGTCTACTCTCTGTGTCCATTTTCTGTGTGTTCTTCTGTGTCCACTTCTATTCTTGTCAGCAGTACCGGGAACCTGTGTCTCCTTTTGTTGCATCATCTTGCTGCATCAGCTCTCTGTGTGTGTGGCGCCATTCCTGGGCAGGCTGAACTTTCTTGCACGCTAGGCAGCTCTCCTTACAGGGCGCACTCCTGGCACATGGGGTTCCCCTATGTGGGAGACACCCCTGCATGGCACGGCACTCCTTGCGCACATCAGCACTGCACATGGGCCAGCTCCACATGGGTCAAGGAGGCCCTGGGTTTAAACTGTGGACCTCCCATGTGGTAAGTGGATGCTCTATCCATTGAGCCAAGTCTGCTTCCCTCCAAGGTATTTTTTATTTAATTTATTTCATTTTTCACTCATGTAAGTTCTGCTCTTTTTCTATGTATGCTTTCAGATTCTTCTTTGGGCTTGTCCAATGTCTTCTTAATATCTTTAATCCCTTTAGCCATCTCATTGAATTTATTAAGGATATTTTTTTGAACATCTATGATTATTTGTCTCAATTCCTTATGTCATCTGGAGGCTTATGTTGTTCCTTTAACTGGGCCATATCTTCCTGTTTCTTGGTGTGGATTGTAATTTTTTGTTGGCGTTTTGGCATCTGGCTTACTAGATGTATTTATTCTGGATGCAATTTCTCTCTTTAATTTAGGGCTTTCTTGCCCTTTTTCTTTTGCTGGTGTGTAGTAGGAGCTAAGGATGTAGTTGGTGCTGCAAGATGTAGAGGCTCAATCTTCTCTCATTGCCATAAGAACTGATGACGCTTCTTCCAGCTTTCTCCTTTGCCAGGGGTAGGGACAGAGTCACAGCTGTGTGTAATAATACAAGTTGTGCAGGCCTAGACTTTAGTTGCCCAGAGAGACTGATGAAGTTTCATGCACTTTTCTCCCCTACCTGGAGTGGGGATAGAGCTGTAGGTGTGGGCAGCAATCTATGCCATGTGGGTCCAAAATGACTGCAGTTGCCCTGGTAGACGTCTGACTATTCAGTCTGTGCCAGCTAACTGTTCCTGCAGTTACCCAAAGAGGCTGGTGCAGGGCTCACCAGATTTCTCCCTGCTATATGTGGGACTGAAGCATAGGCTAGGGCTGCAGTCCGACTTTGGTGAAAGAAAGGGCTCCCTACCATCACTGTGATTTTTCAGTCAACCAGGCTTCCCCTCATGCTGTGGGAAGAGTCAAAATGCAGCTACAGGCCTTTTTCTGACTTGGTCAGGTTCAAACTTTAGCTGTTCTTAGGGTTATACTTTAGCTAGCTTAATTTACTAACCATCAGCTGAAGTTGGTGGCCAACAATGTAAAGCAATTGCATTCAGAAAACTACAGTTTATTGTTAAAAGAAATTTTAAAAGACCTAAATAACTAGAAGAACATTCCATGCCCATGGATTGGAAGACATTAATATCATTAAGATGACAATTCTACTCAAATTGATATACAGATTCAGTGCAATCCTGATAAAAATTCTTCCAGCATTTAAAAAATAAACAGAAAGCAAAATATATCAAATTTATTTTGAAGGGTAAGGTGTCCTGAGTAGCCAAAAACATCTTAAAAAGGAAAAGCAAAGCTGGGGAACTCTCATTTCCAGACTTTAAATAATATTACCTACAGTGGTAAAAACAGCATGATACTGACACAAAGACAGACATATAGACCCATAGAACGAAGTTGGTAGTTCAGAAATAGACCCTAACATCTAGGGTCAAGAGATTTTTGACAAGCCTGTCAAAAACACCCAGCTCAGGCAGAACAGTCCATTCAACAAATAGTGCTGAGAGAACTGGATATCCATAGCCAAAAGAAGGAAATAGGACCCCTATCTCATACCTTATACAAAAATTAACACTGTGAAAGTGTGGAAATGTATAGAGTTGATGGTAACACATTACAGTGAGTAACAGATTGTTTATAAATAGGATCGTGGCTGAAAAGGGTAGTCTAGGGATGTAAATGCCAATTGAAAGAAAGAGAACAATCTAGGGACTGAATAACACAGTAAACCCAGAGGTGGATGAGAATTGTGGTTATTGGTACAGATGCAAGAGTGTCCTTTGTGACCTAGAGCAGATATACATCACTATTGCAGGGTGGTGTGAATGTGAAGAATGGGAAAAATATAACTGGAGTGACCTATGGACCTTGGTTAACAGTAATAACATAATATCAATACATCTATGCCAAAGATATACTGTGTTGATACTGTGGAAGTCTGTAAAATGAATGCCCAGGGTATGCTATGGACCTGGTAATAATATGAGGATATCATTTCATAATCTGTAAAAAATGTGCCACCACAATGTGACATGTTGATAGAGGAGTATTGTATGGGAATTGTGCACATGTGCATGATTGTTTTTATAACTTTATAGCTTCTGTCATAAAAATATATTTAAAAAATAATAATAGAGTAGGTTGGGGGAAAATACACCAAATATAAGATAATGACTATAATTCATAGTAAGATTTTGATGATATTCTTTCATAATTTGTAACAAATGTTTCACAGCAGTGCAAGGTTTTGGTGGTGGGTTGATGTATGGGACCCCTGTATGATGTTATGCATGTTTGTTTTGTAAGTTCACAACTTTTACTCTACACTTATTGTTTATGTGTGTTCACGTGTAAATGATAAAAAAATAATAATAGGGCGGGCTGGGGGAAAAATACACCACATGTAAGATATTTTGATTTTAGTAAAATTTTAAAGATGTTCTTTAATCATTAGTTAAAAATGTTTCACAACAATGCAATTTATTGGTGGTGGGGTGAGATATGAGAGCCCTGTATGATGTTACGTATGTTTGTTTTATAAGTTCACAACTATTGTGAACACTTACTGTTTATGTATGTTTATGTATGAGTGATATACTTCAATAAACAAAAAGAAAAAAGAAAAAAAAAAGGGCATGCAAAGACATAGGAAATGGGAATGCTAGCATGGGACATGACCTCGGCCTTCATGGTGTAGAGCTGGTCAATTTTATCCATTCCAAGCTTTAGGTACTCTGTTATGTGAATTATTCTCAAAGAAAAAACTGCTGTGGTTCCCAAACTCTGTATTTGACCAAGTTTCAAAAAAATGAAAATCTGTTTCACAGCTTTAAAGTCCTGCAGAGTCACACACTCACAGCTTGAGGTCCTTGAGGTTGTACCCAGTGGAGATCAGTCCAGTGATGTAACTACATATATCCCATAGAGGAATCAGCACCAGCGTCACATGGGATCCATCATCTATGGGGATTTGGTTCTGTCACATCATAACAAAAGAGACTGCCCACCTGTATTCCTCATAAGTGAAAAAATCCTTCAAGGGTAGTTGGTTGGCATGAATAGGGTCTGGATAACATTATTGAAAGAGGCATACTGTCGAGTTGTGTTTTTGTACTGACTGAAGACATCATGTACATCTGTGCTGAATAAGATACCAAATTTCATCTTCAGAGTAGAGAGGAGTATCATATTCACTGGGGAGGCTCTGAATGTAGGGCTGCCATAAAGACTTAGGACTGGCTCACTCACACAGCAGGTGAAAGGCCCATGTGGTAATTCCCATGGCTTGAAGAATTAGGTTTTGAGAATATAAAGGCGCCAACACTGAATTCTTAGCAGATTCAACAGTCAGAAGTAATTTTCGTGGAACCCATAAAAATAAATTTTCTGTCTTGATATTTCTTATTGCTCTCAAATAAAAGCCCTATTCTTTGAAGTTAACCATTTCAAAACCCTCAACAGAAGCTACATTTTTGGGGGCTCATTTCATTAGCTCAGGAAAGTAATCTCTTTCTCCATAAAAAATAATGCTTTCATGGTGTTTTCTCAGCTAGAGCCCAGATCTGCACCTACTCTTCCCATTCTTTTCCTTGGCCAGGTGCAGGACTACTGCATTTCTATAACAGTTCCCTAGTTAAGCTCAAGATTTCCTTCAGAGACATAGTTGCTGTAACACCAGTGCCTGACTTCTGAGTTTTCACTTAATTCTTCTTACTCATTTTGACTTCCTGCTTCCCCAGGTCAGTCCTCATGGTCCATCTCAACCAAGCCCAGGCAGTGGTGGCAGCAAGCAATCAACCAACAAAATGTTTCCTGAGTATCTGAAGAGACCACTAACTAATTTCAAATGAAGCATTTCTGTGTTTCCTCGTTGACTTTTGTATATAAGCAATAATTCTCATGGTCAAAATGAGAAAACACATGGCAAAACAGAATGTCTTGAATGTTGAATTTCTGAGTCTCATATGTTAGTTACTAGTGTATTCCCATAGAAGTGCAGCCAATATGGCAGAGTGTAAAACCTGTCATATGGAGAACTAGTGCTGTTTAGTCAAATATTGGGAAGACTAAAGATGTTATGAGCACTGTCGAATGTTTCAAGGGCTGTCATATGTTAAGATTATTCTCTCCAGAAGGCAGAGCAATGGTGGAAGTTTCATGGAGGCAGACTTTGGAGTCGATAAAAAGAGTACTAGTCCATCAACCAGAGCAACCAAATATTTAAATAATCTCCTCAGAGGGTTATGAGATCCCCATCACCAGAGAAGTTTAATCAGTACTGAGATAATCACTTGACTAGAGAACATGTAGAGAAGGAGTGTATTTGTATATTCCCATTCTGAAATTATATGATACAGTATTTTATGGATTAACACCTTAGGGCTAGGGTATAGTTAAAAGTCTTTACATGGCATAAAACCTTATGCTCAGGTTTTCAGGTGCTATGCCATGTAGAGAATTTTAGCTTAAAATTGTCTATATTGATTTAAATACTCCTTTCCTTTGTCTGACCATGTCCTTGGTATTAAATTCCTACTACTGGAACTGTTTGTTCTCCCAAGAATGGGTATTCTAAATTATCCCTGGCCTTACTCCTAGCCATCATCAAATAAAAAAGTTCAGAAGATAAGGGTTATCTTTGAAAATAATTTAGGCATAAAATGTAATTGAGAGCTTACTTCTACTTCCGTCTCCCTGTAATAGAGCCTCTTCTTTTTTTCATCTTAAAAAATTGATTACATTTTAAATAAATGAAAGTATACAGTATATTACACAATATATTCAGAATTGCACTCAGACTTGTCCTTTTGTGTCTGGCTTGCTTCACTCAACATAATGTCCTCCAGGTTCATCCATGTTGTCATATGCTTTATAACTTCAGTTCTTCTTACAGCTGTATAAACTGTTTATCCATTCATTGGTTGATGGACACCTGAGTTGTTTCCAACTTTTGACAATCATGAATAATGCCACTATGAACAAAGGTGTGCAGATGTCTATCCATGTCACTGCTCTCAGTTCTGGGTATATACCCAGTAGTGGTATTGCAGCATCATGTGGCAAATCTATATTCAATTTCTTTAGGAACTAACAAACAGTCCTGCATAGTGGCTGTACCATTCTGCATTCCCACCAACAGTGAATAAGTGCTCCTATCTCTCCACATCCTCTCCAACACTTGTAATTCTTTGCCTTTTTAATAGGTGTGAAAGGGTATCACTGTAATTTTTATTTGCATTTCCCTAATCATTAGTGATGTTGAACATTTTTTCATGTTTGTGTTGTTGTTGTTGTTTTGCCATTTATATTTCTTCTTTGGACAAATGTCTATTTAACACTTTTGCCCATTTTTTATTTGTGTCATTTATTTTTTCATTGTTGAGCTGTAACATCAACTTATATATCATGGATATTAGGCCCTTATTGGATATGTGATTTCCAAATATTTTCTCCCATTGAGTAGGCTGCCTTTCTGCCCTTTTGACAAAGAACTTTGAGGTGCAGAAGTGTTTAATTTTGAGGAGATCCCATTTATCTATTTTTTGTTGTTGTTGTGCATGTTTTGGGTGTAAGGTCCAAGAAACCACTACCTACCACAAGGTTTTTAAGATGTTTCCTTACATTTTCTTCTGGTAGTTTTATGGTCCTGGCTTTTATATTTAGGTCTTTCATCCATTTTTAGTTGATTCTTGTATCGGGAGTGAGATAGGGGTCCTCTTTCATTCTTTTGCTTATAGATATCCAGTTTTCGTAGCACCACTTGTTGAAGAGCCTATTTTGTCCCATTAGATGGACTTGGAAGGTTTATCAAAAACCAATTGACTATAGAGGTGAGGGTTTATTTCTGAACTCCTAATTCTATTCTACTGATTGATGTGTCTATCTTTATCCCAGTACCATGCTGTTTTGACCACTGTAACTTTGTAATATGTTTCAAGGTCAGGCAGTGAAAGTCCTCCGATGTCACTCTTATTTTTTAGAATACGTTTGCCTATTTGGCTGCACTTTACCTCCCAAATGAATTTGGTAACTGCCTCTTCTATTTCTGTAAGGAGGCTGCTGGGATTTTTGATTGGTACTGCATTGATTCTATAAATCAGTTTGGGTAAGATTGACATCTTCATGATATTTAGTCTTGCAATCCATGAACACAAAATGTCTTTCCATTTGTTTGGTCTTCATTGATTTCTTTTAGAATTGTTTATTAGTTTTCTGCATATAGGTCTTGTATGTCTTTGGTTAAATTGATTTCTAGGTATTTGAGTCTATTTGTTGCTATTGAAAATGGAGTTTTTTTCACTCATTTTCTCCTCAGATTGTTCAATACTAGTGTACAAAAACATTGCTCATTTTTGCACATTGATCTTGCATCCTGCCACTTTGCTGAATTCATTAGCTCAAGTAGCTTTGTTGTAGACATTTCAGAATTTTCTAAATATAGGATCATGTCATCTATAAATAGTGAGAGTTTTACTTCTTCTTTTCCTATTTGGATGCCTTTAATTTTTTTTTTTTCTTGTCTAATTGGTCTGGCTAGAACTTCTAGTATAATGTTGAATAACTATGGTAACAGTGGGCATCCTTGTCTTATACCCAGTCTTAGAGGGAAAGCTTTCAACCTTTCCTTATTGAGTACAATGTTGGCTCTAGGTTTTTCATATAAGCCTTTTTTTAGAATACTGAGGAATTTTCCTTCTATTCCTATCTTTTTTAATGTTTTTTTTTAATCAAGAAAGGATACTGAGTTTTGTTGAATGTCTCTTCTGCATCGATTGAGATGATCATTTTTTTCCCCTCCAATTTGCTAATGTGGTATATTATGTTAATTGATTTTCTTATGTTGAGCCAGCCTTGCATACAGTAATAAATTCCACTTGGTTGTGATGTATAAGTCTTTTGATATGCTGTTGGATTCAATTTGCAAGAATTTTGTTTGGAATTTTGGTATCTATGTTCATAGAGAGAATGGTTTATAATTTTCTTTTTTTGTTATGTCTTTATCTGGCTTTGGTATGAGGGTGATGTTGGGTTCATAAAATGTGGTGGGTAATTTTCCTCCTCTTCAATTTTTTGGAAGAGTTTATACAGGATTGGTGTTCATTCTTTTCGAAATGCTTGGTAGAATTCACCCATGACACCATCTGGTCCTGGACTTTTCTTTGTTGGGAGATTTTTGATGACAGATTCAATCTGTTTAAATGTCATTGGTTTGTTAAATTCTTGTATTTCGTGTAGCAACAGTTTAGGGTTTGTGCATTTCTATGAATGTCATTTAGGTTGTCTAGTTTGTTGGCATAGAATTTCTCATAATAACCTCTTATAATCCTTTTTATTTCTGTGGGGTCAGTCATAACTTCCCCCCTTTCATTTCTGATTGTATTTATTTTCAACGTTTCTTTTTGTTCTTTATTAGTCTATCTAGGGGGTTGTTAATTTTCTTGATCTTCTCAAAGAAACAGCTTTTGGTTTTGTTGATTTTCTCTATTGTTTTTGTTGTTGTTCTCAGTTTCACTTATTTCTGCTCTAATCTTTATTATTTCATTCCTTCTGCTTCTTTTGGGATTAGTTTGTTCTTTTTCTAGTTTCTCTAGTTGTTCAGTTAAATATTTGAGTTTAGCTCTTTCTTCTTTTTCATACAGGCATTTAGGGCTATAAATTTCTCTGTCAAGACTACCTTTGCAGTATCCCATAAGTTTTGATAAGTTGTGTTCTCATTTTCATTTCTCTCAATATATTTACTGATTTCATTTGCATTTTCTTTTTTGACCCACTGATTATTTAGGAGTGTGTTGCTTAGCCTTCACTCATCTGCAAATTTACCTTTATTCTGTCTATTATTCATTTCCAGTTTCATTTCATTATGATCTTAGAAGTTGCTTTGTATAATTTCAATCTTTTTATATTTATTGAGAGCTGCATTGTGCCCTAACATGTGGTCTATCCTGGAGAAAGATCCATGGGCACTTGAGAAGAATGTATACTCCACCGAGTTTGAATGCAATGTTCTGTATATGTCTGTTAGGTCTAACTCATTTATCATATTGCTCAAGTTCTCTGCTTCATTCTTGATCATCTGTCTAGTTAATGATGTGAATGGTGTGTTGAAGTCTCCAATGATTATTGTAGAGATGTCTATTTCTCCCTTCAGTTTTACCAGAGGCTGTCTCATGTATTTTGGGGCACCCTGGTGAAGTGCACAGATATTTATGACTGTTATATATTCCTGGTGGATTGTCCCTTTTATTAATATATAATGGGCTTCTGTATCTCTTACAGCTTTTTTGCATTTAAAGTCTGCTTTGTCTGATATTAGTATAATGACCCCTGCTCTTTTTGGTTACTATTTGTGTGGAGTTTCTTTTTCCACCTTTCACTTTTGGTCACCTTGTATCCCTGGGCCTTCAATGAGTCTCTTGAAAGTAGCATATAGATGGCTCATTTTTTAAAAAAGCATTTATTTATTTATTTCTCTCCCCTTTCCCCCAACCCCTCCTTGTCTGCTCTCTGTGTCAACTTGCTGTGTGTGTTCTTCTGAGTCTGCCTGTATTCTTGTCAGTGGCACCAGGAATCTGTGTCTCTTTTTGTTGTATCATCTTACTGCATCAGCTCTCCCTGCATTCACCTGGGGCAGCTCTCCTTACAGGATGCATTCCTTGCATGGGGACTCCCCTACATGGGGACACCCGTGCATGGCATGGCACTCCTTGCATACATCAGCACTGCACATGGACCAGCTCACCACATGGGTCAGGAGGCCCTGAGTTTGAACCCTGGACTTCCCATATGGTAGGTGGACACTTTATCAGTTGAGCCATGTCTGCTTCCCCATAGATGGCTCATGTTTTTTTAATCCATTCTGTCAGCCTATATTTTTTGATTGGGGAGTTTAATGCATTCAGCTTCAATGATATTACTCTAAATGCATTATTTACTTCCACCATTTTGTTCTTTGGCTGTCATATGTCATATCATATTTTTGTCTTTTTTTCTTTGGTTAGCCTTTCTGCTATTCTTTTTTCTATAGTTTCCTCCTAGCCTCTCTCTTCTTTCTATTTCTTTCAGGCTCTAAGGCTTTCTTTATTATTTTCTATAAAGGTGAGTTCTTTTTTACAGACTTTCTTAGGTTCTGTTTGTTTGTGAATATTTTTAACTCACCTTCATATTTGAAGGACAATTTTGTGGGATACAGAATTCTTGGCTGGCAGTTTTTCTCTTTCAGTCTCCTAATTCTATTATACCACTCTCTACTCACCTCTATGTTTTATGATGAGAAATCTGCACTAAGTCTTACTGGGCATCCTTGTATGTGATGGTTTGCTTCTCCCTTGCTGTTCTCAGGATTTTCTCTTTATCTTTGACATTTGACATTCTAGTAGTATATATCTTGCAGTAGGTGTATTTGGATTTATTCTGATTGGGGTACAGTGCACTTCTTGGACATGTAAGTTCATTTCTTTAGTGAGAGTTGGATAATTTCCAGCTATTATTTCCTCAAATTCTTTCTACCCCCTTTCCCTTCTCTCCTCCTTCTGGATCTCCCATGACATGTATGTTGTTGCATTTTATGATGTCATTCAACTCCCCAAGCCCCTGCTCAATTTTTTCCCATTCTTTTCCCTGTTATTTTCTGTCTTCACTTTTAGTTGTTCTGTCTTTGGTATCACTTATTCTTTCTTCTATCATTTCAAGTCTGCTGTTGTATGCCTCTAATGTGTTTTTCTTTTAAAGATTTTTAAATTTTATTTCTCTTCCCCCATCCCCAGTTGTCTGCTCTCTGTGTCCATTCACTGTATGTTCTTCTATGACCACTTCTATCCTTACCAGTGGCACTGGGAATCTGTGTTTCTTTTTGTTGCATCATCTTGTTGTGTCAGCTCTCTGTGTGTGCAGCACCATTCTTGGGCAGGCTGCACTTTCTTTCACACTGGGCAGCTCTCCTTATGGGGCACACTCCTTGTGCGTGGGGCTCCCCTACACGGGGGACACCCCTGCATGGCATGGCACTCCTTGTGCACATCAGCACTGCACATGGGCCAGCTCCACATGGGTCAAGGAGGCCCGGGGTTTGAACCGTGGATCTCCCATGTGGTAGGCAGATGCCCTATCCATTGGGCCAAGTTCGCTCCCCCCTCTAATGTGTTTCTGATCTCACCTATTGTGTCTTTCATTCCCATGAGCTCTGTTACTTTTCTATTCGGGATTTCAGATTCTTCTTTGTGCTTATCATTGTCTTCCTGATGTTATTTATCTCTTTAGCCATATTGTCTTTCAACTTATTAATCTGATTTTGGTAATTTTTGTGCATCTTGTTAGTTTTCTCAAATCCTGTGTCCCTTCTAGGGATTTGATATATTCCTTTTCTTGGGCCATGTCTTCCATTTCTTAGTATGGCTCATAATTTTTTGCTGATGATAGGCAAATGATTAGGATGGTAGTTAATTCAGATGCTCAATTTATTTTTCTTTCACAGGGATTTAGTGGTGGGAGAGTGTGTGTTACTGCTGCTCTTTGATTCTTGGTTCAACAGTTTTGTCGCCACAATTACCCTCCTTTGTCCCTCTTACTTCTGGGCAGTGTCCAGCCTTCAACAGGTATCCTAAGCCCTAGAAGAACTTTTTCTAGGCTGTTTCAGCCTCTCTTTTAACTATTTTTCTGGAGGAGAAAGGAGTCCCATGTCTTTCTATTCCGCCATCTTCCTGGAAGTCAGCCTCTCGTTATAAAGAATTCAAGTGTGGATATGTTTCCATATACCCCTGCCCTTTACTTTGTGCCTCATTTATCATATACTTTAAAGGCTATTTATTATTTCCTCATATCTATATTTCACTTCCCAGTTGAAAGATTATACTAGGGAAGTAGTAAGTGTTGCTTTGAAAGCATGTCAGGGAAATATTTACCAAGGACAAAACAGAATAAACTACAAATGTTAATATCAGTATACTATCAGTGGTGGGAGTGTGTGTGGGGGTGAAGGTGCTTAAATGATATATAAGTTCCTTGAGGACAGAAAACGCCTATATTTCTATTAATTTTCCATAGCATAGTAATTGTTAATAGATTTATTATTCCTAATGAGGTAATTTTACACTTAGAATTTTAACTTTTCTCTTCAGAGCTAAAGACATTACCCTCACTAAGTAAAATGATGGCAGAAATATCTAAGACTCGAGAGGAAATGGAAAAAAGGTGAGAAATTTTCCCATGAAAATATGTTGTAAATTTTTCTACTTACCACTTTTCTACTTACTATCTCTCTTTTAATAAGAGCAATACTGTACTATATTAAGCTTCCTCATGTTAGTTTAAGGATTTCCTTTAAGGATTTATGTTTTGAAGGAAAGGGAAATAAAAGTTTGTGACAAGAGCCTGAAGAAATAGCAGCAGTACCAGCTCTTTGAATAAAGACAGAAAACAAAAGAAAGAGAAGCTCAGGAAAAGTATTTAAGGTCTAAAGGAAAGGTTGAGTAGGAAAAAGCACATGGAGAGAAAATCAGGTATGTTATTTTTTGTAGGATTAATTGAAATGCTAGTAGAGCTGCTAGAGAAAGAAAGGGCATTATGGAATTAATGAGAGGTAGATATAATGGAATTACAAATCTGATAGATAAATTTAGAAATCTTTTTGCAGTGGTCAGTTTGCTGGCTGTCATCACACAGCATCACAATAGCATATGGTATGAATATAGCATGTAACTTGGAAGGTGGTAACATCGGCCATCTTAGAGCTTGTGTGAATGCAGTAGTCCAGGAACCTGAATTTCAGACTGTGACCTCAATATCTAGATGGTTTTTATGTAGAAAAAGTGTAAATTGATGATAAGTACTTCTTTTTATGGGAAAATCAGAGACAAAATCATTCCAGGTGTATTAGTCACGGTTCTTTTGGGAAACAGAATTAACAGGAGATATCTGTAAATAATATGAGATTTATAAGATTCTCTCATGTGACCATGGGGATGCACAAGTCAAGGTTCCACAGGAAGACTGCAAACCAGGGCCTCTGATGAAAGTCCAATGAAGGTCCTTGATGTGTTTCTGGGAGATTTTGGCTGTCCAAAGACAAGCTGGGACATTTTTTCTGAATGCTGAAATCACTTCTTCTTTTAAGGCATTCAACTGATTGGACAAAGTGTCACTCATTGCTGATGGCACTCTCCCTAGTCACTGCAGATGTAGATCAGCCATCTATGCAGTAAACTCAGTAATGACTAAAGCCCATAGTTGTCCTTATATTACAATTAGTCCAGTGCTTGCTTGACCAAACAACTGGGCACAATTACCTGGCCAAGTTGACATATTAGCCTAACCATTACACCAGGCAAAATCATCCTAGGCAAAGTTTTTCTTCAACTGATTGTTAGCATAGCTCTCCCCCTCCTGAGAGGAGGAAATTTAATGTATCCTGTTATCCCTTCCAGGTCTTCTCCTCCTTTTCTCTCTCCTTTCTCTGCCAAACTTCTGCAATATATATATATAGTATTACATACTCTAAATTTTAACCCTTTCCTCCCTTCTAAACCCCCTACAATGGAACTTCCATCCTTACTCCTGAAACTGCTCTCTTGAATGTCATAAATGACTAACTTCATTTTCCTTCCTCTCCCTTCTGAATTCAGTGCTTTCAAACATCTCCTTTCTTAGAGTACTCTCCTTTCTATCTTTCCTGCACTAAACTATCCTATTTCAAACTTTGACCTCTCTTTTCCTTTTATTTATTTTCATCTAACCACTTCTGACTGTGGGCAGTCCCCGAGGATATAATTTAACCTTTGTTGAAGGTCCACTATGTAGACACACTGAGATAAATGTTTTATTTGCATGAACTTATTTAATCTTCATAACAACCCTATAAGACAGGGTTGAACCTCTTTTGTAAAATGTTCATGAACACTACAGCTCTTGGTCCTCTATTTTAGGGTAAATAAGTACAAGTCTGCAAACTCTTAAGCCAATATAATATCCATAAGGGAAAGCTCTCAATTTCTTTTAATGTTCTCTTTTAAATTTTAGTCCCATTTCAATAAATTCCTACTTGAACATCTAAAGTCCCTCCTACATTCTATCTCCCCAATTTTTCCCTCAAATTTATTTTCTATGATCTTTTTCCTATCCTACATTTAGATTCTTCAAGTCCACCTGACTCTTAATTAGAATGATTTGGCTTTTCTTTTATTGTCCGCTGTCCCGCTGTTCTTTCTTTTATTTTCTTTTTCGAAAGTACAAAATAAAAGTCGTCCCTCCTCCCCCACCCCCACCAGCTCCCCAAATTCCACCCTCTCCAAACTGGTAATCATGTAGATCACTGTTATCACATTTTCTCCCCTTAAAAAACATCCTTTTGGCTCTTCAAATATGTACTTGCTATAATCATTCACCCCCTACTTTCAGGAGTCCATATTCACAATGGTCCTAGGAAGTCCTGCTCTACGGACTCTACCACACTGTCCTCATAAAATAATTGAGGATTCCACACATACAGAGACTGGTTTAGAGGAGCAGTATTTTTGTGATGGGTTCTTGCTTTCCGATAGTATCAGAGCCTTCTGTGTCTGGATCTGCTGTGCCTGTCTCTGCAGCTCCATCCTTGATTCCCACAACATGCCTCCTCTGCTGTGGGTAGTGCCCACACAAACTCTCTGCTCATATTCTACACTCCTTTCAAATCTGCTCCTTAGGTCTGCTGTTAAACTGACTTGTAATATTGTCCTCTTTGTTCTCAGCCAAACTATATCTTCCACATCCTTCAAGGCCCCAACCACTAAGTTCTCTTTTAAGTACTTCCTCTTTACACTTACATGTAGTAGCCTAAATCCACATGATTTGCCCAAAGTCTCATATTTCTCTCTGCTCCCTGGGGACAGAGACAATATCTAATATTTCTTTTCTAATTTCTACAGCACTTATCCCAATATTGAGCCAAGAGCAAGCACTCACCAAACACTGACAGATTGGGGGATTGATTGATTAACTGAACTGTTGATAATCATTGCTTCTATCTTCTCTGTTCCAGATATGTGGAGAGCCCACGCCATACCATTCAGGTAGACTACATAAAAGCGATGGATGAGATTGCTGATCTGTTGGGGGTCAGGCCCAATCTCCTGTACTTTGCTTTCACTGACCCCAAGTTGGCATTACAGGTATTTTTCGGACCCTGTACTCCAGTTCAATATTGTCTAGGGCCCTGGAAAGTAGCATGGAGCTCGACAAGCTCTCCTCACCACAGAAGATTGTATCAGGAAGCCCATGATGACAAGAGGAGTTGAAAGGAGTGACTCCATGATCTCCGCGACAATGGTCAGGGTTATGCTGGCTGTTGCTTTCTTTGCTGTAATTATGGCCTATTTTTAGCTACTCTACTGTCATTGCCCCAGCTTTCACTGGGAAAGTTCATATGGAAATGCAAGGAACCAGAATAGCCAACATCCACTCCCCTCTTTTTAGGTCCTTGTGTGAAAACTACATACCAGTAAAATCTGGAACCACATTCAATTGAATTAGGATGATCCCTTCCTCTCATGACCCATACTTTTCCTTCCAATAATAGACCGTGAGCTCAGGAACTCTATTAACCATACTTGTGTGTCCTTAGAAGAATTCTTGACATGTTGTAAGTGCTTAATAAATGTTTGATTTTGGTTATCAAATACTATGGTGGGAAGCATAAGTCAACATCTGTGTAGGACATGACTGACTCTGTGTAACTTTGCTTCTGATGGGATCTGTTTTTTTTTATTAGAAGTTCAATTATTAATTGTTTTTAAAATTCTAACTAAATATATCCTATTGAGGGATAAGAGAAATAATGGTTATTTAACAGTTATAAGTATCTGAGATAAGACATAAATACTTCAAGTATTTTGTTTCACTTGCCATTCCCTAGTGTACCTGATACCAGATCATTTTTACTCCTTTTCTGTAAGAAATGTGTCTTTATTTTCTCATTGAAGGAACTACATTCAATTTTCTATACTCACAGGGCATTCTAATAATTTGGCATCTGCCAACAGATTCAACTTTGGTTGAGAAACTTGGGATTGTAAATTAGCTGGCCTATCTGTTTTGAACTCTTTAGTTCCCATAATCAGGATCCCACTAGAGTATATCTTAGAAAGTATACTAAGTAGCTGCCAATCAACTTTTGTAAGGTAGCCTATTAATGTGATTTGATTTGTCTGCCTCCACCTCTACTTTCTCTTCTCACTCCCTTTCTTTCATGGCATAGAATAAGCATCCAAAGTGGTCATATTTTTAAAAAGATACTTCCATTGCCCTCCAGTTATACACTCTTCCATCTATTCTATTCCTCTCTCCCCCTCCCCACAGGTCCCATAGTGACAACCAAGCTTCACTGCTTGAAGGACAAGATTCATAAACACTTGCAACAATGCTGAGGGCTTAACACACTAGGCTGTCCTCCCCCACTGGGAGCCACCCATGCTCTAGAGAGACACCCTGCCCTCTGTTTGAGAAATCAGGCCTCTCCAGGATGGGGGTACAACACCTTCCCACTCATTGTATGGGTCTCCGCCCACTGATATAACATTCTATGACAGGATGAGCACTCACACACTCCCTAGAAGCCTGCCTCAGGTACACCCTGCACCAGATGCCCCCGTCAAACACCTTAAACCAGTAAGCTGTCCTTATTATATTTTTTAAGAGTTTTCTCAACATTATAATGTGAACCATGTACCTGAGAATCTCCTGTGTTCACCTGCTCCCTCGCAATGCTCCACCGAATTCCATGGACCATCTGAGCCATCCTCCCAACCCTAGCCCCCTTCAAGCCTGCAAAGCCCAACCCAATAGTATCCCTATGTTCCCATCTGTCCCTTCACTGCACAACTACTTACCTCCACTTTATCACAAATTTCTCTCATGTGGGCACTGGCCATGTAATGATGGTACAGGCTATGTTAAATTTCACCAAAAATCTATAAAAGCATACAGTCTAAAATAGAAACCATAATGTAAACCATAATGTAACCATGGTTATAGCTATATTTCAATATCTGTACATCAGTTGTAGCAAAAGTAACACCCACATGTAAAAAGATCATTGCTGGGGAAGGGGGAAAAGAGGGAGGATGCTGGGTATATGGGAGTCCCCTATATTCTATATGTGACTTTACTGTGATCTAAAACTTTTTTGAAGACATAATAATAATTTTTTAAAAAAGGATGTAGACACTGAAGAAGAAATGGAAGAGATTGCCTTGCCACTGTACATACAGGGCAACAACTATACAGTGGTGAAAGGCAAAAAATCAAAAAAATTTTTTGTATGATATTTTTCATTTCTTTAATAACCCAATTTATTTTTTACTTTAGTTTTTCTGAATTATTACGTATTTTATTTCTAATATTTAAACCTACCATTGCTATTTCATTTTCCTATTAATTGAATTTGACAATATATTAGGCTTCATTTTTTAAGAAGTTTTGGATCACAGAGGGGTTCAACTATGGCAGGGGAGGAACACCTGTGTGGGGTGTCATTGGTGGGTGATGCATGGGTGGGAGGGAGTTCTCCAGGGCATGCATTTTTGGTATATACATATGTTTGGAGGATTGTTGGGTATTGACATAGTGGGTAGAGGTTTCACACAACTGAGGGAGTGCCGAGTTCCCATCCTGAGGAGTTCTGTTGTATTTCCCAATGGAACAGCAACAATCCCCAAATGCAAAGGTAAAGACCAGTTAAGAAGGATGGTCCAATAATGGGCTCTTGATACTGATGACTATGCTTATGAGCCTGTGTGCTTGAAATTTCAAGTAGGCCTAGAGCTGCAGGGTGCCTAAGAGTTACCTCCTGAGAGCCTCTATGTTGCTCAATGTGGCCACTCTCTAAGCCAAACTCACCATATAAATGCATTACCTTCCCCCCAGCATGGAGCATGACTCCCGAGGATGAGCCTCCCTGGTGCCAAGGGGTTACTACCAATCATCTGGTGATGCAACTAGAAAAAGACCTTGAATAAAAGGGGAAAATGGTAAAGACAAATGAGTTGATATGGGTAAGAGACCACAAAATGAGTAGGGAGAGGTCATCTGAGGGGTTGTGCTTATGCACATCTCAGCAAGATCTCAGAGACAGCCAAAGTAGATACAACCCCAGGTACTGGTGCTCCTGAGGGCTACAGAGACACACAGGTTCTACAGTCAAGGCATATGGCTCTGGAGTTCAGTGCCTTGCCAATGGGCCCTACTTTGGAATGTGTACTCCTGAGTGTGCTGGAGTTGGACTCAGATGTGACCTTTCATCACATGCTTCTTCTGTCACTTTTACTGAACCTGTGGTTGGCACAGGGGTCAGTGTATACTCAGGAGACTTGAATCTCTGGACTGTCCATGTGCTGGCTGGGCCCTGAGGCTCAGCAGAGTTGCAACACCTACTCTCCAGTTCGTTGGACTTACCCATGCAGCTAACAAGGAGATGAGGATGGCCAACCACCACACCAAGGAACCAAGAGAGCCTATAACTGCAAGCAGGAAAATCCCACCCATCAGCCATGTGGGCTCTAAGCCCCCTCTCAATTTAGAGGTGGAGTGGGCATCACCATCCCAGGTCCTCAGGATGAAGGAATAAAATATGGTTTAGAGTGGACTTACTAGTATTCTACGATAAGAGTTATTGTAACTCTAGCAATTGAAGAAATTATATCATTGATGTGGAGACAGTGGCCACGGGAGTTACAGAAGGCAGGGAGAGGGAAAAAGAGGTGTGATATAAGGGCATTTTTGGGACTTGGAATTGTCCTGAATGATACTGCAGGGATAGGTGCAGGACATTATATATCCTGCCATAACCCACTGAATGGACTGGGAGAGTGTGTAAACTACAATGTAAACTATAATCCATGCTGTGTAGCAGTGCTCCACAATGTATTCATCAAATGCAATGAACGTACTACGCTAATGAAAGAAGTTGTTGATGTGGAGGAATGGGGGTTGCAGGGATTGGGGTATATGGGAACCTCTTATATTTTTTAATGTAACCTTTTGTGTGATCTATGTATCTTTTTAAAAAGATAATAAAAAAAGAAAAAAAAGAAAGAAAATTAGATTATACAAATGTCATTTAAAAAAATATAGAGGAATTCCCATATGCCCCATTCCCCACACTTAACACATTTTCCCACATTGACAACATCCTTCATTAATTAGGTACATTCATTGCAATTGATGAACACATTTTGGAGCATTGCCGCTAAGCATGGATTAAAGTTTACATGGTAGTTCACACTCTCTCCCATCCAATTCTCTAGGTTATGGTGAGATATATAATGGCCTGCATGTTTTGTTGCAATGTCATTTAGGACAATTCCCAAGTCCCAAAAAATGCCCTCCTATTATACTTATTTTTCCCTCTTCTTACCCTCAGAACCTCCAGTGACCACTGCCTCCACATCAGTGATATAATTTCTCCCATTGCTGGTGTCACAATAAGTTTATAGTAGAATTCCAATAAGTGTACATTAATCCATAGTTAATTTCCCAGTCCTGAGGATTCTGAGATGGTGATGTCCACTCTTCCTCTAATTGAGAGGGAGCTGTGATCCCATAGTGCAGATGGATGAGACTCTCTTGCTTACAGTTGTAGACTGTCTTAGTTGTCCATCATCACCTCCTTGTTAGTTTTCCTGGGTTAGACCAATGAACTGGAGAGTAGGTGTTACAACTCCTTGAAATTCAGGGCCCAGCTGGCACATGGGCAGCCCACAGAGTTAAGTCTCTTGGACGTACACCTACCAACTCTAGTATTAATTATAAGTTCAAATAGAAGGACAGAAGAGCCATGTGTAGGGAAACCACAACTGAGTCCAACTCTGTCACTCTGAGGAGCATAAATTCTGAAGTAGGGCAAGGCACCAACTCCTGAGCTGTCTGCCCTGACTACAGTGTCTGGATGTCTCAAGAGCCCTCAAGAGCCCTGTTATTTGGTGTAGTATCTACTTTGGCACTCAATGAGATCCTGTGAGATATGCATAAATGTAACTTCTCAAATGACCTCCCGACTTATTTTGAAGTCTCTTAGCCATATAAACTCATTTGTCTCTACCTTTTCCCCCTTTGGTCAAGGTCTTTTTCCAGTTGTATGGCTAGTTGGTACTTGGTAGTAATAATCTCTCAGTGTCAAGGAGGCTCATCCCTGGGAGTAATTCTCACACACTGGGAGTGGGGGGGTATAATGTTTTTATATGCTGAGTTCGGCTTAGAGAGAGGTAACATTTGAGCAACAAGGAGGTTCCCAGGAGGTAACTCCCACAGTGGGTATTTATGTTAAAGTAGAATTTATATTAAAATCAAATGTGGGGACATCCTGTTTATACAGTTTTCCTTATGTTGTACAGTGTAGTTTTGAAAAACAGAGTAGTTCTGAAACAGCAGTGTGATTTTGAAAATGGAAAGCAGAGACTTCAGTTTGTATCCCAGTGCTTCTGCTTATTTTATTTTCTTATATGTAGAAGTTTTGCTCTGTATTTTGTGCTGTTTAGAGAAGTTTCACTCTGTTGTTTTGCTTCACATGAAGACATAACTAAGGTTCAGGCATCAGTCACAGTCAATTCCATAAAAGAAAGGTAGTGGTACTGGTACCAGTGGGTGTATGTTCATAAACAGCTGTTATGCAATATATTAATAAATTTTGTGATTGCTCCATATTACTCAAAAGCAGGGTAAATTTTAACAAAGGAAAGAACAACATTAGAAATTATTATATTTCCTAATATAAATACATGTTAAAGAACTATAAATGTAAGAGTTATAACCTCCTCCTAATCATATAACCATTTGGACAACTGCCTGTCATTTGGCCAATTAACCTGTGGAAATGCCTTCTGGGAATCACAGAATTAAGAACTTTTATTACTTCTTAGGTCCCCTTTGTTCCCTATTCCTTGTAAAATAATGGTGATTTATTGCCTATTAAAATATATGTAGTATCTGTTAATGTGCAGATTACTCTAGTTCAGAAGTAATTTTAATGTAAAATTTTCAAATCAACAGTCCTTTGATAATATAATTCCAGCTGATTGGAAATAAGTACACCAGTTTTTTCTTTAAATAAAAAGTATGTGACTCTTTAACATTCTGTTAAATTCATTTACTTTCTCATTCTACTTAAAATATGTAAGATTACAAAAAAAAATCATTGATCAACTTCTAATTCAAGCTTAAGATTGCTCAAAATACAAAGTTCTACTTACTAATATTCAGTTTATCTTATCTTCCTTTTATTATATTAAAAGTTTATACTTGGTTTATATAATTGGAAAATTATATAATTGACCAAAAAGTAAGGAAACACTCATATTTCCATGAGTCTATACTGACATGAATAAATGATTGAATACATAATAAATGGGAAAGAATAGATGAATCTTCCATAGACAATAATTACAAATAATTTATGTAGATACTCTTGCTTCAAGGAGGTGGAGCATAAATCCCCACCCCTTATTGTGGCCTGCCCATAGTGACTTCCTTCCAAAGATTACAATATGCAAAAGGGGGGAAAGAGTAACTATAGTCAGGGAACCTGGCAAACACTATATTAGCTAGATGATTATTTTAGTTTGCTAAAGGCTGCCAAGGCAATATAAAAGAAATGGATTGGCTTTTAAAATGGGGATTTATTACCTTATAAGCTTACAGTTCTGAAGCCATGAGAGTGTTAAAATCAAAGCATCATCAGAAAATGCTTTCTCCCTCAGCTGCAGTGATGGGTGATCAGGCACATGGCAGCATCTGCCAGTCTATGCATTCTCCTCCAGGCTCCATTGCCCTCTGTTTCTGGCTGCTCCATCTGTGCTCATTCATTTCAGCCTCTGGCTCCTGAAGCAGTCTCTCTCAGCTTCTGGGTCCTCTCTCACAAGGCAAGGCACAATGGTGGCATCAGGGTCTCCTGTCTTCATATTACTCCAGTTTATAAAGGACTCCAGTAGAGGATTATTAACCACCCTGGGCCATGATCTATGATGTGACCTAATCAAAAGGAATGTCCCATCTATAATACGCTTATACCCACAGGAATGGATTAGTTTAAGAACATAATTTTCTGGGGTTCATAAAAGAATGAAATCACCACAATGATCAAGGTTAACATTAACAGTGATAAATCATGTTGATAGTAAGTATGTTCCCTTGACATGATGTAATGAAGCTATCATTTTATCATTGTCTTCCTCCCCAAAACCCATAACCCCAGTTTGACCACAGAAAAACATTAGACAAATCTAAACATACTAGACAAACCTAAATTGAGAAATATTCTATAAAATTCCTGGCCATCTCAAAACTCTCAAGGTCATGAAAAATAAGGAAGGCTTGTCACAGTCCAGGTGAGCCTAAGGAGAAAAGACATCTAAATGCAAAGTGGAATGCTCCATAGGTTTCTGGAACATGAAAAGCACATGAGGTAAAAACTAATGAAATCTGAATGAAGTATGAACTTTGGTTAATAATGTATAATAAACATAATTTAAAATAAATAATAATATATCAATATTGGTTTATTAGTTGTGACAAATTACATATATATAATATAAATAATAAGGGAAATTGGGTGTGGGGTATATGGGAAATCCCTGTACTATCTTTGCAAACTTTTTGTAAATCTAAAACTAGTCTCAAATTTTAAAAATTTATTTTAAAAATGTATTCCTTTGGTTCAAGATTTGACAGAGCCACAGTCTAGTGGAATTTTCACAGAAGAGGAATACTGAATAGTACCACTCATTTAAATTATTATGTTTTTCCTTAATTGCTCCACAAGTTAAATTGTTCTAATAAAGCACAACTTACTAAAGTTTTGTTTCTTTTGCTGAATAAGTATTGATTACAAGTTTAAAATGAGGAAAGGTGAGATAGAAGCTCAAAAGACACATCTTTTTTTGTAACTGGGCATATTAAGTCAATAGTGGAAACTATTGCTTGTTTCCACTAGCAAAATTACAGTATTTTAATAACAATGTTAAGTATATTCATAAAGAAGGCAATTTTACTTAAGCTTGAGTCTCCCACATTACTTTTGTCAATAGTAACATATAAACATCCTCCAGACTGCCTCATTTTTCATCACAGCTTCTCACGCCTATCACAATCCAGCCACAACAGCTACTTGAAATTCCCTACGGTGCCATGCTTTACCATGCTTCTATACTCTTGTGCTATATCCTCCTCTGAGTATATTCTCCACCTGCCCAAATAGCTAACACTTATTTCACTCTCAAGATTCAGTTCATCTGTTACCTCCTCCAGGAATCCCTTCCTAATCCCCAAAATGAAAGAGATGACCTTCCTTTGTGCTTCTTCGTGTATTCCTCCATTTGGCAAATATATTTATCACACTGTATAATAACAAATGCTTTTTTCACCTGCACCACCTTGAACTAGTAAACTCATTGGAGGCAGATAATTTGTAATTAATATGTGTCTTCCTAGTCAATAATTTAGTGGCTGGAACATAGTAGGACCTCAGTAAATTAATGATTGATTGATTGATTGAATCAATTCAACATGGGAGGTGAAAATATGAATGACTTTTTAAAAGATTAAATCAAATAGTGAATAATACTTTTATAAAAAGTGATTAAGGGTGAGGAATGAACAAACATAAGGGGGAATACAACTACGTAGAATAACAAGTTGACTTATTATTCTAGTCATAGAAGAACTTTATATTCTTGACATAAAGACAGTGGTCACCAGAGGTTCTGAGGGGAAGGAGAGAGAAGAATAGGTATAACATAGAACATTTCTGGGCCATTGGAATTGTTCTGCATGATATTGTAACAACAGATACATGCCATTATATATTTTGTCAAAAGCCTATAAAATTGTGTGGTGCAAAGTGTAAACCATAATGTAAACTATAGACCTTGGGTAGTAGCAATGCTTTAATATGTATTCATCAATTGTGGCAGGTACAGCACACTATTGAAAGATGTCAATGCGGGAAAGTATGAATGGTGGAGAAAGTGGACTGTATTGTAATCCACTGTATTTTTGATGTAACATTTATGTAATCTAAAGTTTCTTTAAAAATAAAGGAGAAGAAAAAAGACATTTAATATCCTACAATAGTGATGTCCTCTTATAAGGCTGACCACATATTTTTAATCAGTCAATAAATTTTATTGAGCATCTACAGAAAAAAATACTTTAAGAAAATTAAAATTGGGGAAAAAATTTTTTTAAAAAGCAATTAAGGAGCTTAAGGGGTGTTTAACATTTTGAAATGCCTGTGGGGCAAGCATGTTCTTCCAGAATGTATTCTTGACCGGATCATTAATTTGAGCCAGTATATCATGTTCTGCTGTGGATTGAAACTTGAAACACAGGTGATATAGCCTCTCTATTTATAATTTACTTCCTTGATCAAACTGAAAAAGTGAGATCTGAAAAAGTCAGGATTGTGCTTAATACAAAAAAGAAAGTGGGATATGAATCTTCTTTGATCCTCACTGCTGCTTCAGGATCATTACTTCTCCCTCCTTTCTCAAATTCCACTCCCTCTCTTGGTTACAGTTATTTATAGACCTGCCATTTACTCCCTTCATTCAGTGAAGATTTTAGAACCAAGCTGTCTCTCTTTATTTTCATAATATTCCTGTGGTTGTTTTTTTTTTTATCTCTTTTTTTTAATTTTTACTGTAGTAACATATATACAACTCAAAATTTCCTGTTTTTAACCACTTTCAAGTACACAATTCTGTGGTATTAATTACATTCCCAATATTTTTTTTTAAGATTTATGATTTATTTATTTATTTATCTCCCCTCCCCTGCCTTGTCTGTTCTCTGTGTCTATTTGCTGCGTCTTCTTTGTCCGCTTCTGTTGTTGTCAGCGGCACGGGAATCTGTGTTACTTTTTGTTGCGTCATCTTGTTGTGTCAGCTCTCCATGTGTGCGGCACCATTCCTGGGCAGCTGCACTTTCTTTCGCGCTGGGTGACTCTCCTTACAGGGCGCACTCCTTGCACGGCGGGCTCCCCTACGCGGGGAACACCCCTGCGTGGCAGAGCACTCCTTGCGCGCATCAGCACTGCGCATGGGCCAGCTCCACATGGATCAAGGAGGCTGGGAGGTCTGAATCGCGGGCCTCCCATGTGGTAGACGGACGCCCTAACCACTGGGCCAAGTCCGCCGCCACATTCACAATATTGTGCTACCATCACCAACATCCATTACCCCAATTTCTATGATAGGTAATATTTTCACTAATCCAATGTATTAGGATTAGTTTCAGCTGCATCTAGCAATGACTTAAACAACACTGAAGTTTATTTTTCTCTCATTAAAAAAAAAATCTGGAGGTAGAGAGGCCTGAGATAGGATGACAGCTCCACAGCTCCTAGCTTTATGCTCCACTGTCAGGATGTGGTTGTGGCTTCCACCTCATGCCAAGATGGATGCCAGAGCTTTGGTCATTGAGATGAGTATGTTTTTTTTCCTTTGTTTTGTTAATGGGCTATAATACATTAATTGATTTTCTTATGATGAATCACCCTTGCATAGCTAGGATAAACTGCACTTGATCATAGTTTATAATTCTTTTGATGTGCAGTGGGATTCAGTTTGTAAGTATTTTCTTGAGGATTTTTGCAACTATAGTCAAAAGGGATGTTTGTAATTTTCTTTTCTTTTGGTATCTTTATTTAGCTTTGTTTTTAGGGTAATGTTAGTCTCATAGAATGAGTTAGGGAGTGATCCCCCCTCTTCAAATTTATGGAAGAGTTTGAGCAAGATTGGTATTAATTCTTATTGGAATGGTTTATAAAATTGCTGTGTGAGGCCATCTGGCCCTAGGCTTTTCTTTGTACAGAAGGTTTTCATCACTGATTCAGTCTTGTTACTTATTATTGGTTTGTTGAGATTTTCTTTTTCTTCTTGAGTCAGGGTAGGTAGTTTTGTGTATTTCTAGGAATTTGTCCATTTCATCTAGGCTATCTAATTTGTTAGTGTACATATGTTCATAGTATCTTTTAAAGATTATTTCTCCCCACCCTCATTGTTTGCATTCGCTGTGTTTGTTTGTTGTGTGTTGGTCTTCTCTTTTGAGGAGTCACTAGGAACCAAGCCTGGGACTTCCCATGTGGGAAGGAGATGTCGAATTGCCTGAGTCACCTCAGTCCTTTTTATTTCAGTGGGCTCAGTAATAATGTCCACCTTTACATTTCTGATTTTTGTTGTAACCTCTCTCTCTTTTTGTCAATTTGGCTAAATATATGTTAATTTTATTGATCGTTTCAAAGAACTAACTTTTCATTTTGTTGATTCTATTTTTTTTAAATCCTCTATTTCATTTATCTCCACTCTATTTTTATTTCCTTCCTTCTACTGACTTTGAGTTTCATTTGCTCTTCCTTTTCTAGATCCACCACTTTTGAGGTTTGTCTTAGTTTGCCAAAGGCTGCCAAGGCAAAAATACCAGAAATGGGTTGGCTTTTTTAAAAATGGGAAAATTATTAGGGTAAAAGCTTACATTTCCAAGGCTGTGAAAATGTCCAAATCAAGGCATCATCAGAGATGCTTTCTTACCAAATGTTGGCTGCTAAGAGATTCTGGAGTCCTGCCACATGGCAAGGCAAGATGGCGGGTCTTCCTGTCTCTCTGTACTTTCTTCATGAGCTCAGCCATTGTCAGTCATCTCTCCCTGGGTCTTGTCACCTTGATCCTCTCAAGGCATCTCTGTCTTTCTGCAGCTACAGGAAAACCTGGAGTCTCTTTTCACACATGGCAGGGTCAAAATGGCAGAGCTCCCTTTCCCTCGGACTCTTTTTTCTCTCTTTGTGTTCTCAATTTATATAAGACCCAGCAAGAGGGCAGAGACCCAACCTGTTATGCTACACTGACAAAGCTGAATCAAAAGCCCTAAAGCAATCTAATCAAGTGATGTAATCAATGGTCCCTTAACTGAATTTAATGCAATCAAAGGGACCCACACCAACAAGAATGGATTAGTTCAAGAACCAGATCTGTCCTGGGATTCACAAAATTCAGTCACAAGGTTAGAGCACTGATTTAATTTTTTCTTCCTTTTCAATTTATGCATTTAGAGTTTTACATTTCCCTCTCAGCAATGCTTCCACTGCATCCCATAAGTTATGATATATTGTGTTTTCACCTCAAGGTATTTCCTAATTTCCTTTTCAATTTCTTCTCTGATTCATTGGTGGTTTAAGAGTATTCTCTACATATTGTGAATTTAATTTCTACATATTGTGAATTTTCCAATTCTCCTAAGTTATTTATTTCCCATTTCATTTCATTATGGTCCAAGGAGATTCATTGTATAATTTCAATTTTTTGAATTTATTAAGACTTGTTTTTTGTCCTAATGTATGGTCTATCCTGTAGAAATATCCATGGGTACTAGCGAAGAATGTATATTCTGCTGCTGTTGAGTGAAGTTTTCTATATATGCTTTTTAGACCTAGTTGATTTAGAGTATCACTTAAGTCTTCTATTTCCTTATTGATCTTCTGTCTAGATGTTTCATCCATTATTGAAAGTGGTTGTATTAAAGTCTCCTAGAAGTACTGTAGGGTTGTCAATTTCTCTCTTCAAGTCTGTCAATATTTACATCATATATTTTGAGGCTCTGATGTTATAATTATGCCTTCTTGTTGAATTGACCTTTTTATCAGTATATAATGACCTTCTTAAGCTCTCGTAACAGTTTTTGAATTAAGGTCTATTTCATCTGATATTAGTATGCTTCCCCAGCTCTCTTTTATTACAACTTGCATGACATATTTTTTCCCATCCTTTCACGTTCAACTTTCTTATGTATTTGAAATTACGTTGAGTCTCTTGTAAGCAGCATATACTTGGGTCATGCTTTTTATCCATTCTGCCAATCTCTGACTTTTGACTGGAGAGTTTAATTCATATACACTAAACTAATTACTGATAATGCAGGACTTTCTTCTGCCATTTGCCATTAGTTTCTTTGCAAGTCTTATACTTTTAAAAATACTCAATTCTTCTATCAATGCCTACTGTGGCAGTTTGATATTATTTATCAATTCCAAAAAAGATAACTAATTATATTTGTAAACTGGTCTGTTGTTCTGGGCATGATACCCTTTGATTGTACGGGATTCAGCTGAGATCCCCCTTTGACTAAATTATGTTAAGATTAGGGTTTTGATTCAGCCACATCATTACGGCATGCAGGGTTGAGTCCCCACCCCCTTGGCAGGCCAATAAAAATATTCTTACACAGAAGTAGACATACAGAGAAAAGATGAATACAGAGGAAGACAGACAGCTCCACTGACATGGCAGGGCCCTGGGAAGAGATGAGCCTGACAGTTTGCAGCTGAAGAGAACAGTGCAGCTGAGAAGCCCTGAGAGATGAACCTTATGCCAGTCTACAGCTGAGATCAGAAGAAGCTGGGACCATGGAGCCTTAAGAGGAAGAAGAAAGGCTGAACCCTTGCAGACATTGCCTGCCATCTTGCTTTAACACATGGCAGCACAGTTTGTGAGGAAGTAACTTTGAGATGGACTCTTTAGGGCCTTGTAACTTTAAGTTTCCACCCCAAATAAATAGCCTTTATAAAAGCTAACAGCTTTCTGGTACTTTGAATCAGCACCCCTTTGGCTAATACACTTACTTTCATATTTATCAAAATTTTATGTTTTACCATTTTGAGTCCCTTTTCATTGCATTCTGGATATATTTTTCTTTCTCTTTTCTTTTCTTTTTTTTTTTTTTTGGTGTGTGTGTATAGTTACCATTGGTTTAAAATTTAACATCCTAAATATAAAACAATCATCTGATTGATTTGAAACCAACTCACCTACAATAGCATATATGTACACTGTTTCTATACTCCTCCTTCCCTCATATTTTTGGTATGAGTTATAAATTATATACCATAGATTTATCATTACTTGTATGCATTTGTATATTAGTATCTGTAAGAAGTGGAGTTACAGACCAAAAAAGACAATGCAATACTATTGGCAGTTATAATTACTCAAATGGTTACTTTTATCAAAGGTCTTTATTTCTTTATCCTACTTTAATCCACTGTTCAGTGTCCTTTCCTTTCAGACTGAACTCTTTTTAGTATTGATTGTAGGGCAGGTCAAGTGGTAATGAACCTCATTTGCTTTTGTCTATTTGGGACTCTCAATTTCACCCTCATTATTGAAGGAAAGTCTCACCAGATATAAAATTCTTGGTTGGAAATTGTTAACTCTCAGCATTCTTCAACCCACTGCCTTCTTGTCTCCATGGTTTCTGATGAGAAATCAGCACTTAATCTAACGGAGACTCCCTTTTACATAATACATTTTCTCTTGCAACTTTCAGAATTCACTTCTTGTCCTTTGCATTCAACAGTTTGACCACCATATGTTGGGTGTATTTCTCTTCAAATTTATCTTGGTAGCTTCTTTTTTTTTTTTTTTTAAGATTTATTTATTTATTTATTTCTCTCCCCCTCCCCCCTCCCCCCTCCCCCCCCCCCCCCACCGCCTCAGTTCTCTGTTCTCTGTGTCTATTTGCTGCATCTTCTTTGTCCGCTTCTGTTGTTGTCAGCAGCACGGGAATTTGTGTTTCTTTTTTTTGTTGTTGTGTCAGCTCTCTGTGTGTGCGGCACCATTCCTGGGCAGGCTGCACTTTCTTTCGTCCTGGGCAGCTCTCCTTACAAGGTGCACTCCTTGCACGTGGGGCTCCCCTATGCTGGGACATCCCTGCGTGGCAGGGCACCCCTTGCACACATCAGCACTGCGCATGCGCCATCTCCACACGGGTCAAGGAGGCCTGGGGTTTGAACCACGGACCTCCCATGTGGTAGACAGACGCCCTAACCACTGGGCCAAGTCCGCCGCCCTTGGTAGCTTCTTGGCTGTGCATATTCACATCTTTTGCCAAGCTGGGAAGTTTTCTCATTATTTCTTTGAACATTCCTTATATTTTATATTCATATAATATCTCATATTATTTACAGAGATCTCCTTTTGGTTTTGTTTCCCTAGAGAACCCTGACATTAGTGTATTAACACTTCCCATGCCAACAGCGAAAACTTGACTCTTATCATATGCCAACCATTTACTTACTTACTCAATTCCAGTATAAATGTACAGTATAGTGATTTTAGAATTGTTAAGATTTAACCCCATGAAAAACAAAATTGTACCAACAACTATGCTTAAATATAGTTCCTTTAGTCTTTAGTCTTACAATCTCTACTCATTTCCAAAGTTAATTTAGGTCAACACCTTTCTTTCCCCACCACCTTCAGTGAGGTTGTTTCATACAATGTAATACAGTTATATTCTTTTGTCACAGTTTGCTTTCCATCCTGAGATTCCCTGATCTTCTAATTTATTTTTTAATTTTACATTTGTAAAGGTTCACTCCTTATGCTGTTGGAACTTTTAAAGAGTACTAGTCGGGAAGCGGACTTGGCCCAGTTGATAGGGCGCCCGCCTACCACATGGGAGGTCCGCGGTTCAAATCCCGGGCCTCCTTGACCCGTGTGCAGCTGGTCCACACGCTGTGCTAATGTGCGCGAGGAGTGCCCTGCCACGCAGGGGTGTCCCCCGCGTAGGGGAGCCCCACGCGCAAGGAGTGCGCCCCATAAGGAGAGCCGCCCAGAGAGACAGACAGTGCAGCCAGCCCAGGAATGGCGCCGCACACACGGAGAGCTGACACAGCAAGCTGAGGCAACAAAGAGAGACACAGATTCCCGTGCCGCTGACAACAACAGAAGCGCACAAAAAGAACAACACGCAGCAAATGGACACAGAGAACAGACAACTGGGCGGGGGGGCGGGGAGGGGAGCAGAGAGAAGGGGAGAGAAATAAAAATAAATCTTTAAAAAAAAAAAGAGTAATAGTTATTTTGTAGAATGTCCCTCTATTTGGGTTTATCTGATGTTTTCTTATAATTAGAATGCAGTTATATATTTTTGGCAGGAATATCACAGAGGAGATACTACGTCCTTCTCAGGGCATCATATCAAGGGGTTTGTGATGTCTATATGCTGTATTACTGTTCATGTTCATGTTGTTTACTTGGATCAGGTGGTGTTTGTGCATTTATTCACCATAGAGTTACTATTTTTTTTCTTTGTAATTAACAAGTATCTTGGGGAAGATATTTTGAGACTATGCAAATGTTTCACTTCAAAATTTTGCCCACTACTTTTAGCACACATTAGTGGATCTTGTCTATAACATTTATAACTAGAATGTTTGCCTAATTATAATTTTCAATTTCCTTCTTTTACTCTGTACATATTATTTGGCATTCCTCTGTTAAATAACTGTCATTTTGTCCCATTCAATTTATTCAATTATTTATTTGAATTAATATGGATTCATGATATTTACTTTTTCTATGGATTATAATCTAGTATTATCATTGTTTATTTTATTGCTCAAATTGTTTCAACTTTGGCTATTAGGAGTTCCTTCAGTGTGGTTCCTGTGTCCTTCTCATAAGCCCACACTATTTTTTTTTCTTGTTCTTTTTTTTGTTTCAGCACTTCCTTACTTTCTGGTACCATAAAATGGTCCAGTTTCATTCTGTGTTTTCCCTTCCCTAGCTATGGAATCACCACTTCTCCAAGAAGCCCTGGTTTCTTTTATTATAAAATGGTGTTTAGAAACTAAGATCTGCATGCTAAGTGTGCTCCTTGCTCCTAGGGTTTCATTGCCTCTAGACCGTCTCAGTAGACAAAACTAGGTAATTTGCACTTTTATCTACCACACATACATTCACATCTATATTTCTGCATTTACCTCTATGTATATAAATTAAAGATGATGAGTTCAAAATAATACCTCTGATTCCAGTCTAATACTACAGGGTCCATTTTAGCATTCCCCCTTTCCTTATTTGTAACTTTTTCCCCCAACAGTGAGAAACCTGATTTTCATTATCTACAACATATTTATTTATTTATTTGATTATAGTATACAGAATTGCTAATCCATACTCCTGTAAGAACCAAATTTACTAACTAAGTCATAGTATTTGTATTTCTTTTGTCTGTAGCCTTACATATTTAGTCAAAATACTATTTTTCCAGAGTTACTTCAATTATTTCTTTTCTTTCCCATCCCCTTCAGGGTAATTCTGTTATTCATTTGTAATAGGTTCATTTGTTACTGTTGGTATTCTACTTTGGATTCCTCTACATCCTGGTTTGTTTAATTGTTAATTTTAATGGGAGACATTATGGTTCTAAGCCTCACAGCTATGCAAAAAGGCATCCTCAAAGAAGTCTCACTCTGTGTGACAGGCTACCCCTTTCCTTTTCCTCTCTGCTTTCTATCCCGTCCTCACACATGTTCTTTTTTATCACTCAGGTTTTCCTTTTAAATTCATCCTAACTTCCCTAAATTCTTTTTATTTGATATTTACAAAAGAACTTTAATATCTGACAGTGGTTTGGTAACCGACTAATGTTTTAAATCCATCTACAGAATACCCGCACAGTAACAAACTGGCCAGTGCTTGAGTGACCAAATAACTAGACATCATATCCTAGTCAATTTGCCACATGAAATTAACCATCACACCCATATTTAAAGTTCTACAGCAAGAACTCAGGAAAAAATTATGCCTACTGCAAGAATTCAGGAAAAAACATCATTTTATTTAAATAAATAATATTTTAAATTATGAAGATAATTTTGCCTGCCATTCCATTCAATAAGCATGAGTCTTGCAAGAGAGTTGTGAATTAACTGTTCCCTTGATTGGTCTCAGTTCCTGTACTGCTCTCCTACATTAAGTACTTTGACATATTTGAATGTGGTTCTGGAGTTTAATGATATGGAGTTTTCACACAACAAGGACCTAAAAACATGGGAGTAGATGTAGCTCAGTGGTTGCATGCCTGCTTCCCATGTATGAGGTCCCGGGTTCAATCCCTGGTGCCTCCTAAAAATAAAAAATAAAAATAAAAGCATTAAAAAAGGACCTAAAAACAAATCAAATATATATATACTAGTGCTCAACCAAAGAAATAGCCATCTTTTGCAATGCTAGAGAAAAACCTGGCTGTTTTAAGTTATTAAGAGATAAACTGTCAATCTTTAATGTACTTTTCTAAGAGATTTTTCAAGACTAATTTTGATGTGCACATAATTTCATCCCCACTATAGCTAAATATCTTTTCTCAATTATACAGATTTTTCCATAACTATTTCCTCAGAATGCTTTCTGATACCATTGTATTAAGTTTGCTGTACTCTAGAAGACTCTTTATCATTGAGAAAAAGAGGGTTATTTTACAATTTTCTGTGAAAGGTTTTCTTTTCTATTGTTTTTTTCCCATTTAGAATTATCATAATTTTTACTACTCTCTTTTACATTTTTTACTTCCTTCCCTTTCATTCCTACTCTGTGTTTATTTTTAATATTGTCTTTTCCATGGTTTTAAAAACGGATAACTTGGTTATTTTCTATTCAAAGGACCAGGGAACTGACTAAGTTTCCTACTGTTGCATAGCAAATTACCAGAAATGCATATTTATTATCTCATGGTTTCTATGGGTATGAAGTCTGGGGCATACCTTATCTGGGTCCTCTAATCAGGGTCTCATAAGGCTGCAATCAAGGTGTCAACTGGACTATTCTCATCTGGAAGCTTGGCTGGGTGTATCAGTCAGGGTTCTCTAGAGAAAAGGAATCAATGGGAAATATTTGTAAATAGTATAAGATTTTATAAAATTCTCTCACACAGGGATGCACAAGTCCAAATTCCACAGACAGGCTGCAAACCAGGGGCTCCGATGAAAGACTTATGACAGTCCTTGATGAGTTCCCAGTAGACACTGGCTGTCCAAAGACGAGCTGGGACATTCTCTCTCAATGCTGAAATCATTTCCCCTTTTAAGGCGTTAAACTGATGGATAAAATGTCACTCATGCTCTTTGGTTGATTGTAAATGTAGCCAGCCATCTATGCAATCAACTCATTGGTGATTAAGTCCATAAATGTCCTTGTATTACAATTAGCCCAGTGCCCACTTGACCAAACAACTGGGCACAATAACTGGCTGAGTTGACACAATAACCTAACTATCACACTGGGGAAGATTCTGCTTTCAGGCACTTGCAGGTTGTTGGTAGGATTCATTTCCTTGTGGCCTTATGTCTGAGGGTCCCTGAGTTTTGCTGGCTATCAGCTGGAGGCCACCCTCAGGTTCTAGAGATTGTCTGTGGTTATTAGAGGCCACCTGCGGTTCCTTGCATGTAGAACATATTATCCAACATGGATGGTTATTTCATCCAAGCCAGGAAGGGAGTTCAACCATAGTCTGCTAAGAAGGAGTCTTATGTAATGGAACATCATAAGTCTTACATCATGGAAGAGATGTCCCATCACATTTGCTATATCCTATTGGTTAGAAGCAAGTCACAGTTCCAGCCTGTATTCAAGAGGAGGGGATTACACAAAAGTGTAAATCCCAGGAGGCTAGATCATTGGGGGTTACCTTAGGATCTGTCCACCACAGGAACCATGAAAAGTACCATGTGGTCAAAGCTTGAGTTTTGTTTGCAGGATCTCAAATAAAAAGCCTGGTTTGACCCTATGCAATACTGACAAGCTCCACATAAACATATTAGTAAATCTTTTCTCTAACTTCCCTCAACACCTCTGGAATGATAGCAATTATCAAGTAGATAAAAAGTCACTTGGATTATTTGTACCCATTTTTTCATCCTAGAATCAACTGGGGAATTTGGTTAAAAAAAAAAGTGCCACTGATTGGCAGCCACATCCACAAAGACTGATGAATTTGGCTGCATCGCTCTATAACCAAATGGATAATGACGGCTCAAGTGGGACATTCAGGGCTCAGCAATGACGCCAGAGGTACTCTGCAGCGTCACCTGAAGGACATAATAGGGTCTAGTAAATGCAGTGGTGCATCTGGTCAATGTGCTGATACCAAGCATCTGCAGTACTTCAAGTAGGCCGCCATAAGTCTTGGTTGCATAGGCAGTGTGAGGGCAGAAGGGATATTCCCAGCAGCAGTGGTAGCTCTACATGGAGGATAGAACAGTTTTGAGAGGGAAATGTCAGGGGTGGGGTTGGGGTACAGCAGAGGGTGTGGTGTAAGTGGCAGCAGTGCTTAGTGGAAGTGGGAAAGATTGGCAGACTTGCTTGTGAGCATGAGATTGCTCTCAGAATAACTCAAGGGGGCTCAAAAGGTGACTAGGATTCTGCAGCTAAAAACAGAGCAGAGAAACTGAGCTTCTGCTGTCATTGTGATCCCACTCTAAACCCAGGGCAGGTATGCCCTAGGGGAATTTGATTTCGTTCAGGGTGTGTCCTTGAGTCATTAAGAAAAGATACAATTACGTTCACTGCGCTGAGTTAAAGAAGACAGAAAGGTAAATTGTATGTTAATGATTTCAAATCTTTTAAAGTTAAAATTTGAAAGTTACAGACCAAAATTTCAACCTCCTGTGTGGTAGATCATGTAGATGGCTGCAACAATATTTCTCCCCCTACATGGTCCTTGGCGGAGTGACCTCGCCATTCTCCAATCAAGAGCTGAAGTCTATTTCCCCTCCCTTTGAATGTGTGCAGATCCTGTCACTACATTGACCGATAGAATGTGGTGGAAGTGATGCTTCTAAGCTTTTTGTACTCTGAGGTAAGCCAGCCACCATGGAAGAAGTCCGACTACCCTGAACCACCATGCTGTGGGAAAAACCAAGCTAGACATGTGGAGAAACCACAGGCAGAGACAGATGCCCAGTCAGCCCCTAGCTGTGCCAGCCATCTCATCCAAGGCACCTGACATGTGAGCAAAGAAATCATCTAGGGCATTCAAGGGTCAATAGATACCACCCCAAGCAGAGATAAACCATCCCTACGGAGCCCTGTACAAATTGCAGAACTGTGAACAAATAAATTAAATGCTTACTGCTATGCAAGTCAGGTTTGTGGGGCTAAGGAACAGATAACTGAAAGACTCTGCTACACGGACAATTATCCATATGCCGAAGGATTCATTCATATAATAAGCATGCATTGATCTGTTAAATTCTTAATATGTTATTTACACAGGATACAAAGAATAAGAACCAGTCTGTAGCTTCAAGGCCCTCACAAATCAGAGGAGAGGGATGGGGAAAGAGGTATGTGAACAAGTGATTCCAACAAAATGTGATAAGAACCAGAATAAAAATATATAGAATGTGTCATGGAAACACAAGAGAAGAAAGTGCCAATGTTGCCAGGCTGGAGTGGGGGTGCGAGGAAGCTATCATAGTGGTGCTATTTTAAATCTCAAAATATTAATAGTGCATGACTATTGTCTTCCAGGAGTCTACTTAATTCAGGTAGGGCTTATGTTTCATATTTATATATTATCTAGGCCTTGTAGGGATACAAACATAGCTACAAATGAGTTTACACTTTGGTGGTACAGAAGGACACAAATATATACAAATACAAGGATAGGAAAGAATGGAGATGAGTCATTGAAATGGATCAATAAAATATGAAATGTTTGAGTCAGGACTTAGTGGTTACTGATATCATTATCTCGTTTTACAGATGAGAACATTTACAATTTGAAAGACAAAGACACTTGTCTAAAGTCCAACAATTTACAGTTGACAGCTATTTGCTTCAAATCAATATTCATGGAGAAATCATTGAATGTGAGTTAATATACTAATTGAGACACAAATGTTAATTAATATTCTAATTGAGATACAAATTTTCCAATAATATTAGTCTATTTTGGAGAAGGACATTCTTTGTGATGCTCAGTCACGAACATCACCAGAGATCATAAGGGTTTGGGTAGCAATGGTTTCCTTAGAGATTTCCAGATGGAGAGTTCCTCCAGCGCAGGGGGTGTTTAACATAGTCCCAACAAGTCTAGGCCCTCAAAGAAGGTTTGTTAAAGTAAATGGATGAAATATTTAACCTGAGCCTCAGGTGTAAAATGGGAACATCATCTGTTCTGACAACTCTCAAGAGGTCTTGAGGATAACGTGATATAATTTATGTATTAGTCCCTAGGAATCTGAAAGACAGAATTAGGGTGGTATGAGGAGAAAATTCTGACCCTGTGAATTGAGTTCCTCTTCCTTTGGCTGGACATTATATATGGCCTTCACTACCACTTGTTAGCTTGTATAAAAACTATAAAAATAAAATTAATGGTATTCATTTTTTTAAAATAGTTTATGCAATGGTTGACCAGTTTCTTTTGTGTATAAACTTCTATTTTTCCTCTTGTTAGAGCTGATTTTGATAACAGTATTAGGTTGAACAGATTTTCTTTATTTTATTGTGGTATAATTTTCATACAGTAATATTCACCTTACAGTTCTGTAAGTTTTGACAAACACATATACCATGACAACCAAGATACAGAACTGTTCAGTAACATGTTTCCACCCTCCCCCCCTCCCCCCGCCCCAATTTTTTTTCCCCCCTCATCCTGCTTTGTAGTCAACCACTTCCCCCACCCACAACTTCAGGCCACCATTGATTTGTTTTCTGACCTATAGTTTTGCCTTTTCCAGAATGTCATATAAATGGACTCTGGCTTCTTTTGGTAGGCATAATGTATTTGAGATTCATCTATGTTCCTGTTTTGGAGTAGTATTCCACTGAATGGCTAGATCACATTTTATTTATTGATTCACCAGGGGAAGGATATTTGTGCTGTTTCCAGTTTGGGGTAATTATGAATAAAACTGTGTTTATGTGAACCTGTTTTTATTTCACATGGGTATAAATACCTAGGAGTGGAATTAGTAGGTTGTACGGTAAGCGTATGTTTAATTTTTAACTTTTTCTAAAAAAGCAAATTGCTTTTTGAAATGAAAACCACCAAGATCAGATGTTATACCCATTTTTTTTAATCAAAAAATGGGGTATGGAGACTAGAGAGGTGATGGGATGTAAAAGTAAAGCCTCTAGATGCCTAGTCTAACTTGCCACTAGTTCTGTAAAATCAGTATACTCTTCCCCCAGCCCTACATCCTCGCCTCTCAGAGGAAGTAAGGTACCTTTAGCAGTACACATAGAAGCTTACTGTGCTATGAGGACCTACCATGCTTTCTGTTATTTTTTTTTATCAGGCTGAATGCCTGATCTGAGGAGACAAGTGGCAATGCCATTTTAGAGATAGCAGTAACAGGAGGACCCCCACCAATTATTTGCCTATTAACTCTTTCTTTTCCCTTCCTTTGGAACAAAAGATGGTGCATTTGGGGTAATAACAATAAAACTAAAAGGAGAGATTATACTGGTATGGTTAAAGAGATCCTGATTCTTTACCTGTTCATCACTGAGTCTAATAAATAATTTGGGGCTAGGGAGAAGCACTTAATCCTCCCTTCAGTGCCACATTTTTTTGTTCTATGTCTAAAATATGCAATATTCAAAGTTGACTTTTATTATTAACTGCTGACTGGCTTATAAATGCTATTATAGAGCAGAAAAGAGCTGTGGATAATCCCCCACGATCGATAATCCAAAAATCATTTCCACTTTGGCTTTGAAATACAGTAGACTCATTTACAAAAACAGTTTACTTTGCTTCTTAATTAAGTTTTCCACAGGCTAATATAATCCTTGATTTGCTTCTCCTAAACTCATGGGACTATTGCAAGGAAATACATACCAGCAACATATTATTTAGCATGGAGAAATCACCAGGACTTAGAAAACTAAATCTTACACAAGTCAAAGTTTAAGGTATTATTCTTTCAAGGGACTTGCTTCAGAGTCCTACTGGAAAGGATGAAAGGAAGTAGGGGGAGGAGTAGCGTTAACCACATAGGAGGTACTCAGGCAAGAATTAGGAGGGATGAGCAAGAAGTTGCAGCAAAATGGTACCTTCCTTCTGCAAACTGTCTTTGGTTAAGAGTCAGAGAAAGGCTGAGTTTAGGAGCATACCAAAGAACAGGAGAGAAGAAAATTTGTTAGAGTAAAGTGGATTTCCAACTTAATATAAAAATGGACTTCTCCACAAATAGAGCTGCTCACACAGAACAGGTGGCTTTAGTGTGACTAGGGGTTTCCCATCATTGGCTTAAATTAGAAACGTAGTGACGATTTGCAGAATGTACATTTCATTCTGCAAATCTTTATTAAAAGTTTCCTCTCTACAAGATACTGTGCAGAATATGAAGAAGAATCTGAACGGAATCTGTTCTGCCAGCTGTTAAATCTTAAATGCACACACACATATCCTGGTGATGTTAATAAAATGCAGATTCCGATTCTGAAGGTCTGGGGATGGGGACTTAGTCTGCAGGTCTACCAAGATCTCAGGTGATTCCAATGATACCGATGTGTGGAACACATGTGAGTGCGAAGGTTCTAGCAGGAAATGAGGCATGCATATAATTATAACACAAAGTAGTAATTAGTAAATACGGCGTAGGTCCCGTTAATTATCATCAAAAAGCTAGGACGGTCCCTCTCCTTTAATGCTGGTGTTTCTTCTGATTTTTGTTGTTGCTGTTCCTTACATTTTATTTCTTCTGAGGTTTCTTAGAAACATGCTGTTTCTTAGCTTAGAACAGCCTTTCCCTTCCTCTCCTTAGATGAACATTTTACTTATTTTTCAAGATCTATTCCCTAATCACTCCTGGGGCCGCTCTTTCCTTGTCGCTCCCTACAGCACTTAGCTTAGCCCTCGAGCAATAGCCAATACTCCCTTCAGCCTAGATTCGGAAGTCCATTTTGTTATTCCCTAGAGGCTTCGACCTCCCCTGGGTCGCCTACCGCAAAGACGCGGCCCAGAAAATGTTTTGGCGAAACTGAGACTGGTTAAGAAGGACGGGAAGAAGGTAGTCCGGCCCCTCCCGGTACTGAGGCCGGCGGGGCGGCCGCCCCCTGTCACTCGGCGACCGACCTCACAGCCGCGCAGGCCCGCGGGTCCAACTCACTAACTCGGGCGCAGAATCTCGCCGCGGGAGGCGGTCCTGCCTCGCGCGCCGCCGACCGCAGAGCCGGTGGCGGGACGCCCCCGCCTGGCGCCGGCGGCTGCGCGCAGAGGCCCACCATCGAGGCGGCGGCGGCGGCTAGAGAGGCGCAGTGGGCCCGGGGCGCCGCCGCATCGCCGCCGCAGGGAACGCGCGCGGGGCGGGCCGAGCGCTGAGGGCCTTGTAGCCTTTTCTGGAGGAAACCCGGATCGCTCGCCTGAGGCGCGGCCTCAATTTCCATAACTTTACGGGGGCCTCATCTGCAGAGCAGCCATCGCACCCGTGGCCGGGGGAGGAGGGAGCGCATCGCGGGAGGTGCTTGGGGGGTCTGGGCGGTGAACACGGGGTTGCGGGGGCGTTCCCCGAAAGCGGGTTTTCCTAAAGAGGAGGCGGTGAGGAGATCTGGGGATTTCGAGGCGCTCCAGGAGCCAGGAAGGGAGAGGGCCTAGGCGCGGCTTCCCCGGGGCGGGGATCCCCTGCCCGGGTCTCGGGGCGCAGGGGCGGGGCCACGGGGGCTCCTGACGCGGCCGCTGGGCGTCTCCCACCCCGTGTGGTTCCCCGCGGCAGGTGGCCCCCGACTCGAGTTGCAAGCATGGGAAACACCACCAGCGACCGGGTGTCCGGGGAGCGCCACGGCACCAAAGCTGCGCGCGGCGAGGGTGCCGGCGGCCATGCCCCGGGCAAGGAGCACAAGATCATGGTGGGGAGCACGGACGACCCCAACGTCTTCAGCCTGCCCGACTCCAAGGTAAGACCCTCACGTCCCCAATTGGTGGTGTTGCTGCAGTGGGCTTGGTTTCCGGGTTCCTCCTTTTCTTGGTTCTTGTCACACCGATCTGGATTACAGTTTTCTGAATTAAAGGAATTTTCCGGTGACGGTGGTGTTGGATGGTAATTCCTTTTGCGGTGCTGCTTCAAAATAGCATAAGGAGACGGAGTTCTTATTTTCCTGGTTTTTTGACATATCTTCCCATTTTTAGGTTGGGGGTTAAGACACCCCCACAGAATCCTTGGTTCTTCTAACTCTTCTAGAGTATTGCTGAATTATAGATTGTAAGCCCTGGTGGAAAACTTTAGAGGGTGGGTTGCCAGAGCTGCTGATCAAAGGTGGCGGTTTCTCATTTATGTCCTGAGGTGGGTAAATGAATTTCTTTATCCTGAAAAGTTCTGTGTATCAATATTTTTGTCTTTCTAGTATCTCTGCCTTTCTCCTTTTTCCCCTTTGACATGGCTCTGAGCAGCATCAACTTGCTTATTTGAATACTTTATCCTAGTCTTAGACACCAATAAAGGACATCTTTGGTGACTGTCCGGTTTTCATCCTTTGTCCTATATGGTGGCTGAGGCCGTGCTTCTTCCACATCCAAACCAGAATTTTAGATTTTCTCAAGCTAAAAATGTTGCCATGACTGAGAAAATAACTCACAGTTTCCTTGAAGACAGTGTGCTCAATTCCAAGGAAAGTAGTGGCAACCTACAGAAAAGATAGAGCTGACAGCAGTGTGGTTACCATCCTAATGTTCTATTCATTTTCGAGTTTTTGACATTAAATATATTTAATTCATCCAGATAGGCCAACTGGGATGTAAGAGTAAAATGAAGGGGTTGAGGAGATTGGGATGTGTTAGATGATTCTTAATCACCTCATGACTTCCCACCAAACTGGGGTTTCAGAGGATAAATTAGAGAGTTACTTGCCACATTGACAGCACCTGAAATTGGGATTCTTTGGTTTGTATATTTTCTTGGATCCCAATTGAGAAAGTAATTAGAGAGAAAGAAGCATTTCTTGGGGTTTCTTTTCCATTCCTTTCTTCTTTCTCCTCAGGATTTCTTCATTTGGGCTGTCTATGTAACCATTTGTTTTACATCTTCAAAGCTTTCTGAAGCTTTCATCTGCCTTATTATGTTTTTAAGCTTTCCTACACAGATGACACAAGATTTAAGTATTTGTCAAACTGTGACTGCAGTAATCTTGTCCTCAAAAGAAACCAGGCTTGCTCTATTTGAATTAGGGTCAGTTTTGGATCTTTCTCTCACCTCAGTCTTGCCCTTTGTGACATAACAGAATTGTTTTAAGTAATTCCAAAGGTCTCTTCAAAATCTAAAATTTTATAGTTCTGAATCTGTCTCTCTTCCCTCAATGTTTTACTTAAACACCTTCAATTCTAGGTCTAATTGTTTTGCTGCTTCTCCTAGTGGATCTACTATTTTAACTTGGATAAATACAGTTTTCTACTAATTGGCTATACTCATGCCTACCACATAAATGTCATTTCATACATGAAAAGGCTTTTTTCCAAAGCTAGGCTTATTAATAGTTTATGCTTTCAAATTTTAAATAATAGGTCATAAAAGTAACTCATAAATAGGGTGTTAGTGGGTCTTACAATGTTTTAAATGTCAGCCTTCCTTAGTATTAACAGACTAGTTCAATGTTGTTTGCTCCCTCCCCCAGACCCCCCCCCCCCAACCCTCATTTTCTGCTCATCTTTAGGAGGCACTCAAAACTGAACCTGGGATCTCCCATGTGGGAGGCAGGCACCCAACTACTTGAGCCACATGCCCTCCCCTTGATGGTTCTTAATCCTATTTGCGTCTTTAAATTTTAAAGCATTTAATGGAAATTTTGAATTGTTTACAAAGCAGGGAGACACTATGATGAACCCCTATAAATCTGTCATCCAATTTAAACAATTACCAAATAACATATACCATCTATACCCTGATCCACTCTCCCTCTACTAATTATTTTAAAGCAAATTTGAGATATAATTTCAAATATTATTTTATCTGTAAATATTTGGGTATATATCTCTAAAGATGAGGTTTTTCCTTTTGCTTATTTTAATATAATTGCCACTGTTGTTTTTTGGGGAACTTTAAAAAAATAGCTCTCCAGACCCTTTATCTAAATCAGAATCTGAGGGTTATAATTAGGCATGTGTAAAAATACCCCTATTTTTGATCCTGCCAGTCAGGCAAGAGTCCATTGCTTTAAGAATATGTAGATCAAGGTTTTCTTGTAAGCTAATTCCTTATATAATCTGAAGGTCTCTTCAATTCTCTTCATTTGCTTTCTTTATGTTGCTGCTGTTGTCTCAGGGTGTTATTTTGAGGACTATCAAGAGACAGTATGGAAGGTAAACTACTGCAACCATTTTGGAAAGAAGGCTCAAATGAATAAGTTAGTCCTTTATATTTGACTCACATTATTATATTTGGTAATCTTTTAACTTAAAATTGTGCAGTCTTATTTACCTATTTACCAAAGTCATTTAAGTCAGTCTAAAGCAGGGATTAGCAAACTTTTTCTGTAAAGATCCAGAGAGTAAATATTTTAGACTTTACAGATCATAAGATCTTTGTCACACCTACTCAGTTGTGTCACTGGAGGGCAAATGCAGCTGTAGACAATATGTAAACGAAGGAGCATTGCTATGCCCCAGTAAAACTTCATTTAAAACATCAGGCACATTGGCTATTGTTTGCCAACTCCTGACCTAAAGGATGGTAGTGAATAGAAGCTAAGGAGTTAATTTTTTTCAGAATCCTGCAAACCTCATTTGATGCTGGAACTGCTCTTGTTAAAAAGCTATATTTTTAATATGTTACTCCTTGAGGCTACAGAAATTTCATCCCTACTTCTGAAATAATTAGAATAACCCTGGCATAGGTGAGCAAATAAAATTTCATAACCACTTCTCAAATTTTAAGAAATCTGTCATCTGGTTTTTAAATTTTTAATGTCCTTTCTTCTTATAACTTAGTAGCTAAAGTGGAATTTATAAATTACTTATGAATTTCAGCATCTCCAGTACAATTGAGAAATGAGAGCCATTCATATTTGTCTGTGAAAATACATGGCTGATTTAATTATTTTTTTATAGAACCATACTTTGTTTTCATATTCCTTCTCTTAAGCATTCGAAGCACATCAGAATTGCCTCCTTATGACTTAAATTGGTAATAAACTTTATTTATTTATGTATTTATTTATAAATAAAAGACATTGTAAGGTACTGAAAGGGTGAGTAATTTATGGAGACTCAGAACCTAGGCTATAATTTGGGCTGTCCTTGGGCATAAGGCATTTGACCACTTTTGTTCCCAGATGAGTTCTTCTTCTGTAGTTTGTTTAAAACCTAATTTAGTTGCTAATTTCAGGGCTTACTGATCCTTAGCCAAAGCCTAGCACCCCTCTCTGACTAGAGAGGACAGTGAACTTTTAAGAATCCTTGGGTCACAAATTTATTCTGGGGATGGCCTAATTCTTCTTACAGCTCCCAGGGGACAAAGAGTTTGTATCATGGCAGCAGGATTTGGAGGACTCTGTAAAGCCCACGCAGCAGGCCCAGCCCACTGTTATCCGCTGGTCTGAAGGAGGCAAGGAGGTCTTCATCTCTGGGTCCTTCAACAATTGGAGCACTAAGATTCCACTGATTAAGAGGTGAGGGGAGGCACCTTGGGAGAGTCTGCCAGGCCCAGGATTATAGACATGATTTACTTTCTCATGAGAGAGACCTCCTCTCCAACTTCTGGGGACCCTCTTTTCTGTGACCTCTTTATATTTGCAGCACTTTTTTTTTCTTTTTAACCTTTTAGTAGGTCAGAAATGTTTTAGCACTTAGAATATCATTGCCTCGGAGGGAATTTTACTTTTTGTGGGTGAATTCTTTAGGATCATGTTTTTGTACCTTGTGGAAAGTCTTCCTGTGCTTGCAAATATCTCTTGTGACTGGCTGGGTTCAGTTGCTCTGATTTCTGCACTAAAGGAAAACACATTGGGACGTTGTAGGTAATAATGCGGGCACTTGTAGAGCAATAATGAATTACTTGTGATCAGAATGGCCCTTTGTGTGTAGGTAAAATGCCAGAAAAGGGTCACCAAAATGTGGAAAGTGTATTTACACATGTGAGGGTTCTGTTTTATTGAAGCAAAATAGTTGTATGATTTTGGGGTATCAACATCTTTATGACTCTTTTTTCCAGATATTAGTTAAGAACTAAAATTGATCAGAGGGGCTGGCAAATACACATTATAGGTTGTAAAGAAAAGAAAAACAATATTATAAGCTATCTTTTACTCCAGGAGGTGCAAGAGCTTAGAAATGTGGGCAATCAGTGGTATAGAGTGATTTTCACATGGTTTTTACATTGTTTTCTAATAGGAACTTTCCTGTTTAACTCTGTTTTCTCTGTAGCCATAATGACTTTGTTGCCATCCTGGACCTCCCTGAGGGAGAGCACCAGTATAAGTTCTTCGTGGATGGACAGTGGGTTCATGATCCATCAGAGGTAAGGCCTGCACTCCAAGGGTAACTATTGACTTAGTCTCATTTTAGCTATTAATCCCTTTGATGCCAAACACCTTTGTTGTCAGGACTGATGGACAGCAGCTCCCCTACGTGGAGGATTTCTCTCTTGATAAGATATGGAGATGCTGAGTATGATCATTTTTTATTTTTAGCAAAAGAGGAGGGTTGGATGGAAGACATGGGTTTTCCAAGGGGGTTCCTTAATTTTTTCTCTTCATTGTTTCAGCCTGTGGTTACCAGTCAGCTTGGCACGATTAACAATTTAATACATGTCAAGAAGTCTGATTTTGAGGTGTTTGATGCTTTAAAGCTAGATTCTATGGAAAGCTCAGAGACATCTTGTCGAGGTAATTTTGTAGTATTTGCTCTTTCTTGTTGTTCCTGTTGTAATGCATGTTCCTTCCCAAGAGTGTTTTCACCCCTATTTTCTCCTCAAGAGTGTTCTGAATCCTGTATTTATGTTTCTCTTGTAACCATTTAGGTCCCCTTTTCTGAGACAAAAAATATCTCAACCTAGTGTATTTTATTTCAAACTTTTTAGCCAGGACCTACAGTGAGGTGCTTATTCTGCATTGCAAACCAATATACACATACACACACACAAACACAATTGTAGTACAGGTCTCACTTTATAATGTTTGCCCTTATTACTTATGATGCACTCTATTTTCTGATTTATTCTTTCTTTTATAATCTACCGATAGGCCATGGCCTATAGTGTAAAAAGTTATTTCTAGTAATAGTTCAAGTTTTTCATTGACCTAGTAGAGGACACGTGTATCTGGTGTGCCTTGCTCAGTTGCCTCAGCTTAGTTCTGCCAGTTTGAGAACTCAGCTGGCAGTTCTACAATTTTTAAGGCCCTAAATACTATGCATTTACAGTAATGGCAGTCTTAGGGAAGAAAAGGGTAAAAAAAAACCCACACACACACACAAAAACACATGCAACCTTTTTTATGCTTGTGAAATTAACTGAACTTTTGTAATTTTGTGCCAGAATGATTTATTAACCACAATTACAGTTACCATATTGTTGCTTTACATTGAAAACTATGTCTAAAGGATTGTGCTCTAAATTCCATGTAGGTACACGTTTCCTTATGGGTTTAAAGCCTGTCTCTGCTACTCACTAGCTTTGCCATCATGGACAAGTCCCTCAACCTTTTTGGTTCTTAGTTCCTTAATTGTAAAATATGGGACTTAGACTCAGTGATTCTCAGCTGAGGAGACATAATACCTTAATGGGTCGTATGAGAATCTCCGAGCAGAAGGATAGCTTATGCAATTCCAAAAAGAATAAGCAAAAGATCATAATTTTCTATTTAGGAAAATTTTTAGAATACTTATTTTTTAATATAAACTCAGAAAGTAAAGCTGGGCAATCTTCCTGACTGGTGGGGCAGTGAATGAAATGGTTTAAAAATACTGAATTAAATGATGAGATGACTTGTGACCTAGGAATTGCTGGGTCATATGGTACTTCTGTGTTTAACTTTGTGAGGAAACACCAAACTATTTTATCGCAGAGGCTGCACCATTTACGTTCTCACCAAGAATGAGCAAGGGTTCCTTTTTCTCTGAATTCTTCCAATGCTTATTATTTTCCATTGTTTTTAGTAATAGCCATCCTGTTGGGTGTAAAGTGATATCTCATTGTGGTTTTGATTTGCATTTCTCTAATGATGTTGAGCATATTTTCATGTACTTTTTGGCCATTTGTATCTGTGTTGGAGAAATGTCTATTCAAGTCTTTTGCTCAATTTTTAATTGGGCTGTTTGTCTTTTTGTTAAGTTTTATATATTTTTAAGGTATTATTTAATATTACAGTGGTATTACTATTTTTTTCATTTGCTTCCTATATACATAACTGAAATCTGGGTTCTTATACTTTATTGGTTATTAAAATCTTATTTCATTAGAGACTTATAAAAACAAAAATTTTTTTTTAATTTTTTTATTCATTTTTAAAAAATATTACATTAAAAAAATAGGAGGTCCCATTCAACCCCACCGCCCCCACCTCACCACTCCCCCCACAGCAACACTCTCTCCCATTATCATGACACATCCATTGCATTTGGTTAGTTTATCTCTGGTCATCACTGCACCTCATGGTCAATGGTCCACATCATGGCCCATACTCTCCCACGTTCCATCCAGTGGGCCCTGGGAGGATCTACAATGTCCGGTAATTGTCCCTGAAGCACCACCCAGGACAACTCCAAGTCCCAAAAATGCCTCCGCATCTCATCTCTTCCTCCCATTCCCTGCACCCAGCAGCCCCATGGCCACTTTTCCCACACCAATGCCACATTTTCTCTGTGGACCTTGGCTTGGTTGTGTCCATTGCACATCTATGTCAAGAGGATGCTTAGATTCTACATGGATACTGGATGCAATCCTGCTTTCAGTTGTAGGCACTCTAGGCTCCATGGTGTGGTGGTTGACATTCTTCAACTCCATGTTAGCTGAGTGGGGTAAGTCCAATAAATCAGAGTGTAGGAGTTGAAGTCTGTTGAGGCTCAGGGCCTGGCTATCATATTGTCAGTCCAGAGATTCAAATCCCCTAAATATATCTTAAACCCCAGCACCAACTACAATTCCAGTAAAGTAGCATGAAAGTCTTGTGAAAAGAGATCCCATCTGTGTCCAGCTCCATCATGCAGAAACACCAGCTCCAAAGAAGGGCCAACTGACATGGCAGTGAACCCCATCTGCCATGACCATAGAACCTGTGGTTCTCTGTAGCCCTCAGAAGAACCAATACCTGGGGTTGTATCTACTTTATCTGTCTCTGAGGCTCTGCTCAGGTGTGCATAAGGGCAATCCTTCTGACAACCTCCAGACTCTTTTTTAAAGACTCATAGCCATATAAACTCATTTCTCCTTTCCATTTCCCCCTTACATTAGGTCAAACAGCATTTTAAACTCCTGTTATTATATAAAAACAAAATTTTTAAAACATAAAGTATATCATCATAATACAGTTGTCTTCATTTTTATTTATTTCCTTCTTGTCTTGTTTGCATACATTTTTCCTTTTCGTATATGTATATGTATAATTCATATACCATAAAATATACCCTTTTAAAGTGTACAATTCAGTGGTTTTTAGAGTATTCACAAGATTGTGCAATCATCACCGCTATCTATAATAATTCCAGATAATTTTCATCACCCCAAAAAGAAATTTTGCACCTATTTTCAGACACTCCTCATTCCTTGCCTATCCCCTTCCTCACCCCTGGAAACTACTAATCCATTTTCTGTCTCTATGGATTTCTGACTCTTCAGATTTGCCTATTCTGGACTTTTCACATAAATGGAATCATACAATATGTAATCTTTTATAACTGGCTTCTTTCATTTAGCATAAAGTTTTCAAGGTTCGTGTGTTACACCATTTATCAGTACTCCATTGCTTTTTATGGCTGAATAATATTTCATTGTATAGATAATAGCACATTTTGTTTATCCATTCATTAGTTGATGAACATTTGGGTTGTTTCCACTTTTTGGCCTTTATGAATAGTGCTGCTGTGAACATTTGTTTACAAGTTTTTTGTGAACATGTGTTTTTAGTTCTTTTCAGCATATCTCTAGAAGTGGAATTGCGGGGTCTCTTTCCTTTTGAGGAACTGCTATACTGTTTTCCACAGCAGCTGCATCATTTTATATTCCCAACAGCAATGGATGAGGATTCCAATTTCTCTACATCCTTGTCAGCACTTGTTATTGTCTCTGATTATGGCCATCCTAATGGGTTGAAGTGGTATCTTTCTGTGGTTTTGATTTGTATTTTGATTTGCATTTGCCTAGTGACTACTACATACTTTTTGTCTTCATTGTCACAGTGAAGTAACCCTGTTGCCTGCTGCTTGAGTGGAAAAAAGAAATTTAACCTTTTCATATTGTCTGACAGTTTACAAGGCATCCATCTTCATATATGAAATAGGGCAGAGATTATTATTTTCTTTGTATGGATGAAGAAGCTGACCATAATAAAGTAATTTGTACAAGGTCATAGAACTGATAAATGAATTACCTCTTTCCTGAGGCATTTACAACCCTCATCTTTTTTCTATCCTCTGCATCTTATTGCTGTGTTTAGGAACCTCTTGGTTTATGTCCAGGATGATTCATACCTTTCCTCTGGCTGCCTTGTAGACCTAGCAGGTCACAGCTTATGACCATTATTCTACTCAGTATTTAATACTAGCCTTTTCTATGCATTTTTACTAATTTTCTTGTGTTCCCTCATATTTGGATAAATATCTTGCAGACCTTTCCAGTTCACCGCCAGGGCCTTATGGCCAAGAAATGTATGTTTTTCGATCAGAGGAGCGATTCAAGTCCCCACCTATCCTTCCTCCTCACCTTCTCCAGGTTATTCTTAATAAGGACACTAATATTTCTGTGAGTATCCTGCTAATATTGCTGTGGCATCTGGGGATACCAAGAACAGTTCAGTAATCCTAGAGGTTGGGAGCAAACGTGCGCTCAGAATATAAACCATATATCCGTAAATACCATTTCAGGTTCCTTTTCCCAATAATGAGATGTGACTTCTTCAGGTACTGATATCAAAACTCAGATTATCAGTAAAATAAGGGCCAGAACTCTGGATTGCTAGAACCAATTTCTGGGGCTTCTGTTCCAACAGAGTATAAGATGTACTTGTCAATTGGGAGTGTATAAAAGTATACATTTTCCTCAGTTGCATGGAATTTACATTTCTATTCAATCTAGTTGATTTTTTGCCTCCTGAAGTCTTCTATTTGTGTTTTGGGCAAGATTTTTGTTCTAACCCTTTTAATAAAGATTAATAGATGCCATCTGCCTTGGACTCAAAATTTTCCTATTTTTCTGTAATGAGAATGTATTATTGATATAAAAGGAAATTTAGAGTTTTTGAGAAATCCCAAAGAGCCCTGAGGAAGAGTAAGTTGTTTGATGTAATTCTGTCACTTAATCCCATCTAGTTATGTTTTTTCCTCCCTTAGTGTGACCCAGCCTTGCTCCCTGAGCCTAACCATGTTATGCTGAACCACCTCTATGCATTGTCCATTAAGGTACGTGGTGGGCCTGGCTCTTCACAGAGCTTCATGAAATGGGGGTAAGGGTAACAGATGTTCTCCAGTGGTTCTTGCTCTTCTACTTTGCTGAAGGTGGCAATAATGGTCAAATGATGGAAAAACTTCCTTTTTTTAACTAGTGAGTGAGTATATCTCTTTCTTTTTCTTCTCTTTTCTTTCCTTTTTTCCCTTTCTTTCTTTCATTTGTCTATCTTAGTATCTACATCTGTATCTGTGTCTGTGTTCTGGCTAGCTAAGTTTCCCTATAATTGAATAATTTTTTGAGTTCATGGCAGTAGGATTTCATTCTTGAAGGTAAGAGGCTGAGGGGCAGATTGATCATGTCATATTTATAGAAAAAGCAAGTTTGGCTTCCAGTTCAAACAATGCTTGTGTGTGATATTAATTAAGGCTTTTTTTTTAAGGTGGACATGAGCTATTTTCAGGTGCCTCAGACAGATTTACCTAGTGCTTGCATCTCTCCTGTCCACTATATAAAGGTGAAATGTGACCACATTTGCCTTGTCCTCATCAACTCTAGAGTCCTCTACTTGTCCACTGCTGCACTAGAGTCTGGGTTAAAAATATCCATGCCGTCCTGTCTTGTCATGTCTTTGTGGTTTGGCTATTGGAATAAAGTTATATAGCTCTTTGATTACTAGACCCAGCTGATCATCATCAGAATCATATGAGGAATTTTGTACTTGGTACATTCAGAGGCTCCTCCAACTCCAAAAATTCTGAATAGATGTTTTGTATGGGGCCCAGTAATCTTTTTTTTTTCAACTGCTTATATTTCTGTGTGGTCAAAAATCACTGATACAGCTGACTTTACAGATTATGTGGTGCTTGTAATATATATTATCGAATTTAGTTTTTGTAATAACCTTGTGAGGTAAATATTATTATAGATATAACCTCTGTTTTATAGATAAAGAACCTAAGGTTTGGGGAATGTCAAATTGCCCGTAAGAACTAGAGGCAGGACCTCCTATCCTAATCCTATTTTCTTTTTTTTTTTTAAGATTTATTTTTTATTTATTTCTGTCAACCCCCGTCTGCTCTCTGTGTCCATTCGCTGTGTGTTCTATGACCGCTTCTATCCTTACAAGCGGCACCAGGAATCTGTGTTTCTTTTTGTTGCATCATCTTGTTGTGTCAGCTCTCTTGTGTATGTGGCCCCATTCTTGGGCAGGCTGCACTTTCTTTCACGCTGGTCGACTCTCCTTATGGGGAGCACTCCTTGTCCGTGGGGCTCCCCTATGCGGGGGACCCCCCTGCATGGCAGGGCACTCCTTGAGCACATCAGCACTGTGCATGGGCCAGCTCCACATGGGTCAAGGAGGCCTGGGGTTTGAACTGTGGACCTCCATGTGGTAGGTGGAGGCCCTATCCATTGGGCCAAGTCCACCTCCCCATTTTCTTTCCTATATATTATTGTGACACATCTTTCCAAGTAGGTCTTTCTCTCACCCGCTCCTTGTTTCTAGCAAAACCTTTCAGGAGTGAATTTCCCACCTGCCTTGGCTTCTGTCATATTTAGGCTGTGATCAACATACTCTGATCACAAGATAATAACCTGAGAATCATTCACTGAGGATAATATTATCTGGGTAGAACTTAGAGGATGGATTGGTGTCTAATAGAGATTTGCTTAAGTTCGTTGGGACCTGATGAATTTTTGCCTCTGATAACTGCTCTTTGGTTGTTGATTGAGGCCCACATTATTATTCTCATATGGTGCACTAATGGCCTTGGGATACAGCCTAGGAAATGGTACCTCTTACTCTCTCCATACTCATTCCGACCTAGGCAAGGGTCTTGATCATTGTGGTTCAGCTTGGAATTGAACCGTTGGATTGGGTGACTTTCTAAGGAAAATTTTGGAGTCTTTTTTTTCGCCCCAGGGAAATATTGGGCTTTCTGAGTCCCTTGAGAACACTTGTTGAGTTCATCCGAGGTATTAAATGGTAATTAGATCTGTTTCGGTGCTTGGAAATGGTTTTTCAAAAGGATAACTTCCCTGTGCTATTTTTCTCATTGCATTTAAGACTTCCTTTTACATTTAAGAGTTCCTTCTAGCAATAAATGCCAGGATATTTCTTTCTTTACTAGTTTTATAATATTAGAGTTTAAGTGGGGAAGAAAATGAGATAAAAGACTAATAGATTCTCAGTGCTTATTAGATGTCAGGTAATGTGCTGGATGTTCTTTTGTAATTGTCACCTATCTCAATGGTGGTATTGTCTTTTGTACTAATGAGAAAAATACTTATTACCCAAGGCCACATATAAAGTAACAATAGGAGTCAGGATTGTAATTCAAGCTGATTCAACTCCAAAACCAACCTTTCTCTTGTATCAAGCTTCTTCTGCTGAAAGTGAGTGATTGTGAAGGAATGATGTCTGGGAAGATGTGGCTAATTCTTGAACTAAGTAATTACCTGCATATATTTCTTTCCCTTGCAGGACAGTGTCATGGTCCTTAGTGCAACTCATCGCTACAAGAAAAAGTATGTCACTACTCTGCTGTACAAGCCCATCTGATGTGATACCTGGCTGCTGCCCACGATTTAGGAGAAGCATCTCCTTTGTCTTTTTGGACTGAACCAGTCTTATCTGAGACTGCAAGGCTGATTTGCTTTGAGGCTAATGTGTGTGTTTCAGAGCCTCTGAATAGGATGCTCTGCTTTTGCAGTTGATTGCAGATGAGAGCTTTATGAGTTCATGGAATTTACTTTATGAATATATGCATATGTGAAAGTAAGGTTATTGGAAAGCTCCAAGTTCCAGATAGATGTATTCTCTGACTATGGGTACTCACCAAGATCTGTTTGAGGGAGCTACAGGAAGAACCATATAGTTTGGAAGCTATTTTCCTAAAAATGAATGAACAGCAAACTCTCAGGATCCTTTTTGGGTGGAGACTATCTTTGCTAGCTTGGGGCTCTAAGGAATGGATTCATGCCAGACAGCTGCCATGCTCATGGCTGCCTCATTTCAGGGGTAGCTTTTCTTGCATGGGTTCTCTGTAGTCCCAGAGTATGTGGCACAATCTGTTTTTTAAATGCTACTGGATGCCCCACAAAAAATGCTTTTTTCTCTCATTTCACATTCTTGCTTTGATAGCCTCCTTCAGACCTCGTACCTCTGACCCTTTCTAACACAAAACTCATTGGATAGGTGACCCCTTTGAAAGCTCCTCAGAGACTAGGGCTACCAGAAGGTTTCTTTTTTTAGCCCAGGACAGGTCCAGGCCAATTTATTACTGCTTGTTTTAATTTCTACTGAAGAAATCCGTCTCTGTATTACAGGAAAGGCAGAATGCAGAGGTTTGGCTTTCGTGTTTTAGTTTAGTGCCACAGCTGACTTGCTTGGCACCTTCCTGTTGGTTTTCCCACCTGGCCCGGCCCCACTTCCATCTTTTCTTTCGCAGAGCAGACAGTTGTGAAGTAAGGTGGAATGGAACCAGGGAAAACTTTCATACCTTTCATCCCTGGAAGATTTTTATGTGCCTACATTTTCTTTGATTAAAAAAAAAAAGGATGCCTTTTCATTGGTCTTAACAGACGATATAGGAAAATTTCAGGCTCTTGATAAACAGTCCTTAACGCTTTCTTCTCGAGTCTAGCCTGCTGCAATCTACTTGAGTATGGCAGACCCTGTGCATATCAGTATACCAGGGACAAGTTCATTCAGTTCATTTGGTATACTTACAGGGTTCCATCAACTTAAAGATTCAGTATGCCAAAAAGCAAGAAAGTAACCCTTGTGTTCCTAACCATGAAAAGTATAGCTCTTTGCACTAAGCTTTAACAGTATCATTTTGTTTTTCTGTCTCCTCTTTTTAAAAGTTTTGATGATGAAGTGGGGTCCATGATTTCCATTTGTGGACTGAGAGGTAGCTATTCAGTCCACTCCTGGGGTTCACATATAAAACATTTTTCCAAGTATATGTGACTCTTCCATTTTACAGATAAATGCAAGTCAAACATTCAACTCTGAACGAGACCACACTGTTTATGATTGAGAGACTCCCTGACTGCTAAGATGAGCCCAGTCACACTGAAAGGGCAGCCACAGGTCAGTTTAGCTACCTCCTTTCTTTCCCATGCAAAGCTGGCAACACACTTGCCTTTGGGTGGTAGATAGACCTCTTATATTCCACAGGTGAGTCAGTAGGGTGTTGAGGTGGTTGTTTCCCTGGGAATGCAAATTTCTAAGTGCTTTGGTAGGTAATTGCTGAGAGTGAATACTGCTTTAGCCTCCCAAGGCTTTCTTCTGCAGCAAAAAGCTTTTGTGGAGAAATGTTTATGGCCCGAACCATGTTTTAAACAGTGTACCATTTTAAAATTCCAGCTCAAATCCTATTATAACCAACACTCAGGATCTACATGGTCTTCACTAATACTAGAATTTTTTTTTTGTCCAATACCCATTAAATAAGTAGGCCATTTATGAGGATTGAAAACCTTAGTTGTTATATAGAGGATTTTGTTGTACTAATTTCTTGACAAATGCATTGAAATGTAATTGACTGTATTCATGTATTAAAATTTTACTCCATACAGGTGTATCAGTAGAGTGGGGCAGGAAAAGAGATCCTTCAATTTCTGTCAGGCCAGAGGCTTCTGTGAACTGGCTCTGGCTACAGTGACAGTAGGTTTTGGTGCTGGTGACCTTCATATCCTTCTAATCTGGAAATGTGCAGAGTGTGTCAGTTTCCCAAGTTCCTGAGGTAATCGCTCAACCAGTTGTGAAATGAGAGCCTACCAGCTGGTACAGAAGGGGATGGGCAAGATGAATGGGTGATAATTCATTCAGCACTGTCCCTTCTCTATACTGTTACTACATCTCACAGTCCTGAGAACCTCTTGCCACACTCCTGGTCTCTGTTCTCAGAAACTTCACTCATTCTTTAATATGGCTTGTTAAAGGGAGAGTTGGGATTTTTCCTTGCAAAAGAGAGTGTAATAGATTTTGAAAATGAGTAAAAAGCAGTAATTTTTAAATTTTAACCTTTTTTTTTAACCTATAGGAGAGTCAGAGTTGGCAAAGTAAGAAAATAGCCCTTCAAGAGGGCTGACCCTGAAAGGACTATAGCTTGGTTTTGGGGTTGTGGGAAAAAGAAAGAAAAGTGACTGAGCTGGGGAGTGATATTAGGAAAATAAAGTAAATCAGAACTGAAAATATCCTTTTATTTTTTATTTTTTAAATTAAATCAGACATAACATGGTGGTGCCCTTCAGGTATAATTGTTCAGAACATCTTCCCTTTGTCTCTTATTCCTACTTGCTACCCTTTCCTCAACATTCTGCTTTAAATTCATTTATCCAGTGGACTTTACTAGGGTCTCAAGTCAAACATTACCTGAAACAAAATGCTCATTGTCTTTCTGGTACAAAGAACTTCCAGATCTTGCTTGGTTTTTAGTTTGCTTTAAGCTTAGAGTTAAACGGAACTTAACTTCTGTAGGTAGAAACCCTCAGGGGCATTCCTACAGGCTCAGTAGTGTTGACATTTTTAAGTATGTGCTTATGTGGAAGAGAAACCCTGTAAAAGATGAATCCAAGAGAAGTTTCCTGGCAGATCCTACAAACCCAGGTCCACTTCCCTCCAATTATTTCTAATCTCTTGTAGCTCTAATAGATCTGAAATAAAACCTTTGGCAAGTGTTAGTACTCCCTGTATATTGCTAAGATGAAATTAAGTTTGGAAAGAATGGTGTCTCCAGATTAGGTTTATTTACTCTTGTGTATAAATGAAGGATATGTACTGATGACAGACTTTCTTACTTTTAATTGGGGAAATAGGGCTTTTAAATTTTTGACCTCAACTAAAAATGATATGCAATAGTGTATTTTTGTGTGTATTTGAAATATATTCTATTCTCAGAGATTTCTAAATCTACACGTTCCAGTAATTTGGGGCATGGGCTTAAACGTTAATATGCAGGGAACATATGTGGCTTGAGCAGTTGAGTGCCCACCTCCTACATTGGGAGGTCACAGGTTCAGTTTCCGGTGCCTCCCGAAAAAAACAGAAACAAACAACAAGCAAAACAAATGATAAAACCAACTCAGGGAAGCTGATGTGGCTCAGTGGTTGAATGCCGGCTTCCCACATAGGAGGTCCTGGGTTCAATCCCCGGCCCCCAGTACTGTAAAAAAACAAAACAAAGCAAAAAAGCTAATTTGCAATTTGTTCCTACATTATTCTGACTTATCCTTAAAGCCACATTCTTGCTGTCTTCTAGCTACTGCTAACTCTAGTTACCCACAGGATGGAGGACCTGGGAAGTTGAGAGGTTAAGGTCTTTGAAAACTCTGGGTCTAGGTATCTGTCTCTCTTTAGGTGCCTATCACAGTTGGAGATGGAAGGGCTTTGATTTCTACAGTAAGTCCAAAGTTTGGGAGTCTATTTTAATTATAAGAAAAAAGAGACAGAAGGAAGGAAGGAAAAAAACTCAAGAAAAACTTATACAACCCAATTCTTAGCAATGGATTCACCTTAGGATTCTTATTGGGCTTTGTCTTGATTTGATTTTCTCAGTTGTAATTTGAAGTAAATAGGCTTCAGTAAAAAAATAAGATTTTACTAGCTCCTGCATTAGTTAGTACTTTGTGTGTAGCACAGTGCTTTGCAGTGATTGGTGTGAAATACCCCCCAGTGGATTATATAATGTCAGAAAAGTTAAGTGGTCAAAGAATACTTACGCTAAGTATTACACTAGGTGTTGATCATCTTCTTTCAGGTCCCATCGACAGGACACTTACTCTGCCCACCTTGTGGTTTTAGGACAGCCAAAGCTCACTGATGTTGATTAGTCCTAATCTCTGCACTGGGCCCTGTGTGTAAGACTTGCTTGAATTTTGGTAAATTGAATGATGTTTGTTCTTGTTACACTTAAACATTTTAATTGAATGCAGCTCTGTATTTGTCATAGAGAGGGTACAAGACTGTTATCTCAAGGGAAGTAAATATGTGAGAGTCCTTTAAATGGTGCTTTTTGTAACCTTAATGCTGAGGTACAGAGCTGCTTTGCAAAATTTCACAGGGGTGGCATATAAGTGTGGATTTTGAAGTCTTTCTCAAAATTTAATTTGTCACTCAACTGATAATATCTGAAAATTGTATGATGTAACACATACAGAAATGTAGTTTTTTTTTCCATAAAACTAATAAAAGTATTAAATAGAAATAATATTTGAGTTGTTCATTTATTACTGATTATCAAAATCTGTCCTGGTACTCTCAGGGCCTAAAGAATGTAGTTTCCAGACACATTTGAATAAAGGGTGAAGTTACAGGTGTAGGGAACACAAGTGATTTCATCCCTCTGTCTGACACTTTTTTCTTTTCTTTTCTTTTCTTATTTTTTTTTTTTTTGGTTCCAGGTTATGTGAATATTAAAGGAATGCAAACCTGTCACTGGTTTGATTTTCAGCATTTTCTGTGAACTGCTTTCACACTTAGCTATCATTCTATGCTGGCTCAGCAGAGATCCTAGACCAGAGGTTCTCTTGCCTGGTTGCACTTTAATATTATCCATGGAGATTCTTTTAAAATACTGATGCTGTCTCTACTACCTAAACCCCAATTAAATAAAAATCTCTAGTATGGGGTCAAGGCATTTGTATCTTTTTTCATATTCCCTAGATGATTCTAATACATCCAGGGTTGAGGAGCACTCTCCTGGACGATTCCTACTTCTAATCATTTTCCTTCTCTGTCAGTCTCTTCCACCATTTTCTAAGGATTAAATACTTCATTCTGACAGCAAATAATCTCTTCCATTGGCCTTATTCAGGGTCATAATTATAACTTTCCATCACTTTATTCCACAGGGTTTTTATATAGCTGACCTCTGGACTTACTTTTCCTAAAACACAGCCAGGGTCCCCTATATTTGCTTCTCTGAAAATTCAGTTAAGTTGAATGTCCTTAAGGGAGAGAAGAGAATGGCAATATGGGAGCAAATAGAAAGTAAGGAGAATAGGGGGAGCTGATGAAGAGAGGGATAGAGAGGTAAAGTGGAAGGATTGATGAAAAAACCTGTGATAGTGAGGGATCAAAACATCCTTACTCTCCAACAAATGGTGATGGGAGACCTGGATAACCATATGCGAAAGAATGAAAGAGAACCCCTGTCTCACACCATATACAAAAATTAACTCAAAATGGATCAAAAACCTAAATATAAGAACCAGGATTTTAAAACTCCTAGAAGAAAATGCAGCAAAGCATCTTCAGGATGTGGTAGGCAATGGTTTTTTAGACTACACCCAAAGCACAGGCAATGAGAGAAAAAATAGATAAATGAGACCTCATCAAAATTAAAAACTGCAACAAAGGATTTTTATCAAAAAAATAAAAGGACAGCCCACTCAATGGGAGAAAATATTTGGAAACCACTTATCCAATATGGGTTTAATTATCCAGAATATATTAAAGAAATCCTAAAACAATAAAAAGACATCCCAATTTAAAAATGGGAAAAAACACTTCAAATAGACATTTCTCCAAAGAGAAGGTACGAATGGCTAAAAAGCACATGAAAAGATGCTCAACATCACTAGCTATTAGGGATATGCAAATTTAAAAGCCGCAATGAGATAATATTTCTTAATGAGAATGGCCACTATCAAAAAACAAAACTACAACTGTTGGAGAGGATGTGGAGAAATTCATTGCTGGTGGGAATGTAATATTGTGCAAGCGCTGTGGAAGACAATTTGACAGTTCCTCAGGAAACTGAGTATAGAATTACCATATGATCTGGCAATCCCACTGTGGCAGTTTGAGATTTATGAATTCCAAAAACAGATTATGTTTGTAAACTGGTGTGTTCCTTGAGGTGTGATATCCTTTGATTGTATTCAACTGAGATAGCTTTGATTAAATGATGTTAAGATTAGGGCTTTGATTCAACTATGTCATTAGGGCGACTTGGTTTGAGCCTCCACATGCTTTGTGGGTTATATAAATAGACAATCAAGGAGACACACAGAAGACGATAAGCAAGAAAAGAGAGGAATCTCTACAGACACAAAGAGGATCCTGTGACCCTGGAGAGAGATGAGCCACTTGTCTAATAGTTTGCAGTTGAAGAGACCAGAGCCCTGAGCAGCTAAAAAGGCCCAGAAAGAAATGAGCCCTCCAGCTTACAGCTGAGATCAGAAGAAGCAGGGCCCATGGAGCCTTAAGAGAGAGAGGAAGGCTGCACCCTTGCAGACATCACCTACCATCCATCTAGCTCCAACATGTGCCAACAGATTTTGGTGAGGAAGTACTTCTTATGGTACCTTGAGTTGTACTCTTTAGGGCCTTGTAACTCTAAGCTTTTACCCCAAATAAATACCTTTTATAAAAGCCAACTGATTTCTGGTACTTTGCATCAGCACCCCTTTGGCTCACTAATACAGAATTTGGTACCGGAGAGTGGGATGGTGCTTTTGCAATTACCAAAATGCTGGAATGTTTTTATAAATGGGTAAGGGGTATTTTTTGGAGGAACTGTGAGATGCTTGATAGAAAAAGCATAGATTGCTTTGAAGAGACTGTTGGTTGGAATATGGATGCTAAAGAGACTTTTATTGAAGCTTAGAAGGAAATGATGAAACTATTATTGGAAACTGGAAGAAAAGTGATCCATGTTTTAAAGTCAAAGAGAACTTAGCAAGATTAACTCAATGTTATATGGAAGGCAGAATTTGAAAATGACAAGATTGGACATTTAGCTAAAGAACTTTCCAAAGTAATCTTGGAGAATGCAGCCTGGCTTCTGCTTGCAGGTAATAGCAAGATGTTAGAGGAAAGAGATAAGCAGATAACTGAATTGTTGGGCCCAAAGAAACCAGAAACTGATTCCAGAAGTTCCAGTCTTCTGGAAGCAAGCCCCCATACAATAGTGCCGCATTTGAGGAATTAGCTAAACTTGGAACTTGTACGTCAGGATTGAAAATGCAGTTACCTAGAAAAGGCTTGTGAAAAGTTTTGCTGTCTGATGGCTTGGACCCCTGCTTCCCGCATGCTAAACCAACAAGCTTTTTGAGAGAGCTGTATAAAGAAAACTGCTGTAAAAGGGACATGGAGGGGAGATATGGAAGGGAAAACAGCATTAAGAAGAAAACCATGGAAGCTGAGGTCTGGAATTAAGACATCTCTTTGGGTCAACCCACCCATGTGTAAAGAGAAGGTGAGTTTTCCCTGGCAATTGAAGAGAGGGGATGTTCCAGCCCACTGTTCAGGGAGAGTTTTGCCACCCCAGGCTATGGAAAGGATGGAGCACATTCCCCAAGGGTTGGGGAGAGTGAGGTTGGCACCCCATAGTTCTGAAAGGAGTGGGCCAGTCCCCATAGATTAGGGAAGGCCAGGTGGCCAACTCATTGCTCTGAGACAGTTGGGCCTGTATGTCAGAGATTACAGAGAATGTTGCCTCCAACATTCTAGCCTCCACCTCACTATACTAAAGGGGTTGAGACTCTACCTCAAAGACTGGGTAAAGTGTGGCCATCACCTCAACATTCTTGGAGGGTAAGTTCTGGAGCTCAGTCACCAGCCAGAAGCTTGAGGATGGTGGAACCAAGAAAATGGCCACTGGGCAAGTCTGTGGAAAGGGTGGGCCCCCATGAGGCCCCAAGGATGAGAAGAACCCATCATCTGGAAAATGTCTCTCAGACTTTAAAACCTGATAGAATTTGCCCTCCAGGTTTTCAGAATTGTAGGGGACCCATGACTTACATTTCCCTCCTGAATTCTCTGTATGGTAGTGCAATTGTTTATCCTTTGTCCCTTTGTATATTGGAAGTAGATAAATTGTTTTGTAAGTTTCAGAGGTCTATAGCCAGATGGGACATTTATTTAAACTGATTGTGATATGATTTTGTGCTTAGCATTGCTAACTGAAAGGATTTAAGGTTTTTTGAATATCGTAATGTCTTTTTGGAATTCAGAGGGTGGAGTGTGGCAGTTTAAGATTATTTATGAATTTCAAAAAGAGAGAGCATGTTTGTACACTGGTCTCTTCCCCTGGGTGTGATACCCTTTGATTGCATTCAACTGAGATGCCTTTGATTAAATTATGTTAAGATTAGGGCTTTGATTCGACCACATCATTAGGGTGACTCAGTTTGATTAATTGAATAATACACTCACTACTAGGTATATACCCAGAAGAACTGAAATAGGGACTAAAACAGATATTGCACGCCAATGTTCACGGTGGCATTATTCACAATAACCAGAAGATGGAAGTAACCCAAGTGACCATCAACTGATGAATGGATAAACAATGTATATACATACAATGGAATATTATTCTGTCTCTGTAAAAGGAATGAAGTCCTGATGCCTTCGACAACATGGATAAACCTTGAGGACATTATATTGAGTGAAATAAGCCAGACACAAAAGGATCAAACAGTGTATGAGTTCACTGTTAGGAACTAATTATAACAAACTCATGGAAAGAGAGTCTAGAATATAGGTTGCCAGAAAATAGATTGGGGTTAGGGAATGGGAAATTGATGCCTAAGCTTGTGCAGATTTTCTGTTTAGGTTGGTGGTAGTGATAGTAGTACATTATTGTAAGTACAGTCAATTGCACTGAACTGTACGAGTGAAAGTGGTTACAGTGGGAAACTATAGTATGCATATGTTACTAGAATAAAAATTGAAGGATAAAATATAGGACTATATAATGTAGTGAACGCTTTTGTACATGAAAAACTATAGTTAATAGTACAAGAGCGTTCTTTCATGAATTTTAACAAATGTATTACACTAATACAAGGTGTTAATAGGGTAGTACATGGGAAAAATACATCTAGTGTAAACTATGAATGATAGTTAATACTATTTTAATAATCTTTCATCAATTGTAACAAATGTAACTACTGTTAAAAATAGTATAATTATAAAAAAGTGCTATCAATTGTAACAAATGTTTCACACCAATGCAAGGTGGTGGTGGGGTGGGGTATGGGAATCCTATATTTTATGCATGTTTCTTCTTTAAACCCACACCTTTAATAGAAAAAGAATTGTTAAAAATGTTCTTAAAAATGACAGTTATCCTCGAACCTCATTAGCAGGTCCAGAGACTGCCTGCAGACTAGAGGTAGGGATGGTAGATGTGAAATGAGCTCAGGTTCTTAAACATCATGTATTCCTGGTCATTAAACCTAAATAGTACCAGAGCTCCATCAAGGCCCAAACTTGCATTTGCATGTGCTTTCTAAAGCACTTTTCCCCAACCCATGTGGGTTGGGGTCTTTTGTTGACCCCTATCAGTGTCACCCACAACCACAATTACTGATGATGCAGGAGATACAGGAACATCCTATGAATCTCCCTTCCTACCCTTCTTGCTGCTATGGTCACTGTTCATTGAGCAACCTGCAGCAGCTCTGGAACCACCTCCCCTTCCCTATCCCACTTCCTGGCTCCAGGGCACTTTTGAAGATGAACTGCTTCATGATCTACCAGTTTGCATTCTTTTTTTTTTTAAAGATTTACTTTTTTATTTATTTCTCTCCCCTTCCCCCCGAAGTTATCTGCTCTGTTTCCATTCGCTGTGTGTTCTTCTGTGACCGCTTCTAATCACACCAGGAATCTGTGTTTCTTTTTGTTGTGTCATCTTGCTGTGTCAGCTCTGCATGTGTGCGGCGCCATTCCTGGGCAGGCTGCACTTTCTTTCACGCTGGGCGGCTCTCCTTACAGGGCGCACTCCTTGCGCGTGGGGCTCCCCTTTGCGGGGGACACCCGTGGCACGGCACTCCTTGCGTGCATCAGCACTGCGCATGGGCCACCTCCACATGGGTCAGAGGCCCGAAGTTTGAACCGCTGACCTCCCATGTGGTAGACGGATACCCTATCCATTGGACCAAGTCCGCTTTCCTACCAGTTTGCATCTTCAAATAGTTGTGCTCTGAAGGAGACACATGTCTGAGAGTTTTCCCTTTTCACTGACTTCCCGTCAGAGGAAGGTTCTCTTGTCAGAGGTTAGAAGGCTTAAGTTCTGTATGTTGTATTTTTTTTTGTTGTTTTCTTTCACTTAGTATAATTTTTAAAATTATTGTAATTTTTAATTAAAGTAGAGTGATAGAAAAATCATGTAAAAAATATAGTATTCCCATATATACCTCTATTACTGACACTTGTGCATTGTGGTACCTTTGTTACAGTTGGTGAAAGAATATGAAAATATTACTGTTAACTGTAGTCTATAGTTTACATTGGGTGTATTTTTCCCATATACCACCTATCAGTAACACCTTGTAATAGTATTGTTCATTTGTTATAATTCATTAAAGAACATTCTTAACATTTTTTCTATTAACCACAGTCTATCATCCACAATATGGTTCACTGTGTTATATAGTTTCTTGTTTTGTGTTCTAACTTTCCTTCTAGTAACATACAAGACCCCAAACCTCCCCTTTCAACCACATTCACAAACATTCAGCACCGTTAATTACACTCACAGGAATGTGCTACCATCATTGCTATCCACTTCCAAACATTCACAATCAACCTAAATAGAAGTTCTGCACAAATTTAGCATCAGCTTCCCATTCTCTAACCCTATTCTTTCCCCTGGATAGCCTGTATTCTAGATTCGAGCTCTGTGGTTTGCTTATTATAATTAGTTCATAATTGCATCCTAGAACAAAACTCAAGAATATCTATAGGAATATAAAAATATCCAGCAGCCAACAAAGTAAATAATCACAATGCTTGATATCCAATTAAAAATTACCAGGAGGCTTCCACTTCTGGCCAAGATGGAGTAACAAGGACTGGATTTACCCTTCCACCAAAAATAACTAAAAATCTAACAAAATATATGAAACAATGCTTTTCAGACTATGAGACAGTGATCCTTGAAACATAGGAAACAAACAAGGTGAGCCCTAACCTTAAAAGAATTTCCAAGTTATAGCTAAAAATCCAAGTTTTCAGCCTGGTGAACCGCCTGAGTGAGGACATGGAGTTGAGAGTTTGGAGAGAAAGACACTGCTAGAATGTACAGGGAAGAGTACCAAAGAGAAGAGAGCTGCACAGAGATAAAGCTGAAGAAATCTGCAAAGGGTCCTGCCTGAGTATTCAGCAGAGTATTTATCAATGGAAAAAGGAAAGCCTCTGAGGTTGAGGGAAGAAGCACTAGAAAGAATTCATAGGAACAGTACCCAGAGCTCACCTAGGGTCAGGAATAGTGGCTGTTCACACCAACCTTCTAACCCTCATAATTCACAAGACATTTTGTAGAGTACTGAGAGATGGGGAATAATTAGCCCAAGACTAAACACTTGTAGGTAGTGGGCATAATAATAACTCCCCCAGGTGGACTTGGCCCAGTGGTTAGGGCGTCCATCTACCACATGGGAGATGCACAGTTCAAACCCTGGGCCTCCTTGACCCGTCTGGAGCTGGCTGATGCGTGCAAGGAGTGCCCTGACACGCAGGGGTGTCCCCGGTGTAGAGGAGCCCCACGCGCAAGGAGTGTGCCCCGTAAGGAGAGCTGCCCAGTGGGAAAGAAAGTGCAGCCTGCCCAAGAATGGTGCCGCCCACACGGAGAGCTGACGCAACAAAAAGAAACACATTTCCCTGCCGCTGACAACAATAGAAGCACACAGCAAATAGACACAGAGAACAGACAACTGGAGTGAGGGTGGGGGTATAAATAAATAAATCTTAAAAAAAAAAAACTCCCCCAAAGATGTCTATGTTTTAATTCCCAGAACCTATGAATATGCTTCCACACTGGCATCAGACATATGAATCACATTTCTTTTGTTTTATTCCTTTTATTTATTTTTTCTTTAAGCACAAGGAACACATGGATATATTCTCTTTTTAAATCGTATGATAAAACTAGAGAGAGAGAAACTTCTCCCTACACTCTTTCCTAAGGGTAACTATTGTTCACAGTATATAAACCACAGCTGTGACTCACTTGTAATTCTCCACTGAATTTAACTAAGCTACCTCAGTCAAGGGACAAAAACCTTATGCCACTTTTCTCTCCTATAGGAGTCTAAGACCCCATCCTCTCTTTGAGAGTTAGGAGGGTCCAGAAGATGAGATGTTGGGCTGTGCACAGGTGAGAGTGGGAATGCTTGGGCTGCGTCTCTGAGACACTGCAAGTTCAAAGGCCTCCAGTCTGGCTGCCACCGGATGGGGGTTCCTTGATCCTTCAGCCTTTCTTCTGCCTTAATGATCCCCAGACCCACATTTGGGGTGCTGTCCACAATCTGAATAATAAACACCAGACAGTTGCTCTCACAGCCCCTGTTTGTAGCTATGATAGAGGAGCACAGGCCCTTTTTCTTCATGTGTCTATTTCAGTCGGGGTTTGGCTGAACTTTCAATTTCAGGGTCCCAAGTATCGCCCAGCTTTCTTTAGGTGGTCCCTCTGCACCAGCAGCTTCGAGGGCGGTGCGGGTCACCGCGCGCGGTACAGTGGTGGGCCACAAGAGGGCGATGGAGGGGGCGCCCGTCGCCTTTCTCCAGTCGTTATTGGGCCCGCAGAGCAGAACTGCGCTGGGTGGTACAACTTTGCCGGCTTCGGCGGGACAGGGGAGAGCCGTGCCCTTGAACTCTTCGGTTGCCCCAGCTCCCGGGCCGACCTGGGCCGGCCGCAGTCCGCGCTGCCTGGCCACGAGGACTGGCTGTGGAAGCTCAGCGACTCCGCGTGCACCTCGCGCTGTCTCTCCAGCAAAGATGCCCAAAGAGCCCCCATGAGAGAGGCAGCAGTGCTTCTTTCGTTGGCGGAAGACGTACCCCCCTCGTCTTCCTCTCAGGCTGTGGCTGCCCTTGCCAGTGTTTCGGTATAGCCTCTTCTGGGCCAGGGAAAGCAGGGGCCGGGAGAAGGGAGGAGGAATGGGAGCGAAGGCGGTGCAGGAAGCGGGAGGGACGGGGAGGCGGGGGGGGGGGGGGGACGCGGAGAAGGGAGGGGATCAGGACTAGGAGGGGAGGAAGCCCAGGAAAGCCAGGAAGGGCCAAGTCCTCTTCTGACGATCTTGGGGGAATGGGAGGAGGAAAATTATAAAGAAAAGCAAAACAACATTTTTTTCTTTTTTTTTTTGGGGGGGGGGAGGGCGGGCAGGGAACTCTTGTAAACTGAGGCAGAGCAGAAAGTTTTGTTGGCACGCTGAAAATTTCTTCCCTGTCCCTGAGCCCCACATGGATTTCATCCCATTCCCTGAGACACAAGCCTGAAAACACCGGCATAGACAAAGTCAGCCAGGAGTGACTCCCCCATCACAGATGAACCCCACGCGGGCTCTGTCTGACCCGGAAAGGAAGTGCCCTGGGTGGCAAGTCCTTGGGAACGGAACCGGTTGGGAAACGCCTCACTCACCTCCAAAGCGTCAGGGAAGCAACTCTCGCGGGAGGTTCCATGGTGTAATGGTGAGCACTCTGGACTCTGAATCCAGCGATCCGAGTTCGAGTCTCGGTGGGACCTTTCCCTTTATCTCAATGAAACAACTTTTACTGTGGCCGCCCGGAGCGTCATTCCCCAAAACCAAACGCGAACCTGAAAGAATTAGTGTGTCCCAGGTGTTTCCCCCTCTGCTTCAGCCTGCTGCTCCAGGTTTCGGGAAGAGGAAAGTTTCCGGCCGGGAAAGTAACCCGATCGCAACCCTAAGCTCCCGGGAGCTCGAGCTGCTGGAGGTCTCAGCGCGGCTCCCGCTCCCCGCGGCGTTTTGCGCCTCTCGCCCTTCTCCCCAGTCGTTTCCATCCTGCTACTCAGAGGCCCAGAAACCGGCTTTCCAGGGCGAATTTCTAGTCTGCAGGAAAAATGGGGACCCTTAGGGGTGATCGAGACTGGGGCGCCCCGTCCGGGCGAGCCCTCCTGAGTGCAGCAGCTCTGCCCTTGCTGCCGAGGAGCCCAGCGACCCTGCAAGTCCCTCGGCGACTCCAACCTCGGAGCTCAGGGGCAAAAGGAAGTGGCTGCGTCCACCTAATCCTAGAGACGAGGTTTATTTCACCCGGACATCTTGGAATAATTGCAACATTGCTCTGTGTTTGTTTTTTTGGACAGAAAATGATAAATGTGAGAAGCTTCTCAACTTCCTGATTTTCCTTTTTAGGGGTGCGGCCCTTAATGTTCTGGTCGTGGGTTCCAGTACTAACTGGGCATATTTCATCTTATTTGCATGAGAGGGATTCTCTCCAAGCAGAGGATTCCTGAGCCTCTGGCTCTCTGGGTCTCTGTTGATGACAACTAGATACTGTTGTCTCAAATTCTGAAATTTGGATCCAAAGTGAAGGATCGGGCCCTGGGAATCCCAGCGTCTCTGGTGGGTGAGGGTAAAGGTTCCTCACCTCCAGTCACCCTGGCGGGTGGGCTCTTCCCGAGTCCCTCCTGCTCTGCTCCAAGGAGAGGTTGCGTGACCATATGGAATCTCTTCTGCTTAGTGGAATTTGGCAGTGTTTGAAAGGCCTTTCAGCTAGTTAAAAGGTTCACCAAATCTCTCCTAGACTTTCAGGTTTGAGAACTTTCTGCGGTTACTAAGGACTGTAAAATACAACTGTTTTTCAGGAATCACTTTGGAGGGAACCTGGAGAAAGTAGCAAAGGGAAGAAGGGGAGAAACAGGAATTACCAAAGAGGAGAGAGGAGAAGGGGGTGGGAGGACCAGGAACCAAGTTACCAGAGGGGCATTTTCAAGCGCGGCTTGGAGATCTCAGTTCCTCACTCTGGAGGGTTCCCCCACCTGGTTTGAAAGCCTTATTGACTCCTTGGGAACTGGACTCTAGCTGCTTGTCTAGTATTTGTTTTGAAAAGTTTCCTTTCCTTGTTGGAGGGTGGGGGTTGTAAATAGTTTGCAAGGGAATGGGAGCCAAGTAGGGATCTTATTCAGTTCTGAGAAAACTGGCAGGTGTCCCCCAAGCATGTGCTCACCATCTCTGCCCTTGCAGACTGACAGCCTGCAAAGCCTGGAGAGATCCAGGGCACCCAAGGCCATGAAGTTCCCCAGGGACTGGTTCTAGCTGGAGATGCTGTCACTGAGCAGACTGAACTTCCATGGCAAAGACCTTGGAGGTCTGGCTAGGAGACTAAGTAAGGCGACCAGTCAGGGATGACCAGCAGTCTTCTCTACAGCACCACAGACATTCCTTTTTCATACCCCATCAGGTCTACCTCCTCTCCTTTTAATGGAACTGCAAGTTTGTAAATAAGTTTCAGTCTCCTTATCAGCCACTCTTCTCTAGCTGCCAATCCCCAGGGAAGCCTCACTCCCTATCAAGACCTGTGCTTGAGACTTCACTCTGTCTCACGAAGATGCTGCTTCCTTTCCTCTCCCACAAGAGCTCAAGCCCAGCACTACTGATGACCAGGACAGTCCCTTATCTGTTGTATGGGTTGGCAGTCCCCCACAGGTGTGTGTGGCCCCAGCTCATGATCCCAAGTGTATGCAAGGTTCGCATCTCTCAAAACCCCTTTTCCCTCACCCCAAATCCCACATCTACTTCATGTACCACAGAACTGTGGTAAATCCGCAGAACTGAACTGGTTTTCTTCCTGGTCTCCTTGCTGGATAGGCACCCCGGCATTTTTCTTCTTCTCCTTCTTCCTCCTTCCTTTCCCCTCCTCCTCTTCTTCTTTTTTAAACTATCCCTTATTAGAGAAGGACTTATGGTCCAGTTCATGGAGGTGCCCCACTCTTGGTCAAGGAGAGGGCACCTGACCCACGCTGGGCCAGTCAGGGCCAGCACTTCCCTGGAATAGGAAAATAAATGGGGAGAGGTGACCAGTGGTTAATAAACCTCAAATTTATTCACTTGGGAGAAAGTCCTTGAAGACATAGGTCTTTTATTCCTTCTTTTTATATCCTATGTGGCTGACTTGTGAATAGAGTTTAGTTATAATAAAATAAGTGAACCCATCAAACTTTGATACACACAGATGGAAGAAAGAAATTCAGCAGCTTTGGAGAATGAGAATAATCCAAAGAAGGACCATGCAATAGTGGCTCAAAGGATATGAGCGTATGGTAGGAAATGCTCAAATGCTCAAAGGGGCTAAGAATAAGGACAGTCTCCAAAAAGGGTTCTCAAACTTGTGGGGAAATTGAAGACTGCCCATGTTTCATCCCACCTGTCAAGAACAGCCCTATCTGCCCCATGAGCACTGGAAGAGTCCCTTTACTCAGCTGAGAACTTGCTTACCTGGTCAAGGAAATGCAGAGGAGGGACTGAGTGCTGGTTTATACTGCTGGGAAACACCAATTTCTAGAGGAGATGGTGATCCTTCTATGGAGGCCCATTGGCAAAGCACTGGTCTTGTTACCCTGGGGAAATGTCACACTAGGACACCATGCCTGCCTTGAAGGAGTATAAAGAGAAGACTGCTCCTCACTGAACTTCCTGTGCATCTCTGCCTGGTGAGAAGGAAGTCCTGCTCCTGAAGGCAGTGTCTCCTTCCACTTAAGTCCAAGGAAGCCATTTTCCACTCTGTGTGGTGTGGTTGAGTGTGAATCTGGGAGAATCAGATTACTTCCTGCCTGCCTCTCCCTGAGCTGGGGAGCCTCCATGCCTCAGAGCAGCCAGGAGCTCTGGGTGGGCCTTCAGCATCTGAGCTAGGACACATGGGCAAGCTGAGAGCTAGGCTAAGTGGAGGAGACACCAAGCCCAGGAAAGCCCAGGTCACGGTGTCGGGGAAAGCCACTTCCCTCCCCAAAGTCATCCTTCACATTTGGAAACCCGTTGGTCTGAAGGGATAATGAGAATAAGGGGACATGCACAACAGAATGAATCGATGGCATCTTGTCAACTCTGAACCTGAATAGGCTTCATTTTCCTACAATTATTTTTGTATAAACCAATAGAGGGGTTTGCTTTATTGAAAATGCCTGAAAATCAGGAAAGTAAAAGTTAAAGTATGTTACTAAGTGGAACGCTTTGAGGAATGGATAAACTGAGTTTTACTGCTGTCCTTTTTTCATAGTCATAATATAAATGTTGGGGGAAAAATGCAGTTGAAGAAGAAACATATCTCCCGTGAACTGTGTGGGAAGGTAACAGTGCAGTGAAGAGTATAGAGCCTGGGGCTAGAGTTCCTGGGTTCAAATCCAAGTTGCTTGTCTTCTGTGTCCCTTAGTTCCCCAGTTGTTAAAATGGTCCTACAGTAGTACCTACCTCACTGAGTTGTTTTAACAAATAGATTAGTTAAATTCTGTAAAGTTCTTACGGCATTGCCGGGCATGGTATATAACATTTTATTATTTCTTTCTTTTACTTTTAATTTAAAGCAAATGTAATAGTGTTTGTTCCCATTTATTTCATGTACTTATGGGCTTTGAGCCTTATAGTTTACACAATTGTTTCTAGATAATCTATATTATCTGTGTAATATTTGAAATTCTTGAAACTCCCAGTAGAAGGAAACTGACAGTCTTTGGGGGCCTTCCCAGTCTGTTGTAATTCTCTGCTTTAGCTCTCTGCTTCTTGCTCTACCTAGTAGAGCAATAAGCAGAGCCTTGGTAAAGGGGCTCAGGATTTGTCGTCAGACTGAGATGTGAATTTGGCTTAATTCATTGCAGTTGAAATATCTTTTTCAAGTTACTTTACCTGTCTAGGGGCTAGGTTTTCTTTTCTCATCTCTAAAACGGAGAGGAATGAAATGCCATGTAGTGGGAGATTGAGGAATAAAGATATGGAAATCTCAGCGTCGAGCTTTGCACTTGCGTTATTTTTGGCCTGGGAATGGACCCTGCCTCCTCCCTTGAAGGCAGCATGTCCAGCTTCCAAGGAGGCAGTCCTATCTTTTCTCAGAGGCTGAAGAATATAAAGACATTCTGGAATCCGTGCTGGGGGAGAAGCTGCAGTTTGAGGAGGGGGAGCTGGCAGAGAAGCCTGGACCTGCTGCGAGGCTCAGGTAAGGAGGGAAGGTGGATAAAGCTCTGCCAAGGGGCAGCCAGCTGGGAGAAATGATAGCAAATTTGGGCTAGAGGAAGAGCAAAAATATACAAGCCATGTACAGGTTGAACAGATATCTATCAAACATTTAAAGAACAACCCTATGGTAAATTATGGACTACATTTGTTATGCAGAGCCTCCTTTCTTCTTACTTCTCACTGACCATGGCTTGTCTTCCTTTCATTGAAAGCAATGTTTTCTTCCAGACCCTTTTGTCTTTTCATTTTTTCAACTCACACCAGCTTTACCTCTCCCACAGGTCTGGCCCTATGCCCCCTCTCTGAGTAGCACACTCTGGGTAACATAAGGAAATGGGCATGCACTGAGGAGAGGGCACCTGAGGGGGCATACTTATGAAGCAGAGTCGGAACCCACCTGGTTTTGTTTTCAGAAGAGTAAAGCAGGGGAGGAATATCATGGAATCTTTCAGGAGTTGTCTCTGATAAGGAGAAGGCCTTTTTTTTTTTTTAATTTTTTAATTCTCTTTGCAACAGGCAGGTCACCAGACTTGAGACAGAATTTTGGGGGAAAGCATTTGGGGATATTCCCAGAGAAGTCTTTGTCAAATCCTTTAAACCAGTCATTCAGGGGAGCAGATTTAGCTCAAATGGTTGAGCACCTGCTTCCCATGTATGAGATCCCAGGTTCAATCCCCACCACCTTCTGAAACAAACAAACAAAAAACCCAACTCTCATTGAGGAGTGCGTGTAGCTCAGTGGTTGTGCACCTGCTTCCCATGTACAAGGTCCTGGGTTTAATCCCCAGTACCTCCTAAAAAACAAAACAAAACAAAAAACAGTCATCGCCTCTTTGCATTCTTAAACTTTCTCTTGTATCCCATTTTAGGAAATACATTTCCCCAATTCATAATCAATTGCAAGAGCTAATCCAGATAAGGCTGAAACTGCAAGTAGGGAGAGATGTCTCTTACATGCTCCATCAGCTCTTCAGAGACCTACTCAGCCACAATGAATCTGACAACTGCCAATGGCCGAGTTTTCAAGAGAAACTGGATCAAGGATGTAAACTGGCAGACTGTCTTTATCACAAGCTCCAGTCAGGTAAGTTGGCCAAAGGCCCCGAGGACACAGAGCTGCTCCAATTCCCAGGGTCAAAAGAGAGCCACATCTCCCCACCTCTGTAAAGGACATCTGTATCTGCTGTCTGCCTTAGCAGTAGACATTTGTGGCCATGAAGTGATCAGGATTGCCTGCGTAGGAGCATAGACAAGAAACCCTCTGGGTTAGAATTCACAGTGTTATATATGTCTCCTTCATCCCTGATAGAACATGGCCTTTGGGAAGAAGGAAGCACCGATTGAGTTTTAATGGACCAAAATAAGGATGTGAAAGGAGGTAGCTTGTGAGATTAAATGAACCCTGGAGTAAATATCGAGGTTTCCCCATCCTCTCTAACTGTGCACCAGGGGTGAATATATCCTCATAGATTTGGGTTTCTGCAACTGTAATATGGATCAGATAGTATGTTACTCACTTATGGTAGCATAAAAAATGTCATATTCATGAATTCACTTCAAAAAAGAATAAAGACTCTCTATTCGGGGTTAATTTAGGTATTTGATGTAGTAGCAACTGATGATTTAACTGGAACACTTTCAATAGAGAATTTCCCATGTTAACACAGTAGAAGCAAATTTGTAAGTTTCCATGAAGGCCCCAATGTGTAGAGGGAAATGGGTCAGGACTGTTTTTCCATATCTTAAAGAAAGGAATGGGTCTATGTTAGAGCCCTGGTGGGTCATAAAGCTACTGTGTTTGGCAACCAGCTTTATGGCAGGATGGAAGATAGAGCTGGAAAAGTTCAAAAGAATGATGGACAAATAATATCCTTAACATTTTGCTAAATTTGAGGCAGAGCATGCCATGACAATGATCTGGATTGGGGATATTTTACCTGATGGATTAGAAAACCAAATCAGTCCATTTTCTAGAAATACAAAATATGGGACCTTTTAGTAAAATGCTTTTAGTGTGTCTTGAACTCACCCACAAAGAAGTCTTTCCATAACCAGTTGAGCCACTGTGTTTGTAACAAGTGAAATTTGAACTACTCAGTGTATGACTGGGCAATTTTTCATTTGTTTGCAGAAAATCATGAGGTTGGGGAGGGTGAAGAAGAACTACTACTGGCTTCCAGGTAACAATGAATGATCAGGGGAGGGTAATTAGCAGGAAAAACACAGACAGTGTCCCAGAAAGAAGAGACAAAGAAGTCGAAAGTAGTCCCAAATTCTGGTGCTGTTTGAACTGATTTCATTCTCTTAACCCATGATGAAGTAATTGTCTTAAGTAAGGTTGTCTCTTCTCTTCATGGTCCTGGAGATGAACTTACAAGCCTCAGGGATTTTCCATATTCACAGAAACCACCTGCTCTCTCCTGTGTAGTTAAAACTAGGATGCAATGTATGTCTGCCTACAGTACTATTTGCCTAATATTTGGGCAGATTTTTTATAGTAAAGAATGTAACTAGAGAAACTATATCACATATGTGAAAAACCTTCGAGAAAGAGACTTAGGAGGCATTGGTTTGAAAAAATCTACAGGGCTTTAGGGACAAATATTCCTTAGGCCTCCTTGTGTGCTGTGCCTCATGAGTCTAGCATACATAGATGGAATACTGGGACGATGAGTTCAGTTGTTCCCTCTCTTCTGCCCCCACAGCAATCAACCCCAGTTTTAGGGGAATTATTTTCTTTTTTCTCTTTGGGGATTTGGCCGTTTTCCTTCTGTGACCATCCCTTAATCTGCCTCAGGGCCAGTGGGGATGCTGTGTTTTGCAGCCCTTCTTGGTTTAATTGACTCTTAGTCATACTCCAGCAGGATTTTTAGGGATCAGCAAGGAGAGGACGGAATGAATGAAACTGAATGGGACACACACAATGAACCCTATTTGAGTCATGTCCATTGCCATGAATTTCATGATGGCCAGCAGGCTCCCAGCAGCACACCTTTGTGTCTGATGAGCAGGAAGTCTGTTCTTCTCTGAGTGCAGCCAGTGAGCATTCCCATTGTAGAGAACAAATTGCCAAATGGTCTCCCAGGTAGCTGCCATATTCCCTGTGCTCACCACTTTTGTCTAGGATGAGTCATATCATCTTTTACAGCAGGTTCTTTATTTCCATCTTTGTTTGAATCAGGCTCTAGAAATGAGTTTTAAGCAGAGGCATCAGGTGAGTCAGGTAGCTTTGCAGCCTTCCTGCTTCTCCAGCCACTACTCTCTCACCCTTGCACTGTCTGGTAAATGCAGGCTGTTGAAATTAATGAATGCCAGAGAGAGGGATTTGAGAGTTTCATGGCAAATTCTCTGCTACCATTACACCATGTAAACAGTAGCATGTATCTAACCATGTTCTTTAAGACAGGACCTTTTGTCTCTTTTTCAGTTTTCTTACAAATTTCTCTGGGCAGCATCTTTGGTCCTCCAAGGAGACTGATAGTCTTATCTTTATGTCTGGAGATGTTTTTGTGTGTACTTGGCTCTGAACTCCAGTCTTTATTTACCCAGTTGGCCAATCCTGGCTAAGCAGCTGTCTGAGTTCTAGAATATAAACACCACTATAATTGTCCATTGGTGGTTTTCCCTGAAGGTGGAGCCAGAGCCCTGGCATCCCACCACCTCCATGAATGGGAAGGACAGAGCATTCCTATATGTGCATTTGTAGACTGCACCCATCATTCTAGTCTCAGTAAATATTCTCCTCTAAACCAAGAAACACCATGTATCTGCTGGTACAGAGGTTGAGCCTGGCAACAACTCCTCTAAAAATCAGGTGGGAAAGTGGTCCATCATCTCTGGGAATAAGACAATTTAACTGCTTCACAGGCCTAAGGCCAACTATGTTGCCAAGATGACCTAACACCTAAGGATAGGACTGTGTGCCTGATGGTTCCAGAAATCATGCCCAACACTTCTCCTGAGACACATCCTGAAGCCTGCCATAGTATACCTTTCTGAATATACCATTTTTTTCCCAGAGGATATTTATATTGCTTTGCTTACATTGACCCCTAGTTTTGTATGTGAGAAGTGGGAACTGAGTAATGTATCTGGCCCTGTCTGAATTTCTTTGCAGAAAATCAAAAGAAGCATCAGGATGTGGAGAGAAGAAAGCCAGTTGATCTTGATATAAGTCTAAAAACATGTGAGTTATTAATGTAACGGTACCATCTTGAGAGCTTCCATGCAGGGAAAAACAAAAACTGCAACTTATACCTAATTTTGCCATTTAGCCAACCACAAAGTAGTCCTCTAAGAATTTTGTTATTTTTCTTAGCAGTTCTTCTACTGGTTTCCACTTCCTACTTTTACAGGTTATTAGGTGAAGTTACATAGAGATGGTCCTACCTAATGTGAACTATACAGTCTCAGGGACTTCTTGTATTCACAGAGATTGTATATTGTCTCCTGTGCAGTTAAAATCAGGATGGGATGCAATATCTCACTTCTGCATTATTGACCTTGGCTCTTGGCAGGCATTTCATAGCAATGGTTATGACTGGACCAAAACAGCTCATATCGTGTGGCAATAATGAGAGGAGAAGCCCTAGAGGCCAAAAGATCTCTGCTAGTTGACAATGTCACTGAGCTTGTATTAACAGGACCAGTATATATATAAAAATTCAAGAAAATTCTTAAACAGGTCACCCAATATTTACAAGACTTCTGCATGGTGGTCTTCTTGGAGAAATACACACGGAAGTATCTACTGCAGCCCTTATGACTTATCATTATCTCATCTTAGGAAATACCATTTCCTAATTTAAATTTCCCTATTATCCCACCTTAGGAAATACCATTTCCTAATTTAAGATCAAGCACGAGAGCTGACCCAATTGCGAAAGAAGTTACGGGAAGGGAGATGGGTCTCTGACCTACTGAATCAGCACCTCAAGGACCTCCTCACTCACAAGGATTCTGACAGCCATCAGATACAGTGTCTTCCAGAGCAACTGGCTGAGGGACACAGGCTGGCAGAGCACCTTCACAGTAAGCTCAGCACAGGTTAAGTTGGCACCAGCCCTGCGTCCAGTGAGCTGCTCCAAGTCCTCAGACTACAGCAGATTCACCCCTCCACCCCTCCACACATGACTTTGACACCTGCTCTCCTATGTTCCGGTGCTCATTTGGGGCCTCAGCAGGATCAGGACTACCTGGGTGTGAGCACAGATGCAAAGCCCTCTGGGATTGAAAGTGTTTCCTTCATCCCCCATGGAATGTGGGCTATAGGGCAGAAGGCAGTATCCATTCAGGGTCAATGAGCAGAAATAAGGATGTGACAAGAGGTAGCTTGTTAGCATGACTAGAGCCCTGTAGCTAATAGCAAAGATTTCCAGCCACTAGCCTGAGCACTGTATTTACTAACTGTGGGTGATTGATTGATTTATCCTTCCTGGATTTGTGCTTCCTCATCATATGTTGCCTGGTTGCTACCAGCTGTCCTGCATAGAAAAAGAGATAAAATTCATGAATGCACACAAAAAAAGGATAAAAACCGAAAAACCCTTTTTCTTCTGGATTGGTTTAGGGATGTAAGGTGGATGAACCTGCTTTGGGGGATATTGGTTTGCTCTGGACATACTCTTAGAGAGCAATTATCCTGATATATGGCAGATGCAACTTGCAGTTTCCTGAGAAATCCCTGGAAATATGGAGGAAAGTGAGACTGGAGCATTACTCTTCTCCTGAGAGACAAGAGTAGATCATTGTGAAGTCATGATGGGACATAGAGACCTTGTGTCTGGATTAGGATAGATTTGGAGAAGTCCAGAGGTGGCTGGGAAAGTGCCCAGTTATGTGGGGAACAAAAGATGTTTATAACTTCTTGCCCAATTTCCAGCACAGTATATCATGCTTTGTGATCAAAAGAGCAGTATCTCTGACTTATGTATCAGAAAACCATGAGGGTCATCTCTTTGAAGTCAAATATATGAGACTGGACTGCACACTTCTCTCCATATGCTCAATTCATACACAGATAATTTGTCTTCATGCCCACTGAGGCTCTATGTTTCTAATGGGTGAAGTGAGAACTATTAAAGTCTGACTAGACATTTCTGTGTTTGTTAGTAGAAAATCATGAGTATAAGAAGTATGAAGACATACAAGGACTACCTGTTCCCAGGTAATAATGACAAGGGCTGGTATCATAGAGGTAAAATATGGGGAAGGTCCCTGAAAGAAAAAAAGCAAGCTTTTCTTTGAGGTCAAAGATTCCAGATGGAAGGATGAACAACTCTACTGGTTGTACTATTCTCATTCACTCATGATGTTGATCTTAGCCTCTGACACTTTTCTCTTTGTGGTACATGTAGGAGCAGTGTGGCCTAAGGTGAACTAACTAGTCTAAGGGATTATTTGCACTCTCAGAAACCACTTGTTCTCTCCTGTGGGGTTAAAAGTCATTGTGTGATGCATTCTCTCTTAATGGTTTGCCTTAGATTATGGAATATATGTCAAAGAAGGAAAAATAACTAGACAAAAAATTCTCATTATGTGACAATATCAAGAGAGAGATCTAGAAGGCAAAAGATAGCTAGGAGTATACAACACTGCAGGAGCATATATTCACAGGATGGGTGCAGAAAAATATGTACAGGTCAGCAAACACAGGCAATAATTCTGCTTGTAGGGCTGGTGGGCATATATTCATAGAAATCTCTGTGAAAGCCCATCAACACTCCTTCATGCTTAAATTTTCTCTCCATTCCACCTCAGGGGATATGATTTTCTAATTCAAGATCAGGCAAGAGAGTTGAGACAGTTATGGCAGAAAGTCCAGGAAGGGAGGCAGGCATTGTTGCTACTCAATGAGCACTTCAAACACCTGCTCACTCACAATGACAAATACCAGACACAGAGCTTCCTGGAGCAACTGGCTAAGGGGTGTATGATGGCAGAGTGCCTTGCCTGTGAACTTGGCAAGGTAATTTGGTCCCAGGCCTTGCTTGCATGGATCTGTTCCAAGTTTCCAGGCACACAAGAAATTCCATACCTTACCATCTCCAAAGGAAACTTTTTTATATATAAATTCTGCTTTTAAGTTCCATTTTGGGCCACAACAGGATCAGGTCTGCCTGGGTGCAAACCAATGAGAAATACACTGGTCACAAGATTAAAAGTGTTTCCTTCTTTCCTGATGGAACTTGGACTTTAGGGCAAAAGGCAGCATCCATCCAGCGTCAACAGACAGAAAGATGTGCGAGCAGGCAGATTGTTAGAGTGACCAGATGACATAAAACTTTTCCTGCCTCTGGCTTAGCCCTGCCTTTATTGGCTGTGGGCAATTGATTTTTCCATCCTGGGTTTGAGTTTCCTCACTTGGAAAATGGGCTCAAATAATGTGTTGCATGGATTCTGTAGCAATCAAATGAGGTAATATTCATGGATTCACTTCAAAAAGGAAGAAACCCTCCCTGTAGGAGTGGATTTAGATACTGAAGGTAGTAGAGCTGGTGGTCCATCAAGATTAAAAGGGAACACATTGCATAAAAAGAATTTCCCCTGATTAAACAGCAGGTGCCAAACTGCAGGTCCATGTGTAGTCCTTGGATGTATTGTGAGATGTAGGACAGAGTTCTTAGACCTCTCCTTAAAGAAAGGAGTTAATTCCATGTGAGAGCCATGTTGGGATAGAGCCCCTGATTTCAATGGGTCAGCACTGTGGCTGGAGAAGTCTAGGGGGAAACTGGACAAGCATTCCATGATATGATGAACAAAAGGCATTTTTCACACCTTGTCCAATTCTATAGAGAAATGCCATTATGGTGAGATTTGGGACTGCTTGCCAACTGGATGAGAAATTCGTGCCAGGCCATTCCCTTAAAGATGAAATATGAGACTTTCAGTACAGTCTTTCCATGGCTTCTGACCTCTGACAAGATAATTCATGTCCCCATGCCCACATAGGACATTGGGTTCAAAATGGTTGGAGTGGGAACTATTCATGGGTCTCTGGACATTTCTGAGTTTGTTTGCAGAAAATCATGAAGATGAAGAGGATAAAGAAGAACAAGAATCAGCTCCCAGGTAAAGTGGATGACCAGGGGCTGGTAATGTGCAGGCTAAATATGGGATATGTTCTAGAAAGAACACACAAAGAGGTACAAGGCGGCCATACATTCTAAATGCAGAGATGAACAAAAACTACTGGCCTTCCAATTTCAGCAGTACAATCAATGATATTATAGCTCTTTTAACAAGATTGTCCATTTTCATCATGGTACTTAGAGTCTCTCTGACTCAAGGTGAACTAACCAGTCTCAGGGATTTCTTGCACACACAGAAACAAGCTCTTCTCTCCTGTATGGTTAAAAATCAGGGTGATCTGCCATCTATTTTCTGCATTGTTAACTTTAGCTTGTTGGCACTGAGCAATGACTACCCTGCCTTTCCTGCCTCCATGCCAGGCACACTACACCATAGTCAAATGAAGAATGTTCTCTTCTCTTTGAAAGGATGGCCCCTTGCCTTCTATGTCTGCTCCCTTAGGTTTCCAATCAGGACCAGAAGGATCACTGAGCTGTCAATCCCTCCTGCATTAATCTTCTGTCCTGCCAGCCCCACCAGCCTCAGCAGGGAGCTGCAGAAGGACAAAATGAAGGAAATCCTGCAGGACTTAAAGGATGAATCTTTTCATCATGGCCTGTCTGATTCCCATCTGCCTTCCTGCAGCACCTGTCCCTTGTTTCATGAACATGGAGCCTGCGATCTTCCAGATGTAGCCAGTGAATACTCTTGTTATAAGGAAACAATATCCGAGGGCTTCCAATGTATCTCCACACACTTTTTTCTCAATACCTCTGTCTAGATGGAGAGGTATTGCCTTGGATATAGCTCCTGCAGACCCATCTTTGTTTGACTCAGACCCTAGAAGAGAATGCTATGCCAATAGCAGGGCTGTCAGATTTACTGTCTTCCGAGGCTCCAGCTGTGATGCTTTAGCCCCCTTTGGCAAGTTTATGCCATTGATCCCCCAAATTAGGTCAGAGTGTGGAAACTGCCAAGGTCACTTTGTAGCCATCATGACCACACATTCAGAGCAAGTTTCTGTCATACCTCCATCTCTAAGAAGGTCTTCTCAACTCTCCTACAATGTTTTTACTCATTGCTTTTCCTGACCTGTGTCTGCCGAGCACAACCACCATGTGACAGCCATCTTTGCCAGCTGTTTGGAGGTCTCCTGTTATGATTCCTGCTTCCAAGTCTTACTCTCTACTTCCTCAGGTGGTTTATGGCCTTCTGAAGGCACCTGGATACCTTGTCATGAATACCACAATCCTGTTTGTTCCCAGTTATTTACTAACATCAAAGCTCCGATCTAGTTGCCCATCTTCTGTGAATGCCATGGTTCCTTTCCTTTGTACAGCATTTTTCTACCATTTGTGGGTCCCCAGTTTCAACCATGTGTCCAGTCTCAGTGCTATAATCTCATCTGATCTGTCAACAACCCATATACCTAAAGGTGCTATAACCTAATATTTTATCAGAGCAGTGGATTTTCCCTTTCCTTAATCTCTAGGAATCCTAGTTGGTCAAGAGATCCTTGAGATTACAGCCTCAGAGATAAGTATAGATTAATATCCCAATTTTCATTCTTTTCATTTGGCCTATATGGCAAATTGTGATTCAGAAGAGCATGTGGATTGTTAGGAGACTTAAGTTGTCAAATCATCTTATAGGAAAAGTAAGAGACTGTTATTTCTATCAGTATGTCTGAATATTTTATTGTGAAATCAGCCATCATAAAACTTGTAGAGACTGCTCCTTTGGTCAGTGATGAAAAATACTTTGAAAAGTTAGTGATTTTTCATGGTGAGGCCATCCTCTTAAATTTCCATCCTCTATCCTGTTGTCAGTTTCTCTCTGAGGTACAAAGTGGCAAAGGCTTTTCTCAGGATTATAGAAAGTAAGAAAGGAAGACTTAAATATGCATTTATTTTGCACCCATTGTAAACGATGCCCCTTACCAAGCAAATATTGTATAAGTTATAACTCATTTCATCCTCAAATGGATATAATATGTAGAAGGTAGCATTTCCATGTTAGATTCTGAGGCTGAGCATTTCTGCTTAGATTCTGAGGGTCTTTTAACTGGCTCAAGATAAGCCAGTTTATGACTGGAGGGAGCACATGCCTCTGTCTGCCTGAATTCATTGCTCAGGCTCTGTCCACTGCTCTCTGCTGAGGTACCTACCAGGGACCAAGAACAGATGGATTTCACCCCTTCATTATTTCCTCTGTTCCAAATTATTTTCAATAATTTTAAATGTAAGGGAAAAGTTATAAGTCTGGTCCCAAAAACTCCTATAGTCCCTCTCACATATTCCCCAACTCCTGATATATCAGAGCACTTGTTTTTTTTTTCCCCCTGGGAGCTAAACCAGCAGCATTTCCTGTCCTTCCATGTAAAACCATGGCTCCCTGAGGCTCTCTGTGGAAATATCAAGAGGGCTGAAAGGCCATCTCTCTTCTTACCACTCCAGCTCCCAAGGGTTTCCTACTTTCCCTCACAGTCCCAGTGAGGTTTCTAACTTGTTTCTGTCTGAGAAACACCCTCAGGCAGGATTGGATCCTGTGAGGAGGATGGGAAAGTCTCAGAGACACATCTCACAAGGGAGCTGTGTGTTATGTGACTTGGCTACACCAGAAGATCATTAAAAAATGAGCCAGGAAAATCCAAATTCATCTGTGCACAGGGGCTGAGATAAATGAATGGAAAGTCTAAATTATAGAACTATCCCTTCTGGAATGGGGATCACTGACAATGAGAAGTGAACAGCATGTAGAGCACACAGCGTGACCCACACAGCCCTTCTGCCGGCGGTCTACCCCCTGCCCATCCTCTCAATATAGGGAAATCCTGAAGAAATGGCACGAATGCACCCTAGAGTATAACATGTTATTTTATTAGGGGCTTTTCCCCCAATATAAAAGAACCAGTATGGTATAGTATAGAAAAAATTTGATGAAAATATTTCCCTAGAGATGGAATCAGTCATTAAAAACCTCCCAACTAAGAGAAACCCTGGGCCAGATGGCATCACAGATGAGTTCTACCAAACAGTTCAGAAAGAACTAACACCAGTTTTGCTTAAACTCTTCCAAAAAACTGGAATAGAAAGAACATTACCTAACTCATTCTATGATGCCAACATTACCCTAATACTAAAGCCAACAAAGACACCAAAAGAAAGGAAAATTACAGACCAGTCTCTCTAATAAACCTAGATGCGAAAATCCTCAACAAAATACTTGCTAATTATATGCAACAGCACATAAAATGAATTATACACCATGACGAAGTGGTTTTCATTCCTGGTATGCAAGGATGGTTCAACATAAGAAAATCAATTAATGTAAAGTATCACATAAACAGACTGAAGGGAAAAACTCACATGATCATATCTATAGATGCAGAGAAAGCATTTGACAAAATACAGCATTCTTTCTGATGAAAACACTGAAAAAGATTGAAATAGAAGGAAACTTTCTGAACATGATCAAGGGTATATATGAAAAACCCAGAGCTAACATCATTTACAATGGTGAAATCCTAAACTCTTTCCCTCTAAGATCAGGAACAAGACAAGGATGCCCACTATCACCCCTCCTATTTAAAATTGTGTTAGAAGTACTTGCTCAACCACTGAGGCAAGAACCAGACATAAAAAGCATCCAAACTGGAAAGGAAGAAGTCAGAATTTCGCTATTTGCAGATGACATGATCCTATACATAGAACACCCTGAGAAGTCTACAACAAAGCTTCTAGAACTTATAAATGAGTTCAGTAAAGTCACAGGTTATAAGATCAATGCATAAAAGTCAGTAGCATTTCTGTACAAAAATTGTGAGCTAACTGAGGAGGAAATCAAGAAACAAATACCATTTACAACAGTAAATTTAAAAAAACTAAATACCTAGAAATAAATGTAACTAAAGTTGTATACACAGAAAACTACACAGCGCTGTTCAAGGAAATCAAAGAAGACCTAAATAAATGGAAGAATATTCCCTGTTTATGGATAGGAAGACTAAATATTATTAAGATTACTACCCTGGGAAGCAGACTTGGCCCAGTGGTTAGAGCGTCCATCTACCACATGGGAGGTCCACGGTTCAAACCCCGGGCCTCCTTGACCCATGTGGAGCAGGCTCATGCACAGAGCTGATGCATGCAAGGAGTGCCCTGCCACACAGGAGTGTTCCCCGCATAGGGGAGCCCCATGCGCAAGGAGTGTGCCCCGTAAGGAGAGCCGCCCAGCATGAAAGAAAGTGCAGCCTGCCTAAGAATGGTGTTGCACACACGGAGACTTGACACAACAAGATGACACACAAAAAAGAAACACAGATTCCTGTGCCGCTGACAACAACAGAAGCGGACAAAGAAGAAGACCCAGCAAATAGATACAGAGAACAGACAACCAGGCGGGGGAGGGGAGAAAAAGAAATAAAATAAAATCTTAAAAAAAAAAAAAAAGATGACTATCCTACCCAAACTGATCTACAGATTCAATCCAATCCCAATAAAAATCAACATAGCATTTTTTAACAAACTAGAAAAACTAACTATTAAATTTATTTGGAAAGGAAAGAGGTCCTGAATAGCCAAAGACATATTGAAAAAGAAAAATGAAATTGGAGGAATCACACTTCCTGACTTCAAAACATACTACAAAGCTACAGTAGTGAAAACGGCACGGTACTGGCACAAGGATAGACACACTGACTAATGGAACTCAACTGAGAGTTCTGATATAGATCCTCATGTACACAGTCATATGATATTCAACAAGGCCACCAAACCCACTCAACTGGGAGAGAATGACCTCTTCAACAAATGGTGCCTGGAGAACTGGATATCCATATGCAAAAGAATGAAAGAGGATTACCATCTTGCACAACAAAAATCATCTCAAGATGGATCAAAGACCTAAATATAAGAGCCTAGACCATAAAGACCTTGGAAGACAATGTAGGGAAGCATCTACAGGACCTTGTAATAGTAAATGTTTTCATGAACTTCACACCCAAAGCATGAGCAGCAAAAGAACAAATAGATAAATGGGACTTCCTCAAAATTAAATGCTTTAATTTTGCACCTCAAAGGAGTTTGTTAAGAAAGTGAAAAGACAGCCTACCCAATGGGAGAAAATATTTGGTAACCATATATCTGATAGAAGACTAATATCCTGCATACACAAAGAACTCCTATATCTCAAAAATAGACAACCCATTTAAAAAAATGGGCAAGAGATTTGAACAGACACTTCTCCAAAGAAGAAACACAAGTGGCTGAAAGGCACATAAAAAAATGCTCAACATCACTAGCTATTAGGGGAATATAAATCAAAACTACAGTGAAATACCATCTTACTCCCATAAGACTGGCGGTTATCAAAAAAACAGAAGACTACAAGTTCTGGAGAGGATATGGAGGAATGGGAATGCAGAAGGATCCAGCCATTCTGGAGGACAGTTTGGCAGTTTCTCAAAAACCTAGCTATAGATTTTCCATATGACCCAGCAATCCTACTGCTGGGTGTATACACAGAAGAACTGAAAACAAGGACACAAACAGATATATGCACACCAATGATCATAGTAGCATTATTAACTATTGCCAAAAGTTGGAATCAACCCAAATGCCCATCAACAGATGAATGGATAAATAAAATATGGTATATGCATACAATAGAATACTACTCAGCTATAAGAAGAAATAAAGTACAAACACATAGGATAACATGTATGAATCTTGAGGACCTTATGTTGAGTGAAGCAAGCCAGACATTGAAGGACAAATACTACATGAACTCTCTGATAGGAATAAGTAAACCAAGTTGTCTCAGAGAGCTAGAGACTGGATGATAGGCTTAAATGAAGTTGGGGGGAGGAGAGGAAGGTTGTGAGCTGATGCCCACATGGGTGAAATCTATGATAAGCTGGAGGTAAGTATTTGTACAGGGAAGGGATAAGATGTGGGCCTACGGATACCTTTGGGTAGGGCTTTGCAGGTTTGAAGGGGACTAGGTTGGGAGGATGGGTCAGATGGCCCAAGGAATTGGTGTGAGGACTAGGGGGAACAGTTGAACATGAGAGATTGTCAGGTACGTGGTTGAAACTATAATGTTGAGAAAACTCTTTAGAAAATATAATAAGGAAGGTTTATCTGTCTAATGTGTGTAAGGGGGGGGGTGTCTGGCACAGGAGCAGGCTTCTAGGGAGTGTGTGAGTACTCATTTTGTCATAGTGTGTTATATCATTGGATGGAGACCCATACAATGAGTGTGAAGGTGTACCCACATCCTGAGGAGGCCCGATGTTCTCAACAGAGCGAGTTGTGTCTCCCGAGAGAATTGGTGGCTCCCAATGTGTTAGGGCAGTCTAGTATGTCAAGCCCTCAGTATAGTTGCAAGTGTCTGTGAATCTTGTCCTTCAAGTAGTGAAGATTGATCGTCACTGTGGACCCTGAGGGGAGGGGGAGAGAGGAATGGAATAGATGGAATCAGGGTAACTGGGGGGCAATTGAAGTGTTCCACAGGATCATGCAATGATGGATATAGAACATAATAAATTACACCAAAAATATATAAAATTCTATAGATGATAATGTAAACCATAAAGTAAACCATAATGTAACTAAAATTTTAGAAAATTGTACGGTCTAAAATATAAACCATAATGTAAACCAAAATGGAACCGTGATTGATAGCTATGTTTCAATATCTGTACATAAGCTGCAGCAAATATAACATGAACATGTAAAAAGATCCTTGCTAGGAAAGGGGGCAAAGGGTTTGATGTTGGCTATATGGGAGTCCCCTATATTTTATATGTGGTTTTACTACGATCTAAAACTTTTTTGAAGACAAAATTAAAATGTAAAAAAAAAAGATGTAGACACTGAGGAAGAAATGAAAGAAATTGCCTTGCCACTGTATATACAAGGCAACAACTATTGCAGTGATGAAAGGCAAAACATCAAAAACAAAGCTTTGTAACCTTATTCATTTTTAATACCCCAATTTATATTTACTTTATTTTAGTTTTCCCAAATTAGTATGTATTCTATTTCTAATCTTTTTTTAAGATTTATTTATTTATTTATTTCTCTCCCCTTCCCAGCCCCCCCAGTTGTCTGCTCTCTATGTCCATTCGCTGTGTTCTTCTGTGGCCACTTCTATCCTTATCAGCAGCACTGGGAATCTGTGTTTCTTTTTGTTGCGTCATCTTGTGTGTCAGCTCTCCGTGTGTGTGGCACCATTCTCGGGCAGGCTGCACTTTCTTTCACGTTGGGTGGCTCTCCTTACGGGATGCACTCCTTGTGCGTGGGGCTTCCCTACACAGGGGACACCCCTGTGTGGCAGGGCACTCCTTGCGCACATCAGCCCTGCGCATGGGCCAAGGAGGCCCGGGGTTTGAATCATGGACCTCCCATGTGGTAGGCGGATGCTCTATCCATTGGGCCAAGTCCACTTCCCTATTTCTAATCTTTAAACCCATCACTATATTTCATTTTCCTATTCATTGAATTTGGCAATATAGTAGGCTTCATTTTTTAGGAAGTTTTGGACCACAGAGGGGTGCAACTATGGCAGGGGAGGAACACTGGTGTGGGTGTTTCTTGTGGGAAACTGGCTTACCTATTAGTTGTTTCTTTTTATTGTACAAGATGTTCCTGTACCTTATTGTAGATGTTGCAAGTTGCTTCTTATGTTGCAAGTTGCTCATTAGCTTTCAAATAAATACGATGAAGAAATTAGGGTTGAGGCTTTCAGTTTCAAAACCTGTGAAGCACCCTGGTCCCATCTTTGTTTCCTCTCTTGTGTCTTTCTTTCTGTCCTTTTATTTCTTCAGTTCTGTGTTGCCTTCCCTTCAAGTAGACCTATTGCTGAGCTGGTTTCAGCAGGTGTTATTGATGGGGGGCACATGGTTGGGAGGGAGTTCTCCTGGGCATGTATATAGGGTACACAAAAATGTTCAGATATATTTTGGGTATTTTCATAGTAGTTACAGTTACAAGCAACAACTGAGGGAGTGCTGCATTCCTACCCAGGGGAGCTCTATTACTTTCCCCAATGGAACAGCAAGCATCCCCCAGTGCAACGGCAAAGACCAATTAAGAAGGATGGTCCAATGATAAGCCCTTGATACTGATGACTATGCTTATAAGCCTGTGTGCCTGAAATATGAATTAGGCCTAGAACTTCAGGGTGCCTAAGAATTACCTCCTGAGAGCTTCCATGTTGCTCAAATATGGCCATTCTCTAAGCCAACCTCAGCATGTAAATGCATTACCTTTCCCCCAGCTTGGGACATGACTCCCAGGGATGAGCCTCCCTGGTGCTGAGGGATTATAACCAATCACCTACTGGTGATGCAACTAGAAAGAGACCTTGAATTAAAGGGTCAACTCAGACCAGCATAATATCTCAGTCTACATGTAGGATCATGTGTTAAAAATTGCTTTTTGACCTTGAATAAAAGGGGGAAATGGCGAAGACAAATGAGTTTATATGGCTAAGAGCCTTCAAAAAAGAGTCAGGAGGTCATTAGAGGGGTTGCACTTATGTACGCCTCAGCAGGGCCCCAGAGACAGCCAAAGTAGTACAACTCCAGGTATTGGTTCTCCTGAGGGCTATGAAGACCCACAGGCTCTAAGGTCGTGGTGGATGGCTCTTGAGTTCAGTGCCATGTCAGTGGGGCCTACTTTGGAATTTGGGTTCCTGAGTGTGATGGAGTTGGACTTAGATGTGATATTTCTACACATGCCTTTTCTGTCACTTTTACTGAACTTATGGTTGGTGTATACTCAGGAAACTTGAGACAGTCTCTGGACTGTCCATGAGCCAGCTGGGCCCCAAGCCTCAGCAGAGTTGCAACTCCTACTCTCTGGTTCATTGGACTTACCCAGGTCAGCTAACAGGAAGGTGAAGATGGTCAACCACCACACCAGGAAATCGAGGGTGCCTACAACTGCAAGCAGGAGAATCATATCCATCATTCATGTGAACTCTAAGCCCCCTTTTGATATAGAGGTAGAGTGGACATCACCACCCCAGGGTCCACAGGATGGAGGAATAAAATATGGATTAGAGTGTACTTATTGATATGCTACTGTGGAACCATTGTGACTAGTAATGGAAGAAATTGTAGCATTGATGTGGAGAAAGTGGCCATTGTAGTTGCTGAGGCAGGGAGAGGGAAGAAGAGATGTGATATGAGGGCATTTTCAGGACTTGGAGTTGTCCTAAATGATATTGCTGGAACAGATGCAGGATATTATATGTGCTGCCATAACCCACTGAATGTACTAGGGGAGAGTGTAAACTACAATGTAAACTATTATCCATGTGGTGCAGCAGTGTTCCAAAATGTATTCACCAAATGCAATGAATGTACCACAATGATGTAAGAGGTTATTGATGTGGGAGGAGTGGGGTGAGGGGGGGCGGTATATGGGAACCTCATAATTTTTGAATGCAACATTTTTGTGATCTATATATCTTCCAAAAAATATAATTTAAAAAATTGATGGGGGTTGGGGGTGGGAGTGGGGTATATGGAACCTCTTATGTTTTTTTTTTAATAATGCAATTTTATTTATTTTTTTAAGATTTAAAATTTATTTCTCTCCCCTTCTCCACCCCCCATTGTCTTCTCTCTGTGTCCATTCACTGTGTGTTCTTCTGTGTCCACTTTTATTCTTGCCAGTGGCACCGGGAATCTGTGTCTCTTTTTGTTGCATCCTCTTTCTGCATCAGCTCTCCATGTATGTGGTGCCACTCCTGGGCAGGCTGTGCTTTGATCGCGTGGGGTGACTCTCCTTGTGGGGTCATACTCCTTGCATGTGGGGCTCCCCTATGCAGGGGACAACCCTGCATGGTATGGCACTCCTTGTGCACATCAGCACTGCACATGGGCCAGCTCACCACATGGGTTGGAGGCCCTGAGTTTGAACCCAGACCTCCTATATGGTAGACGGATGCTCTATCAGTTGAGCTAAATCTGCTTCCCTCTTATTTTTTTAATGTAATGTTTTGTGTGATCTATTAACTTAAAAAAGAGATAATTTTAAAAAATTAAATTAAATTAAACCAAAACCAAAACAAAAGTGAAAACCACTGGAAACCAGAAAGGGCGTGTGTATTATGTAACAGTGGTAATTTAGCAACACTGTTACCTGCGTTTTGTGGAAAACAGAAAATACACATAATGAATTGAATGATCTAAATAAGGGAATTTCATAAAAATATTGACTATGTCACATTAATTTTCTTGATTTTATAATAAAATGCTAGAGGGATGAGATAAGCAAAAAGAAGATCTACTTAATAAAAAGGAGTCTGAACTTGATAAAAAAATACTCAGGCTAAAAGAAATTTCCTAAAAAGTTGGAACTAAAGAACAAGGAAGAAATGGAACAAAAAATAGTAATAGCAAGATGGTGGACTTAAACTGAGCTATATCAATAATTTCTAAAAAGTAAATGGATTAATGTTGCATAAAAAACTAAGGGATAGGGAAGTAGATGTGACTCAAGTGATAAGGCCTCCACTTACCATATGGGAGACCCATGTTAGATTCCTGGGACCTCCTGGTGAAAAAGAAGAAGAGAAAGCATGCCTGTGCAGTGAGCCGGTGCCCACACAAGTGAGCCACACAGGAAGATGATGACGCAACAAAAGAGAGAAGATGAGAAGAATCAAAGCAAAGCGCAGAAACCAGTAACTGAGGTGGTGCAATTGACAGGGAACCTCTCTCCACATCAGAGGCCCCCAGGATGGAATCCCTCTGAATCCTAGAGGAGAAAGATGAGAAGAGAAGACAAAAAAAGAGAAATAGATACAGAAGATCACACAGCAAATGGACACAGACAGCGAAAAAACAGCAGGGCAGGGGCAAGGGTGGGGGTGAGGGTGGGGTTTGGGGTGGGGAAATAAATAAATCAATAAATCTTAAAAAAAAACACGATAGGACACTATAGCTGTGTAAAAGATACTCACTTTAAATACCAGGAGACAGACAAGTTGAAAATAAAAGATAGGAAATATTATTTACTATGAAAACACTAAGCATAAGAAAACATTGTGTGGTTATAAACAAAACTGAAAAATATAATAACCAAGAATTAAAAATACCTTTCTGTATGGGCTCAATAGTAGAGATGACAGAGAACAGAATGGGTAAAGTTGAGGACAGATCTATAGAGTTCATTTGATCTGAATAACAGAAATAGGCTTTTTTTTGGGGGGGGGGGCAAGGAAAAAAACCCCTGGTGCCAGAGACATTGTGTCATGTCATTGCACTACTTTGGGCATTTCCAAAAAGCCCAAGGGAATGCCAGACTGCAAAAGACAAACTCTAGGCCCTCATCTTCTCCACCTGTTTCCCACTGCCTTGAAAGCTGTCCCTATGGGTGACAACCACAGATGCTTGGGCTGAAGTCATCCATACCCCTTTCTTTACTTCACCTGTCACACTTACCCTGAGTCCAAAGATCTAAACCAGCAAATATTCATGAGAAGGACACAAATTATCTATCTCAACAATGCTGTCCCCTCTTGATGCCTCTAGATGTGTGCCCCATGGGGAAGGGACCTTGGGTTTTGCTTAAGATGCAGCTCTTTGCCAACAGCTGGACAAAGAACCTAGTAAGCACCCAGTAAATCCTCAGTGAATGAAGGAATTCTGTCCTAGGATGTTGGGGAAGGGTAGGCCTAGAATTTCACTGTGTACTCTAAGTTTTTAGTCTTAAAGTTACCCCAGAATGGAAAGACATTAACGATTTTCAATAGTGGGAGTTCTTTTGCCTTTCCTTTTAAGTTTTATAATGAGTTTGCCACTATCCACAAATGATTTGCTGGAATTTTGATTGGGATTGCATTGAATCTATAATTTGAGTTGGTAAAAAGTGACATCTTAATAATACTAAATCCTCCTATCTATGAACATAGAATATCCATTTATTTAGATCTTTTTCTTAATTTCTTTCATTAGAGTTAGTAGTATCCCATCTGTAGATCCCGTAGAAATTTTGTTAGATTTATACCTAGATATTTACTTTTTGCATGTGCTATTATAAATGGTACTATGTTTTTTTATCAAATTTCAGTGGTCCATTGCTGGTATTAGGAAAGCAACTGATGTTTGAATGTTATCTTTATAGTCTGTGATCTTGCTACAAACACTTATTGTTGTAGGAATTTGGTTTTCTTTCTGTCCATTCTTTGGAATTTTTCTATATAGACAATCATATCATCTGCAAAGAAAATTTTTATTTCTTCCTTCTCAGTCTGCATACCTTTCTTTCCTTATCTTCCTGCGTTAGCTAGGATTTACAGTACATTGTTGAATATGTATTGTAAGAGGGAATATCCTTTGACCATTCCTGTCATCAGAGGGAAAGCATGCAGTTTCTCGCCTTTAAGTATGATGTTAGTTATAGGATTTTTATAGATGCTTTTAATCAAGCTGAGGAAATTCCTCTCTATTTTTAGATTGCTGAGAATTTTTCCCCATAATAAATCAGTATTTGAATTTTGTCAAATGCTTTCTTTTTAGCCTGTTATTACGATGAATTTTATTGATTTTCTTATGTTGGCTTAGTCTTGCATATCTGGAAGAAATTCCTACTGGGTTATTGTGAATAATTCTTTTTATACACTGTTTTATCCCCCAACTTTCTTTAAAGAATTTATGCCCATATTTGTTTTAGAACCAGGCATAGGTCCTCATCATGGAAACGTCTAGAGGCCACTGCCTGGAACTGCTGTAAACTCCCCACCCAGTATAGGTCAGAGGCCTCAACCCCTCAACCTGGGGGATATAGGCACGTGGGGAGGAGGGTAAACTGGGAAATCTGAAGGGATAGAGAGAGAGATGGAGATGCTGCTCTAGTCATTGAGGAAATAGCCCAGAAGAAAATACTGTCTACTTACATGAAATGATAACTTACACCTGACCACACGGGTTCCAGCTGTGATCATGGTGTGAATAGGCGCCTGTGTCAGGGCCGCGGCAGTTTCTGTTCAGATCCCAATCATAACAGAGCCCCTCTGTCACTGACTGAGGCCAGCAATGCCCTGTAGTTTGACCCCTAGGACCTGGCTCCTCTGCACATCCTGCGCACAGAGGACAAGGCCTTCCCTGATACCTAGAATCTACCTGAGGCTGGAAATTGGGAGCACCTACAAGTGCACACTGTACTGTGTGGGGAAAAGAGTTAAGCCTTATTGTAAATGTTGCACCTGTTCTATTGTAGATGTTGCAGTTGTTCCCTAGTATTATAGATGATGTTGCAGTTCAGATAGCAAACAGCTGCTTGTTAGTGCCTAAATAAATATGATGGGGAACCTAGGGTTGAGGCTCTCAGTTCCAGAAGCTGCAAGTCCTCTGTCCCAGCCCCATCTTTATCTCCTCTCTTGTCTTTCTCTCTGTCCTTTATTTCGTAAAGTTCTGCATCACCTTCCGTTGGAGCCAACCTCTTTTTTTTTTTTTTTAAGATTTATTTATTTATTATTCTCCCCTTGCCCCCCACACCCCGGTTGTTTTTCTCTGTGTCTATTTGCTGCGTCTTCTTTGTCCACTTCTGTTGTGAGCGGCACAGGAATCTGTGTTTCTTTTTGTTGTGTCGTCTTGTTGTGTCAGCTCTCCGTGTGTGTGGCACCATTCCTGGGCAGGCTGCACTTTCTTTCATGCTGGGCAGCTCTCCTTATGGGGCACACTTCTTACACGTGGGGCTCCCCTACGCGGGGGACACCCCTGCGTGGCACAGCACTCCTTGCGCGCATCAGCGCTGCACATGGGCCAGCTGCACACGGGTCAAGGAGGCCCGGGGTTTGAACCTCGGACCACCCATGTGGTAGGCGGACACCCTAACCACTGGGCCATGTCCACTGCCCTGGAGCCAACCTCTTGTGAGTTGATTGCAGCAGTGCTGAAGACTCCTGACATTGCTAGGAGGACAGAAGGAGCTGAGCCACGATGATGAAAGAGGTTGTTGATGTGGGAGGAGTGGGGTGAGGGGGGTGGGGGGTATATGGGGACCTCATTTTTTTTAACGTAACATTTTAAAAAAAAAGAAGGGAAAAAAACTTGAAAAAAAAAGAGGGAAGCTGACAGTAAGGGGCCACTTGAGACTCCCTCCAAGTCTAAATAGTTTACATTGGACACGCCCCTGGCCTGGGCTAGGTGGGTCCCTGCAGGGACCACACAGGGGTGCCATGTTCCTTCCACTTTGAATCAGCTTGCAAAGAACAAGGGTTTTCCCTGGTTTCAATTTTTCCTGGACTTCCCAGGTCAGATAATAGTCATTCTGGACTGGCGTTTACTTAAATGGGTCACCCCAGCCACGGACAATGTCAGTCAGGGGCGTCTCCTCCTGTTGCAGAGGAGCCCACTCCGGTCCAGTCTGACCAGGAAAGGGGATGGCTGGGAAGGAAGTCCTTGAGAAGGAGTCAGGCTGGGAAGGGGCCCACGTACCACCGAGGCAACAGGGAGGTTAGTTTTCCTGGTGGTTCTAGGGTGTAATGGTGAGCACTCTGGACTCTGAATCCAGTGGTCTGGTTTCAAATCTCAGTGGGAACTTCTCAGTTAATTAAACAAGTTTTCCTCTGAATCAAGTTTGGCTGATATCACTTCCCTTGCTTTGCCAGCCAAGACTTCCAGAAGGCCTAGAACAGGGAGAGATACACTCCTTATTCTTCTCTGAGACGTGGCAGTTCATTTCTATGTTGGATTGTGCTGTGTTGGGGAAGGAGGAGCCAAGGATGAAGGAGGTGATGGGGGATAGAAAAGAGGGGGAGTGGGAGATGGCTAGGGGAACATTGTGGTGAAGAAGAGAAAGAAAGGGACAGGATAAGGGAATAGAATGAAATGAGGAGAGAGAAGAAATCACAGTAATTCCCAAGCCATGTTTGGATCATTAGAGCTTCTTGGGTGCTGGGAAGAGAAAAATTACAATGAAAAGGAAAGACTTTTTTTCTCCCAGCAATTTTACCTTGGATTGGGAATGCTGATAACAGAGGAAGAGCAGAAAGTTTTGTTGGAGGGCTAAAAAGCTCTTCCTGACCCTAAGTACCACATGGATATTATCTCCTTCCCTGAGATACAAGCCCGAAGAGCTGGGCAGAGATGATGTCCCTGAGAGGCAAGTCCTTGGGAATGAGAAAGGCTAAGTGTTAGAGGTTTGCAATGATTACCAGGTCATAAGGCTGTGGCTCCATTCTGATCGACTGAGCAAGCTGCCTATGTGTGGAAGACAGCATCTCTCCCCCCAAGAATGAGTCATATCACTGTGGGAATGGAGCAGATAAGGACCCTCATCCCTTCTGGGCCATCAAACCCTCCTGCATTCCAAGAAAACCCTACTTCCTAGCCCACCACCCCCAAGCCATACACAAAGAGAATTCACTTTTACAGCCCTTTATTGACCCAATGTTGTACTCTGGACCCTGACCGCCTCCCCATGAACTAACGTTTCCCCACCTATTGATGTACTGTGTAAATTCACATCTGCACCTTCCACGAGTGGGCTGAAGTCTCTCTTCAGACCCCTACCATGCTGGTGGGGGCGCTGAAGTCTGTTCTTCAGACCCCTTCCATTGGGAGAGCTTCTCAATAAATACATTTTCCACCTGTGGTCAATCAGTCTCCACGTCCCAGTGAATGCCATTTTTCTCAAACACCTCCAAAGCTTCGTGTATGTTTCTTTGCTTAATGGTGAGCACTCTGGACTCTGAATCCAGGATCCAAGTTCAAATGTCGGTAAAATCTCTCCCTTTAATGCAAAGAAACAACTATTTCTCCAGCATCCAGAGAGTCATTCTCTAAACTAAACCAGTGTATGAAGTGCAGTGCCCCTCCCGCTTGCGGTGGCATTTTTGTGCCTCTTCCCCTTGTCCCCAGTGCTTTCCCTGTTCCCAGGCAGGTTTCTAGTCCACAGGGAAACTGCGGAACCTTAGGGGTGATGGAACCTGGGGCACCCCATCCTGGCGAGCCCTCCTGGGTGTAGCTCTGTCCTCCCTGCTGAGGGAGCCCAGCGACCCTGCAAGTCCCTCGGCAACTCCGACCTCACGGCTCAGGAGCAAAAGGAAGTGGCTGTGTCCACTAAGTTCTAGAGATGGGGTTTATTTCACCCGAGACATCTTGAAACTGGACCGACTGAAAAAATAATTTAACTATGAAATCGCGTTTCTTAGCTCAGTCATGGGTGTTTAATTCGGTTTCATGGGATGGGATCTTGTGCAGCTTGCTATGGGGCCACTAGGGCCGCAGCAGTGCTGACCTTGTACCTGCGTCTGGAGACTCGCCTCAGGGATTTGTCCTAAGCTCACCCCTAAAGAGGATCAGGGCAGGGGATGAGCATCTACAGAGACCAGACAGCTGGACCTCCAGGAGCGGGACACCCGCGGGTTCCTCCAGGCAAAGGTGAGACAGGCCTGAGCAGCCCCGAGGGGCGAGTCCAGAACTGCGGGGCCCCCTGTCAGTCCTGCCATGACTCTGCTCCCAGGAGAAGATGTGTTTAGGAGGGAAGGTCATGGCCAGAACAAAAGGTTTCCCTTCTGCTCATAGAAAAATATAGATGATTTTGAAGGACCTTACGTAGTTAACCTGAAACAACTTCTTCTTCAAAAACAAAGACACTGGGGAAACATATGGAAGAAATTGTAAATGTACATAAAAAATAAAAGATCTTACAGTGAAAAAAATTTTTTTTCTGTCAGGTGCTAGAGAGCATCCTTTGGTTTTCAGGTTTTGGAACTTTCAATGGTTACAAAAGACTGTTGAATACAACTATTTTTCCAGGTGTTATTTGGAGAAGCTGAAATGATGTAAGTAGAAAGCAAAAGAGGCAAGGAAGGCCTGGCATTTAGTTTTCTGTTGCTAGGTTTTGGACAGTGGACTCTATTTCCTAACGTTGTTTCTTTCTCTCTCTCTCTGCCTTTCCAAATGCATATCAAATTTAATGCTTTTTGTTTTTTGTGAACTCCTTTTTGTCTTTCTCCGATAAATTCCTTTTTTTCTGGGGTCTCTTTAGAAGAACACTTTACAAGACTTCTTCTGTAAAGCCTAATTCCTCTCCCAGCAAAGGCAACACAGCAGCCTCAAGTGTCCCAGGTTTACTCATGTCTGGAAGCTTCCCTTTCTCTCCCATTAGAATACTGGCATAAATCCAAGGCTTGTCTCTAATGGATTGTGTGGTTTGGGCTGCCCCCTCCTCTGCAGTGGTGGAACCAGATCTGAGGTCCCTGCTGAACTGGCCCCTCACACTCCTCCTTAATGTAAATTGGACACAAACTTCACAGGGATTTCTCTGCAAAATGTCCTCCCCTTCCTACAATAGGCGTCTCCATAGGTGCATGTTCCACGCTAAGCACTTCTACTCCAGGGAGATGACAAAGACCATGGTTTTGCTACAGACAAAGTGAACTGGAGAGTAAACTGGCCCCTGAAGAGGGAGGGGTAGGGATCTGGCCAAACAATCTGCAGGGGCTCTAAGTAGGGCTACTGCCAGGGGGATGGAAGGGGGAACTCTGACCTGATGGCACAAGTTTGCCTCTCCAGACTCAGACCATGTCCTCAGCCTGTCCTCTTCGCAGGCTCTCATCAGGCTGCTGGTCTCTCACCACTTACTTTCACTCCAGCAGCAGTAGCAGACAGCAGGCCTGCCCACAGACTTTCGCTTGGTTTAATCTCTTTTCTGTCTCCAGGTGAAATCCCTCAGGGCTCTGCCATGCACTCCAGTCTCGTGACTCTTACCTTCCAGGAGCCATGCAAGAAGTGAAGCCACCAGAGGCCCTTAAAACAGCAGGCAGGGTGGGACTGCCCCCCTTCTGTGCAGCTGCCTATCTACTGAGTAGGATCTGGGCCCCGCTCCTCCAAACCTACCAGAAGGGCCGGAAGAAGGAGTCAGAGCAATGCCTGGCAAGGCAGGGGAAAAGCAGGGAGCCTTTCTTGCAGTTATGGAACATGATTAGTCAAGGTCCACCTGACCCATCACTGAGGAAACACACTGCTTTCGCATGCAGGACCTTGTGACCCGGCTTCTAAACAGCCCCAGTGGCGCTTGTATAGCTATGGAACAAGCTTCTCACCTCAGCACTTCTCTTCAGTTGGTTACCTCAGGGGTACAAGGTACCTGCTTCCTCTGAATAGGGCTGTGTTCCCAACACTGGAGCCCCTCAGGTAATTATAAAAGCACAGGATGAGCAGAGGTGTCCTGGTGGACAAAGTGTTGCTGGAGGTTCCACGAGCATGACTCAGGTCTACACCTGACTCTGGGCCAGCTGAGATGGGTCAGTTTTCATGGCTTCCATTTCCACCACCGAACCTGAGTCTTATAAGCCCTCAAGGTGAGAGCAGGGACTACCCAGATGTCATCTCATGCCTTCTATCGGACATATTGTTTCTTTTCTTTTATGACTTCAAATTTTACTGACACCACTCTAAGTATGCCGTCCCCTTTTCTTCATCCTAACCTTCATCTGAGTATTTGTTGACTGATGGCCAGAACAAGCCCTTTGAAAATTTTGTGGAAAGCAAACCTGTGCTCCTTTTTTTCCCCCTGTGCTCCTGGTTAAGTGGCATGTGAGAGGCCTCCAGTTGTGCTAAAGCCTAGTCTATGAGTTCACTGTCCATATAGGATATGTATGTGTATACATATGTGCTATGTATTTATATGTGCTGCTTATATGTTGAAGGTCAGCACAAATTATGGACAGGGGCAGTAAGGAAATACTCCTTGTAGTGGCTATTAAGGCAATGTATATAAGGAAATAGTGTTTCTTTGTTTGGCTTTGTTTTCCATTTCTGTCCAGTTCCTGGGTTGAATGATAAGAATAGACAAATGATCCTTCAGAAACTCACAGTGTCATGCTTAAAGTATATATGTAAAGGAATAAATTTTCTCCCTCATTATTTTGTGAGCATTTCCAGTGAAATAATACAAAGGGGTGGTTTTTAACTTTGGTGTGCCTTAGAATCTGCTGTGGAGGGTTTAAAAGTGGGCCCACGGGAAGTGGACTTGGCCCAGTGGTTAGGGCGTCCGTCTACCACATGGGAGGTCCACGGTTCAAACCCTGAGCCTCCTTGACCCGTGTGGAGCTGGCCCACGCGCAGTGCTGATGTGCGCAAGGGGTGCCCTGCCATGCAGGGGTGTCCCCCGGGTAGGGGAGCCCCACGCACAAGGAGTGTGCCTCATAAGGAGAGCTACCAGCATGAAAGAAAGTGCAGCTTGCCCAGGAATGGTGCTGTATACACAGAGAGCTGACACAACAAGATGATGCAACAAAAAAGAGACAGATTCCTGTGCTGCTGACAACAGAAGGGGACAAAAAGAACATGCAGCAAATAGACACAGAGAACAGACAACTGGGGTGGGGGCAGGGGTGGGGGGAAGGGAAGAGAAATAAATAAAAATAAATAAAAATAAAAAATAAAAGTGGGCCCAACATAATCACCAAAAAGCAGAGTCAGTTCACAGTGATGCAAAGTGAGAAAGCCTATCTTGGTTATGATATGGATGGCCTTGAGAAGCTGGAAAAGGCAAGGAAAGAGATTTTTCCAAGAGTTTTCTAAAAGAATGCACCCCTTCTGACATATTGATTTTAGCCAGCAATACACATTTTTGGACTCTGATCTCCAGAATTCTAAGATAATAAATATGAGTTCTTCGAAGCCACTAAATTTGTGGTAATTTGTTACAGCATCAATAGGAAACTTATACAGTAAAGTTTAAGATGCTTTAAAAATGAGCTCTACAGAGTGGGTATAGCTCAGTAGTTGAGTTCCTGCTTCCCCTGTATGAGGTCTAGGGTTCAAACCTGGGTACCTCCTTAAAAAAACAAAGCAAAAAACCAGTTCTGATGGCTCTCTGTTTATCATGGCTTCAGAACAAATAATCTTTTACTGGGAATGTGAACTTTAAAATTTCTCAATTTTCATTGTAAAGAATTTAAATGAATCTACAATATTTATGTAATATATTTCAGTTCATCCTCATTTGCTCCACCTTTCACCCTTAATAGATTGGTAGGCACACTTTTAGGATATTATTGTTCCCTGGTTCATATGTAAATTTTCAACTAGTTTTGCCAATACCACTTTGGTCAGGACGTAAGGTCTTCCTGTACCAGGGTTCCCCAAACAAGGAGTCTAAGCCCTGTACACTGCTCAGGGCATTATAAATGAACAGTAGCATCCAAGGCGGGGTTATGAACAGATGTGTATTTGTGAAAGGGTTTGAGAAGCTTCAGCACTGCATTCATAATATCATCTCCACAGGGCTGGTGGCAGAGTACAAGGTGTAAGAGGGTCTTTTGTCAAATGTAGACACTGAGTGAAATGTGAAATATTAAGCAAAAGATGTGAGAGCCTGTAAACTGAAGACTTCAAGATATTGTTGAGAGTAATTAAAGAATATAAAAATAAATCACTCTGCCCCAACCTCTTTCTTCTCTTTCTCTTCAGGTCCCAGGTTCACTCCCCTGCCTGCCCACCATCATCCCCCAGGCTGAGATGGCAGCACCGTGCTTGGTGAGGAACTTAGCAAGTTTCCACGTGGCACCCTCTAAATATTTCCTTGATGGGTAGCTTTACCATTGGCTTTGCAGCCAATTCTGGCTCCCTTTCTCAGCCCCAAGCAGCCATTAATTTGCTTTCCAATTCTATAAGTGGCCTTTTCTGGACATTGCATTCAGATGGAATCAGACAATATGCAGCCTTTTGTGACTGGCTTCTTTCACTCAGCAAAATGTTTTTGTGGTTAATCTGTGTTGTAGCATGTATTTGATTTCTTTGCTTTTTATTGCTTAATAGAATTCCGTTGTATATACCCCACTTTTTGTTTATCCATTTACAAGTTGATGAGAACTTGAATTGTTTCTGTCTTTTCACTATTATATCTAATGAAGCATGAACATTCCTGCATATATCTTGATTGGACGTTATTTTTCCATTTCACTTGATTTCTAGGAGCAGAATCACCAATTTGTGTAGAACGGTTATATTTAACTTTTTTTTGAAACTGTCAAAGTAACTGCCAAGCTAGTTGAACCATTTTACATTCCCATCAATAGTTCAGGAGGGCTCCAGTTTCTCCAGATCCTCAGTAACACTTTGTATTTATCTATCTTTCTGCACATAGCCACAGAAGTGGGTGTAAAAGTGGCATCTAACTGTGGTTTTACTGCAAAATTACCTAATTACTAATGACACTAGATCCTTTTCATGTGCTTATGAATCCTTTATATGTATTCTATGGTAACTGTCTATTCAAGCCTTTTCTTGGTTTTAAAGATTGGGGTGCTTTTATTATTGAATTGAAAGTCTTCTTTATATACTGTGAATGCAAATCCTTTATCTGAAATATGATGTGCAAATATTATCTCCCAATCTGTAGCTTGTCTTCTCATTTTCTTAATGGTGTCTTTTGAAGCTTAAAAGATTTAATTTTAATGAAATACAATTTATTAGGTATTTTATAGCTCATGCTTTGAGAGTGCTGTCTTAGAACTCTTGCCTAGTCCAAAGACACAGATATTTTATCCTATCTATTCTCCTAGAAATTTTAAACTTTTAACACTTACATTTAGGTCTGTGATCCACTTTGAATTATTTTCTGGGTTTGGTGTGGTTTCAAGCAAAGTCCCTCAGGGGAGGTTTGTCCTGCAGGAGAATGTGTAGTGTAAGTTTTGTCTAAGAGTCATTCTGGAGAGGCAGAGCAAGATGGTGTCTGAGTGAGTGCACCTTATAGTCTCTCCTGCAAAGAAGTGGTTGGGCAGCGTTGGAAATTTTTCTGGACCAGGCTGTCTCAGGGTTTTGCAGGGCAGGAGGTGTCTGGACATCGATTTGGTGGGACAGTGACAGAGAAGATTCATGTAAAAGATAGCATTTAAGGTCTCTTTCACAGAGATCGGGGCTGCGCGCAGGACGCTTCCGCCTGAGGTGGGCAGCACGGTGGCAATTCCAGGAGGCTCTGCTGCACTGGGGAATTCCTAGGCCCTGAGCAGGCTATTCGGAGGCTTGCAGGGCAGGAGGTGTTTGGAAACCGACTTGGTAAGACAGAGACGGAGGCATGGAATTTTGGGTTTCTGACACGGAGAGCATAGCTTCCGGCTAGAGCCCAGCCCCCAAGGCCAGCTGCTGAACTGCAGCAGCCTTGGATCGCTCGCAGTAAGGAGACATTGCCTGGAGGCTGTTTTGGGGGATTGCAGGGTGGGAGGCGTCTGGAAGCCGATTAGGGGAATCTTTTGCAAGGTGTGGGATTTTTGGTTTCGGACACTGATACAGCACTTCCAGCTATAGCCGCGCCCCCTAGGCCTGGCTGCAGATCTGCAGTGTTCTTAAATTGGCTGCAATATAGAGGCGCCCCCAACTGACTGTTTCGGGGGCTTCCAGGGTGGGAGGTGTCCTGAAGTTGAATTGGTGATACAACCACAGAAGAGACCCTAGAGAGGGGGAATTGGGGGTTTCAGACACATAGGTCAGAGTTTGCGGATGTGACCTCTCCCATAGTGCTGGCAACCAGCTGCGGGGATCCCTGTAGGCTGTGTTGCAATTTGGTGTTCCCAGGCTCCCTGTTAACCAGGTTTGAGGTTGCCAGGTCTGTGTCCCCTAAACCCTGATGGCCCACACCCCAGAGACTCACACCTCTTGAGTCTGCAGTATCACAGAATTTCCATCCCTGAAGCCACCATGCCCTGAGGCCCATCTGAGGTCCTTGATTGTCCTAGCCCTCAATGTTTGCATTTTTTTTTAAATTTTAATTTTTAATTTTTAATTATCTATTGTCCTAGTTGCTAATATTGCATTATTTCCTAGTCTTTTCTCCCATTGTATCCCCCTAGGTCTTCTTTTTTTTTTTCATTTATTTAGGGTTATTTTGTTGTTGCTGTTGTTGGTGTTGTATATCTTCGTTTCTTTTCCTTACTTGTTCCCCTCCTTTTTCTTTACCCACCCCCTCTTTTTCTTTCTTTCTTTCTTCTTTCTTTTTTTTTTCTCTCTTTTTCTCTTGTCCCTCATTTTCTTCTTATTTTATTTTATCTTAATTATACAATAGGTGCTGCAGGGAACACCTCACATTTGCTGGGTTTCCTCATCCTCCGTTGCCTCATTTCTGTGTGAACTGATTTTGGCTACCTACACTATCCCCTTTCCCCCACATCTTGATATCCTCCATCATCTACTGTCTCTCCTATATTCCACTTCCCTTTCTTTGATTCTCAAATTGTCTAACTCTTAATTTTTAATACCTTTGTTTTGTTTTCTGTCTTTTATCCACTCTTGAAACTATTGCCTTACTTTTCTCTTTCCCTCTCTCACAAAAACACTAGCTTTTTAATTCATACCATATTCCTCCCATATTCAGTCGACTACCTCATTATAGGTACTCTACTTACTGCTATAACTCTACACAACTTACATGAATCTAATATCCATCCTCCCAGATCTCATATTGTTGCTCTGTTAACATTTATTACCAATACTACATTACACATTTTCCATTTTTACACAATTGCCTTTCCCTGGCCCTAATACTTTCCTTCAAAGTGACCTCAGCCAGCAATAAGAAATTAGAATAAGAAGAACAAAGTGACAAAGAGAAGATATAACACACAAAAACAACAGCTAATTAGTCCCCAAGACTAGACAAAGAAGCTAAGGATCTGATTAAACCCGTCAAGATAAAATGATGACCAGACAGCAACAAAGATCTACAAACCAAACCAGTAATCAGGAAAACATGGCTGAATCCAATGAACAAACTAAAAACCAAGAAGGGGAGCAGAACTTCTCACAAGTAATTAAAGATCTCAGAACATATATCACAGACAAATTTAATGAAGTAAAGGAAGAGGTTAACAATATGAAGACAACACTTGGAGGGGAAATTGAAGACATACACAAAAAGATAACAGATATTATGGGAATGAACACCACAGTTCAAGAAATAAAAAATACACTCGCAGCAAAAAGCAGCAGATTAGAAGAGGAAGAGCAGAGAATTAGCGATGTGGAAGACAGTACATTGTAAATCAAACTGATAGTAGAACTGATCGATAAAAAGATAGAAAAAATCCAGCTAGGACTTAGGGACCTGAATGACAATGCAAAACGCACAAACATATGTATTATAGGCATCCCAGAAGGAGAAGAGAAGGGAAAGGGATCAGAAGGAGTGTTGCAGGAAATAATGGCTGAAAACTTCCCAAATCTACTGAAAGAGACAGATGTACATATCCAAGAAGCACAATGCACCCCAAACATCATAAACCCCAACAGGCCCACCCCAAGACATATACTTGTCTAATTATCCAACACTAAGACAAAGAGAAAATTTGAAAAGCAGCAAGAGAAAAAGAAAACCATCACATACAAGGGAAGCTCCATAAGGTTAAGTGCTGATTTCTCATCTGAAACCATGGACGCAAGAAGGCAGTGGTATGATATAGTCAAGGTACTAAAAGAAAAAATTTCCAATCAAGAATACTCTATCTAGCTAAACTAGCATTCAAAAATGATGGAGAGTTCAAAATATTCACAGATACACAGAAATTGAAAGAGTATGCCAACAAGAAACCTCCCCTTCAAGAAATTCTAAAGGGAGTTCTGCAGGAAGAAAGGAAAAAACAGGACAGGCAGAGATGGAGGAGAGTGTAAGAGCAACAAAAAAGACAAAAAGAGAAGAAAAAAACAAACAAACAAAATATAAAAAACACAAGTCCAATCAAAATATGGCTAACATAAATAATTCCTTGAAAGTAATAACACTGAATGTCAACGGATTAAACTCACCTATCAAAAGATTCAGGCTGGGACATTGGATAAGGAAATATGACCCATCTATATGCTGTCTACAAGAGACACATCTTAGATCCAGAGATTCATGGAAGCTGAAAGTGAATGGTTGGAAAATAATCTTACAAGCAAACAATAACCAAAAAAAGGCAGGAGTAGCTATATTAATATCAGACAAAATAGACTTTAAATGCAAAACAATTGTGAGAGACAAAGAAGGATACTACATATTAGTGAAAGGGACAATCTGTCAAGAAGAACGAACAATCATAAATATTTATGCTCCTAACAAGGGTGCCTCTAAATACGTGAGGCAAACACTGGAAAAACTAAGTGAAAGACAAGATGCATCTACAATTATAGTGGGGAATTTTAATACACCACTATCAACTCTGGACAGAACATCTCAAAAGAGAATCACTAAAGAAACAAAATATTTGAACAGATTATTAGAGGAGCTGGATCTAATAGACATATACAGATCATTACACCCAAACACAGCAGGATATACATTTTTCTCAAGTGCACATGGATCATTCTCCAAGATAGACCATATGCTAGGCCACAAAGAAAGGCTTCATGAGTTCAGAAAGATCAAAATCATACAAAATAATATCTCTGACCACAGCGGAGTGAAGCTGGAAATCTGCAAGGGCCCGAGGCCCAGGTTTCACACCAAGATATGGAAATTAAACAGCACACTCTTAGAAAAACAGTGGGTCAAAAAGGAAATCTTGAAAGAAATCAATGACTACCTTGAAACAAATGATAATGGTAACACAACATACCAAAATTTATGGGATGCAGCAAAAGCAGTACTGAGAGGGAAATTTAAAGCCATAAATTCATACATCAAAAAAGAAGAAAGAGCAAAAATTGAAGAACTAACTGCACATTTGGAGGAATTGGAAAAAAACAACAAAGTAATCCCACAGGAAGAAGAAGGAAGGAAATAACAAAGATAAGAGCAGAACTAAATGAAATAGAAAATAAGAAAGCACTGGTAAAGATAAATAAGACCAAGAGCTGGTTTTTTGAGAAGATCAATAAAATTGACAAACCCTTAGTGAGACTAACAAAGAAAAAAAGAGAGAAGATGCAAATACACAAAATAAGAAATGAGAAAGGAGATATCACCACTGACCCCACAGAAATAAAGACTATCATAAGAGGATACTTTGAAAAACTATATTCCAACAAAAATGACAATTCAGAGGAAATGGACAAATTCCTAGACACACATAAGCAGCCTATATTGACAAAAGAAGAAATTGAAGATCTCAACAAACCAATCACAAGTAAAGAGATAGAATCAGTCATTAAAAACCTCCCAACTAAGAAGAGCCCAGGGCCAGACGGCTTCACAGGTGAATTCTACAAAACATTCCAGAAAGAACTAATACCAATCCTGCTAAAACTCTTCCAAAAAATCAAAACAGAAGGAACATTGCCTAACTCATTCTATGATGCTAACATTACCCTAGTACCAAAGCCAAACAAAGACACCACAAGAAAGGAAAATTACAGACCAATTTCTCTAATGAACCTAGATGCAAAAATACTTAACAAAATACTTGCTAATCGTATTCAATAACACACTAAATGAATTATACACCACGACCAAGTGGGATTCATTCCAGGTATGCAAGGATGGTTCAACATAAGAAAATCAATCAATGTAATACACCATGTAAACAGATTAAAGGAAAAAAATCACATGATTATATCTGAGATGCAGAAAAAGCATTTGACAAAATACAGCACCTTTTCTTGATAAAAACACTCCAAAAGATCGGAATACAAGGACATTTTTTGAACATGATGAAGAGTATATATGAAAAACCCACAGCCAACATCGTTAACAGTGGAGAAATCCTAAAATCCTTCCCCCTTAAGTCAGGAACAAGACAAGGATGCCCACTGTCTCCCCTTCTATTTAACATTGTCTTAGAAGTACTTGCTTGAGCACTGAGGCAAGAACCAGATATAAAAGGCATTCAAATTGGAAAGGAAGAAGTCAAAATTTCATTATTTGCTGATGACATGATCCTATATATAGAAAACCCTGAGAGGTCTACAACAAAGCTTCTAGAACTCATAAATGAGTTTAGTAAAGTCACAGGTTATAAAAAAACTGCATAGCCTAAAGTATAAACCACAGTGTAAACACAAATGTTACCTTGTTTGAAAGCTATTGTCTCAATATCTGTACATCAGTTTCCGTAAATATGATATGAATAAGTTAAAAGATTATTGCTGTGGAAGGGAAAAGGTTTTATAATGGATATGTGGGAGTACTATGTATTGTATATATGAATTACTGTGATCTAAGGCTCTTGTGAAGAGAAGCTCAATAATTAGGGAAAAAAGAAAAGAAAAAGATAGGATGTAGAATTTTTCCAAATCAATATGTATTCTATATCTAACCTTTAAACTCGTCGCTACATTCCATTTTACTATTAAGGGAACCTGACATTATATTGGGCTCCACTTTTCAGGAAGTTTTGGATCACAGAGTGGTTCAACAATGGCAGCGGAGGAATACTGGTATGGGATGTTATTGACAGGGGACATATGGTTGACAGGGAGTTCTACAGGGCATGTATCCAGGGTGCATGGAAATGTTTGGATATACTCATAGTGGAAACAATTAAAAACAACAGCTGGGGGGTTACTGGGTTCCTGGCTGGGTGGGGGCTCTGTTGTGGTCCCTAGGGGAGCAGCAGCAGTCCCCCGGGTGCAACGGCAAGGACCAGGAAGGAATGAGGGTCCAACAGTGACCCTCTGATACCAATGACTATGCTTGTGAGCCTATACACCTGAAATAAGAACAAGGCCTAGAGCAGCACTGTGCCTAAAAGTTCCCTCCTGACAGCCCCCTTGTTACTCAAATGTGGCCAGTCTCAAAGCCAAACTCAGCATGTAAATGCAATGCCTTCCCTCCAGTGTGGGACACAACACCCGGGAATGAGCCTCCCTGGCACCGAGGGATCACTACCAAGTACCAGCTGATGACATAACTAGAAAATGACCTTGAATTAAAGGTTCAATGCGGACCAGCAGAATATCCCTGTCTACATATAATAACAGGAGTTAAAAATGCTGTTTGACCTAAAATTAAGGGGGAAATGGAAAGGACAAATGAGTTGATATGGCTATGAGTCTCTAAAACAGAGTCTGGAGGTTGTCAGAAGGATTGCCCTTATGCACACCTGAGCAGAGTCTTAGAGACAGATAAAGTAGATACAACCCCAGGTATTGGTTCTTTTGAGGGCAAATGAGACCCACAGGTTCTATGGTCATGGCAGATGGAGTTCACTGCCATGTCAGTTGGCCCTTCTTTGGAGCTGGTGTTTCTGGGTGATGGAGCTGGACTCAGATGTGATCTCTTTTCACAAGACTTTCATGCTACTTTACTGGAATTGTAGTTGGTGCTGGGGTTTAAGATATATCTAGGGGGTTTCAATCTCTGGACTGACAATATGATAGCCAGGCCCTGAGCCTCAACAGACTTCAGCTCCTACAGTCTGATTTATTGGACTTACCCTACTCAGCTAACATGGAGTTGAAGAATGCCAACCACCACACCATGGAGTCTAGAGTCCTGCAACTGAAAGCAGGAGGTTCACAGCCAGTATCCATGTGGAATCTAAGCCCCCTCTTGACATAGATGTGGAATGGACACAACCAATCCAAGGTCCACAGGAAGAAGGAATACAGTAAGGATTAGAGTGGACTTAATAATATTCTATTCATGAACTATTGTGGTTAGTAATCGAGAAAATGTGGCATTGGTGTGGAAAAAGTGACCATGGTGGCTGCTGGGTGCAGGGAATGGGAGGAAGAGATGAGATGTGGAGGCATTTTCAGACTTGGAGTTGTCCTGGGTGGTGCTGCAGGGACAATTGCCAGACATTGTATGTCCTCCCATGGCCCACTGGATGGAAATTGGGGGAGTGTGGGCTATGGTGTGGACCACAGGCCATGGGGTGCAACAATACCCAGAGATGTACTCACCAGATGCAATGGATGTGTCATGATGATGGGGGAGAGTGTTACTGTGGGGGGAGTGGTGGAGTGGGGGCGGTGGGGTGAATGGGGACCTCATATTTTTTGAATGTAATATTTTTTTAAAAATGAATAAATAAAATAAAATTAAAAAAAATTTAAAGATACTTAGATTACAGAAATGTTGCATAAAAAATATAGGGATTCCCATATGCTCCACTCCCTGCCCTTCCCACATTTTCCTTCATTAACATCTTCCACTAGTGTGGTATATTTGTTGCATTTGATGTACATTTTTTGGAACATTGCCACTAACTGTGGATTATACTTTACATATTATTTTACACTCTCTCCTGCACAATTTTGTAAGTTATGGCAAGATATATAATGGCCTGTATCTGCCATTGCAATGTCATTCAGGATAATTCCCAACTCCCAAAAATGCCCCTATACTACACCTGTTTTTCCCTCCTTCTCCCCTCAGAACCTTCAGTGGCTACTGCCTCCACATCAATGATATGAGTTCTTCCATTGCTAGAATCACAATAAGTCTATAGTAGAATAACAATAAGTCTATTCTTGTCCATTATCCATTCCCCAATCCTGAGGATTCTGGGATGGTGATGCCCACTCCACCTCTAATTGAGAGAGGGCTTGGATCCCATGGGACAGATGGATGGGACTATCTTGTTTGCAGTTGCTGACTCTCTTTGTTCTTTGAGATGGTCTCTGTCCATCATCATCAACCTGTTAGTTGTCCTAGGTGAGACCAACGAAATGGAGAGTAGGTGTTGGCCACTCTTTTGAGATTCCAGGCCTAGGTGGCACATGGATAGCCCAAACTAGCCATATTTTCTTTAGATATATGTATGCAAAATACTGTTTTTCTTTTTATCTTTTTAGTTATTCTTACATTCTCCTCTAACCCTCTCTCTCATTTTTTTCTTTTCCACCTGCAGAAGTCCCTTTAGAATTTCTTGAAGGACAGGTTTCTTATTGACAGGCTCTCTTAATTTCTGTTTGACTGAATACTTCGACCTCTTCCTCATTTTTGAACTCCAGGTTTGCTGGATAGATAATTCTTGGCAGGAAGTATTTTTCTTTCAGCACCTTAACTATGTCATACCACTGCCTTCTTGCCTCCAGCTGTCTGTGTTCCCTTGAAAAAATATTAGGACTCGAAAAAAGAAAAGACATAAAAAGAGGAACAGAATAATAATTATAATAATACAAAAAAGGTAGAAGTGGAACCGTGCAAGAGCTAAGAACTAAGTAATATGAGAAAAAAAAATCACAAAAAAAGTACAAAGAAATTAGAATAAAACAGGCAGAAGAAAAAAATAGAGAAAAATAGAATGAATTAAAAGTCTGGACAGATGAGTAGGAAAAAAAACAAAAATGAGAGGAAAAAATAGAATGAAACAAAAGGCAGGACAGATGAGAAGAGAATAGAAGGAAAGAAAAAAAAAGAGGAGAGAGGAAAAGAAAAAATGAAGACCAAACAAGAAGTGATGTAATGGAAAAAACAACAGAAGTCAGAAGACAGAAAGATGAAGGAAAGAAGCGAAATAAAGTAGATTGAAAACATAAGTAAAAGAAAAAAGGAAACAAAGAAAGGGAAAACAAGAAAGAAATCAGCAACAAAGAAGCAACCCAGGGAAAACAGCCTTCCCTCCTAGGTCCTTAGGGACCTTCTGAGGCTGCTGGTTCTGATCTATTAGTCACCTGCAGCTTGCCCTCTGCAGGTGATAAATCCAGGTTTGATGAATAAAATAAAGGAAAAAGAAAGAAAAATAAAAATTCCACAAAACAAAACAGTAGTACTTCACTCTATAAGTTCCTTATCATAAATTGCTAGCTACATGAATTATCTCTCCCTGGATCCCTTTTCTTAGGAGGTATCAGGACTCAAACCAGCAATCTTCCACATGCAAGGCAGGCGTGACCCCACTGCACTACAGCAGCTCTGTAGATGAAACAGGCTTTTGAAAGCTTATGGGGCTTTTTCTGCCCCTGTATCCCTTATGCAAAATGGACTTCTAATAGTTTTCAGCAGCTGGGCTAGTTAGTTGCCTGTCTCCACCCACTCCCTGACCAAGTTCCTTTCTCCCAGGGCAGCTGAGTGTGACAGCCTGCCTGAACAGATTTCCCCTTCCCCTCTGCCTGGGGCCACTTCAGTGCTAGCTGGTATGCTCTCTCAGGTCCAAAAGGGGGCTCAGGAGTCCAAAGCCATGGACTGGAAACAACTCTCCACCCTTTCCCAGACCCACTTACTCCGGGGGAATGCTTCCTCCCACTCAACTGGCTGACAAGAGCCAGAGGGTCCATGGAGGCTATTCGCCTTGAGGGTGGAGCCTATCTGCGCATGGTTTCTAGCCACAGCGGTGAGCAAATCATGGTGTTTTTTTGGGCTCGTAATCTCTTTGTCTAACTATCTCCAGAATGATGCCCTGAAGCATCCTCCTTTGAGGATTCCCAAAACAGCTCACTCAAATAGGATCTGACCCCTTCTTTGCCATTTTCTGTGACAGCTCTGAGCAGTACCTACCTAGTTGACACCATTTTCCCTGGAACTCTCCCCCTCATCCCTTCTATGGATGGGCCAATAAAGTTTATACCTCCTTTACTTTCACAATCCATTTCATTTGTTCCATATCATGTCGCGAATGCATATGTATGTATTATTTTTGTCATTCAACCAATTCCTGCTCCTTGAGAGCATTCTAAATTCAAGCCAGATCTTTATAACCTTAGTTGTCCCTGTAACACATAGAGATTAAGTCAAATTATAGTGGACAGGGAAGAAAATATTTGCTCTGTAATCTTCTGATTAAGTAACCCAAGCTTTCTTCTTAATGTTTATGCCATGGGAGCCTTATTGGACTTTGGGGGGAAGGAGGAATCATTTAAAGAGAGAGTTAGGACATATAAGTAGAACCATCCATTTTTCTTAGCCTTCCAATCCTAGAGAGTCTTTTCTGCACAAAGATATATTTTTAGCTTTTCACATGTTAGGAGGAGGATAATTGAACTGTAGAAATGTGACACCTTCAAGCACTAGTCTGTTGAGTCATTACAACATGGTCTAAATTTTACTAATAGCCCAAGGGAGCTTTCTAAGGCTCTGTTAAGAGTCAACTGTGGGTGACTCTTGGGTGTATGGGCTCATAGTGACTACATATTTTGTGTTAATTACCACTCCTGTTTCTATCAACCTCTAATAAGAGTAAGATTATCCCTTATCTTGAATGTTATTAAAGGTTAGAAACATAATATTAATGTTGCTGGATGGGTGATAAACACAATCTGCTATAGAAAAAGTATAAGAATCAGAAAAAAAGTATTTGAATTCTGATCATGATTTGGTCCCTGACAAGACAGACTGACTTTACTATAGTCACTTGCCTTTGATGTTGGTCCTTAGGAATCATGCTAGAAAATTAAGTGAACTTAGTGGCAAAGAATAAGAATTTGAGTTTGATACCATAATTGTGACTAAAATCTGCTACTAACTTTCTAGTCTTAATAGCTGGAATGAGGCTTGATGCAGTGCTAGCTTTAGAGGACTTGCTGGTCTAACTATTGTGTGTGATAACTTGGCATCCGATCAGAGAACACAGTTCTGATGATTTTTTTTTTTTTGTGGCCCACACGTAAATGATGCTGTGATTGGACACATTCATATAATCATATTTATCATGATATGATTCTATTCTCTCTTGAGGAGCAGAGACCCTTTCTCTTACTTGATTATTCTACCTCTGACAGGCATTTTTCTACATTATAATAATTTTAGATAAATTATCATGCTTTATAGAACTTTGTGCTTGAATAAGAAAGCTTGAAAGAAAAGAAAGTGAATGAATTAAATCTTCACTCAGGCCATGCTAAATTGGAAACATAGAAATTAAAATGAGAAAATCCATGTTGATAGATTTGATTTGTTTTTTCTCACATTTACTTTTTGAATGATAGCAAATATGTAGAGTAATGGTTGAAAGAGATCATTAGATAGATAGATAAAGTCTATAGATAAAGTCTACAGAACTATAGAGTTGAAAAGGACCTCCAAAAGCATTTATTTAATGTATGAGATAGAAATCCTTATGATAAATATTTCCCCTAGACTCTTTTTCTATTGCAGGTTCAAACTTTATTATTGAAATCCAGTGATAGTTAGTGCTTCGTATGAATCAACAGTTTTCTGATGTTCTCTTTTTAGCTGTTTAGCCAAGTACTAACTTTTTGAAAAAAAGCATTATTGAGCTCTTCTAAAATATCAGTCTTTTACTTTACCAGAGTATACTCTTATGCTTCCCACACATATCCACTTTTCTTTATTTAGTAGTGGACAACAACAATATTTTTAATCTCTTTTATTTCTTAGGAAAAATAAATTTTTTGTTTTTTTTTTTTTTTTTTAGGAATTACCAAGGATTGAACCCAGGACCTTGTATATGGGAAGCAGGCACTCAACCACTAATCTACACCTGCTCCCCTCATTATATAACAAGATATCTATTAAGTATTATGAAAGTCTTTAACAAGAGTATAGGATATCAGATCCTAGCCAGAAGTAGTTTCCCTTGAAGGTTCTTTAATACCTTCTATTTGCACAGTTTATGCATAAGTCATCTCCATGGCAGATATACATATGTTCCCTCTTATTTTAATATCTAGACCATGAGAAATTTGGCTTACAGATTCAAAACAGTGCAGGAAAATTGATCTTGGTTCCCTTTGCTTCTGCCTTCCAGTTGGATTCGGAGTCCTCAGATTCTGGAAAGGAGGAGAGATCAGATTACCCTTAAAATTGCTCTTTTCTTTGAGGGCTCATCTACTGTGTCACTTTCCTTGTATTGTAGGCCTCAGTAAGAACAATATTTTAATGTTTTTTATGTCCTTGCACTAGTATTAGAAATTCATAGTTCCCATTGTTAGGATAAGACATTGATTTCTGCTTTCAAGGTGTTTTTATTTATGAAATAATCAAAGAGCCTTCACATTTGACATCCCTGAAAAACACAAGTTGCCTCTTCAGCTAAAGCCCCAGGTCTACAGGCAATCTCATACAGGTAAGTGTGACCCACTTCCTATGAAGTTAGGAAGAAACATTAGTAAACCACCTACTTAATGGTCATCTTTCATTTTGCCTTGTACAATCTGTCCTAGAGTTAGGGTGAGTGAAAGTAGCTTTCTTTTTCAGAGACTAACATCTGTGATATGCTAGCACATACAGCATTTCCTCTCATTTCTTTTAGGTTTAAATCTTAGCTTTTCTTCTCCTTTTGGTAGGACTAATTGGTACACAGCCACTTGTGCTGTAAGAACAGCATTTAAGAATATGGAGCTCGTGTAAAGCATCCCAATAACTTAGAAAACAGTAATGAGTCAGGATGATACATTGGAGAGATTTCTGTAGTGTAATAGTTTCAGAGTCTTAACACATTTTAGACTGTTTAAGCTGCCCTCTCACTGGTCATTTGCATCAACAATTTTGTTAAAATATTATGATTAGAAGAAAAGCATGTTGTTTTTAAGTAGTCTGTTGACAGAAGGTAAGTCCTGATATTTCTATGTAATCACATGAATCGGGATGAGTTTTCCAAATAAAAAAAATCAGCATTGTAACTTTTCTCTATCAAATGATTGGAAGTAGGAGGGAAACAAAAGACTGTAGTGCTGGCAGTACTAATTTTACAACATATTTCAAATAAGCTGATAAAGTGATTTAATAACTTGTTTCAATTTTCCTTCTTTGTTTTTTAAAGTAAGTTCCAAAGAGAAAAATCTATATCACACTGTTTTCCTCTTACTAAAGCTGTGAGGCTAAAATAGGAAGTTCAACATCAGAAAATATTTGATGTAAAATAATATGAAGAGTAGGCATATTAAGTAGGTGCATCAAATCGGCTTTCTTGCCTTTAAGAACTCAATTGTCTTGCAAATAGTTGTAGGTTTTCATTGTAGGTATGAGGATGTAATCCTTCCTTCTTCAATTCTCAGAATCATTAAAAGGAATGAACCATTCTTGATTTGTAAATGTAAATGGATGTGTATATATAAATACTTTTATAAATCATGAATTCCTATCTGTTTCAATGAAGTATTATCAGTTTGATAGTAAAAGCACTTTTACCTGCTTTTCTCACTTAAATTTTTGACCCTGGTGTTGTTGAGAAAAATTAAAATTGTTTGGGAAGCAGACTTGGCCCAATGGATAGGGCATCCACCTACCACATGGGAGGTCCTCGGTTCAAACCCCGGGCCTCCTTGACTTGTGTGGAGCTGGCCCATGCGCAGTGTTGATGCGCACAAGGAGTGCCATGCCATGCATGGGTGTCCCCCGTGTAGGGGAGCCCTATGCGCAAGGAGTGCGCCCGTAAGGATAGCTGCCCAGTGCAAAAGAAAAGTGCAGCCTGCCCAAGAATAGCGCCACACACACGGAGAGCTGACACAACAAGATGATGCAACAAAAAGAAACACAGATTACCGGTGCCACTGATAAGGATGGAAAGTGGTCACAGAAAAACACACAATGAATGGACACAGAGAGCAGACAATGGAGGGGTGGGGTGGGGGGGGAGAAATAAATTAAAAAAATAAAAAATCTAAAAAAAATTACAGAAACTTTAAAAAAAATTAAATTGTTCAAATTTTTGTTCTCCCAAGTGAGTGAGAGAGAAAAAGCAGCATTATACTTCCCCCAGAAATGCAAAATAGGCTACTCTGCCTTGAAGACTTTCTTGACCCTGAAGGGGAGTAGTAGAAAGGCTGGAGATTTGAGGAGCCAGCTGGAATGGCAGGTGGTGGTACTTCTGCAGATGGTCCTCAAAAAGCCTGCTTCTTGTGTCCTTTGAGGAAAAAAGAGACCATGAGCAGGAAGAATTCCTTGAGGGAAAACAATGGCCTTATAGAACAGATAGAGTGGTCATAGCTCCTGAGTTGCCTGGGACAGTCAGTCCCAATTTCCATCTGTCCTGTCAGTCTAAGAATAGGTGACTCTAGTAGTACTGAACAATTACTCATTTTAAAAAGTGGCAACTCTTTCCAGAATCCTAGTGAGATTTCATACCCAGAAAAGTTTTTAGGCTATGATTTGGTCTTTTTAAGTCACTTTACCCTGGCCAGCTAACAGGGAGTCAAGAGTGCCTACAACTGCAAGCAGGAGAATTGCATCCATCATCCATGTGGAATCTAAGCCCCCTCTTGATATAGAGGTGGAGTGGACATAACAATCCCAGGGTCCACAGGTTGTATAGAGTATAGATTAGAGTGGACTTACTGATATTCTACTATGGAACTATTGTGATTAGTGATTCCAATGTTTTTTTTTAATTTTTTAAAAAAGATATATTTATTTATTTATTTATTTCCCCTCCCCCCTGTTGTCTGTTCTCTGTGTCTACTTGCTGCATCTTCTTCATTGTCAATGGCACGGGAATCTGTGATTCTTTTTGTTGTGTCCTCTTGTGTCAGATTTCCGTGTGTGCAGCACCATTCTTGGGCAGGCTGCACTTTCTTTCGTGCTGGGTGGCTCTCCTTACGGGGCACACTCCTTGCACGTGGGTCTCCCCTACGTGGGGGACAATGCTGTGTGGCTCAGCACTCCTTGTGTGAATCAGCACTGCACATGGGCCAGTTCCACATGGATCAAGGAGGCCTGGGGTTTCAACTGTGGAGCTCCCATGTGGTAGACAGACACCCTAACCACTTGGCCAAGTCTGCTGCCTCCAATTTTTTTTTTTTTAATTTCATTGATTGCACCTTTCATTCCCATAAGTTCTGCTATTTTTTATGTATGCTTTCAAATTCTTCTTTGTGCTCATCCAATGTCTTCTTAATATCCTTAATCTCTTTAGCCGTGTCATTGAAATTATTATGGAGATTTGTTTGAACATCTATAATTAGTTGTCTTAACTCCTTTTTGTCATCTGGAGGCTTACCTTGTTCTTTGAAGTGGGCCATAGCCTCCTGTTTCTTGGTGTGAATTGTAAATTTTGGTTGGTGTCTTTGCATCTGGCATACTAGATTGTTTTTTCTGGGTGTAGGTTTTCTCTTTAGTTTAGGGCTTCCTATCATTTCTCCCTTGTGGGTTTTGCAGTAGGAGCCAAGCATGTACTTAGTGTTGTAAGCTGTGGAGGCTCAAGTTTCCCTCATTGCACCAGGGACCAATGAACCTTCTTCCAACTTTCTCCTTTGCCAGGGTATGGACAGAGTCATAGCTATGTGGAATAACCCCCATGCAGGCCTACAGTGTAGTTGCCCAGAAAGACTTATGAAGCTTCACATCCCTTTCTCCCCTGCCTGGGACAGGGATGGAGCTGCAGGTATGGGCAGCAATCTGTGCAGTGTGGGCCCAAGATGACGGCAGTTGCTATGGTAGACTTCTGATTTTCAGACTATGCCAGCAAAAGTTCCTTGCAGTTACCTGTATAGGCTGGGGCAGGACTCCTCAGCCTCCTCCCTGCCAGAGGTGGGGCTGAAGACTAGGTGGGCTGCAGGCTGATCTGTGTGAAAGAAACTGATTCCTGCCATCACTGGGAGTTTTAGTCAGCCAGGCCTCCCCTCAGGCTGGGGGCGGAGTCAGAATGGCAGCTACTGTCTTTTTCTGACTTGGGCTGATTCTCACCATAGCTATTCCCAGGATTATCTCTTAATCGGCCAAGTCTCCCAATCGGTAGCCAAAATCGGCAGCCAACCATCTCCTCCTCCCCTGTTTCTAGGAAATGCAACTTCCAATTCCCATCAAAGAACAGCTCCTGGGGTGGCTCATGCTGCCAGAATAGGATGATCACAGGCCTTTGTGGCTTGGCCAGTAATTTCCCAGAGAGGTTGGTGCAGGTCTCCACAGCTTCCTCCCTACTGGAGGTGGCACTGGGCCTAGGCTAGAGCTGCAATATGATCTGAGTGGGAAGAAGCTAGTCCCCACCTGCACTGGGATTTTCAGTCCTCTCCACTTCCCCACATGCCAGGTATGGAGTTAAGATGGCAGCTCCTGGCCTCGCCCTAACCTGGACAGGCTCAAAATTTAGCTGTTCTCAGGAGCATACTGCAGCCCACTGAATTTCCTCATCATAGCTGAAACTGGTGCCCAACCATCTCTTCCTCCCCTGTTTTGGGAAAGTGGAGCTTTCAGTTTCAGCCACCGAACAGCTCCCAAGGTGGTTTGTGCCTCCAGTGGAGGATAGGCACTGGCCTCCATGGTTTGGAGCCTCCACTTTATGAGTCTTCTCTGCAGAGGGGCAGTCTCCTCCTTCCACTCCCCCAAGGACATCGCAGGATACTCTTCTGGTCTCCCAGAGACCCCAACGGGTACTTCGGCTAGCTCTAGAGAGCGCTGGGTGTTTACTAACTGCCTTGCAGCAGGAGCTGACTGTAGGAGTTCCTTACTCTGCTGCCATCTTGCTGATTGTCCAATTGCTGTTTTTTTTATGCTCAACATTTCAATCCTCAGTTTGTCCTTTTCCTCTTTCATTTCACTCTAAGCTGCAGAGAAACCAGGCTGCTTCTTCTACACTTAGCTTAGAATCCTCAGCTAAATACCCAGGTTATCACTTTCAAGTTCTCCCTTTCATCTCACACAAGTTTTCCAAGTTCTTGGCCTCTTTAAAATAAGGATTTCCTTTTCTACAGTTTCCCAGAACACATTCCACATTTTCTTCTAAGGCTTCACCAAAAGTAGCTTTTTTTTTTCCCCAAAGTGCATTCTTTTTTTTTTTTTTTTTGGTCTTTGTTTATTTTTTAATGTTACATTCAAAAAATATGAGGCCCCCATATACCCCCCAGCCCCCTCACCTCACTCCTCCCCCCATAACAACAACCTCCTCAATCACCATGAGACATTCATTGCATTTGGAGAATTCATCTGTGAGCACCCCTGCACCTCATGGTCAATGGTCCACATCATAGCCCACACTCTCCTACAGTCCACCCAGTGGGCCATGGGAGGACATACAATGTCTGGTAACTGTCCCTGTAGCACCACCCAGGACAACTCCAAGTCCTGAAAATGCCCCCACATCACATCTCTTCCTCCCACTCCCTACCCCCAGCAGCCACCTAATGTCCACTTTTCTAACATATTCTTCAAAGCAATCTAGGTTTCTTCTGTGAAGCACCTTATCATTCCTCTAGCTTCTACCCATTATCCATTTCCAAAGTTGTTTCCACATTTTAGGTATTTTGTGTAGCCTCACTCCACATTCTACTACCAAAAGCTCTTCTTGTTTCTAGGATGCTAAATCAAATACCATACCAGGGATTGATTTAAACAATGGGAATTTATTGGCTGACTGGTTCAGAGGTGAGAATTCTTAGCTTCCTTCAGGATCAGTGTCTTCTTCCTGACTGACAATCATTGGGGCCCTTGGCTTTTCCATCACGACTGTGCACATGGTGGCACCTTCTCCTTTCTCATCCAGATTCCATTGATTCAAGCTTCTGGGTGCTTCTTGTACGTTCTCCTTTGTGTCCAATTTCCTCTGCTTGTGAATCCTTCATCCATATGGGCTTAAGGCCCATCCTAGTCACTTTGGGCACAACAATTTATGACATCTTCAAAGACCCTACTTACAAATGGGTTCACAGCCACAGGACCCAGGGATGGGAGCCAAACATGCCTTTTGTGGGGACATGATTCAATCCCCAACAGCCTGGAAATAATGCTCTGTGACATGGGCTCTGCCTGTGACTCATGCCTTCCCATTTGTATTCAGGTAATTATCTCTTTCTTCCCACTCTTCTGAATCTTCATTTCATTTCCCATTCCCATACCCCAATCTTCCTTACTATTTGTCAGTGTGTCTTTCCAGCACCAACAAATCTGCCAATGATGTCTTGGATGTGACTGCTTCCTAATAGGGGCTTGTAATCTCACAGTCTACTGGGATCATCTGTATTGATCTGACTTCTATCATTCATTACTTCTTTCAGCAACACTGGGTGGATTATGAAAAAGTGTAGGACAAAAGTCACCCAGAACCAAACTCTCACCTCTCCTTCTCCATCAAGAGAAGAAAATATCAAGCATTCTGCTGCTGAAGTGTCCCTATGAGCGCCTAGATCCCCAACAATCAGAGCAGAGGCAAGAAGATGAAAGACAATGGAAAGGTAATGGCCTAGACTGGGGTTGCAGGCTTCACCTGATTCCCACTGCATGTTGGCTACCCTCCCCTGGAAAGGGAACATTTCCCATTGGATGGCCACTGTGGTCAAGGGCCTAGCACTGCTCCACCTGAGTAGTGTCTTTGACATTGGGCCTTTTGGAGTCTCTACCCCTGGCTGTTTGCTTCATGGTGGGGCATTTACTTTGAAGGAAACCTCTTTGGGAGTTTGTCTGAATTGTTCTTTCTTGGGCTATATCCCCAGAGATTTTTAAACAAGCACCCCAGTGACAACAATGTCATTGTTCTTTATCTTTGCAGCTATTACTCAGGAATCAGGATACCTCTCTGCTGCCTAGTATTTAACTAATCACCCAGTGCCCTAGTCCTTAATGCTGTCATATCTATTTTATACATGAAAAGAAAAACACTCAAACATGGTAAGGAAAATGTCCACTAAAATATCCTTGTTGCTTTGTGAAAGTGATATTTCTATCTTGCTCTCCTTTCCTAAAGGCTGCTGTTTTATTGCTTCAACTCTGACCAAGATAGGATCTGTTAGAACTATGTTTGGAAATTGAGGGCATTGGTGAAAGTTGGTTAATCCTAGTGACTTATGTTCATTAATTTCAAAATATTTACTGATTGTTTTATGTATCAGTGTATAAATCAAACAGGCTCCCTGCTCTTGGGAAGACTATGTTCTGGCACAAAAGGAAGACATGTTCCATGTAACCAAATAATAAATACCTTTTCAACTTAGTTGTGGTGGGCATTATTGAATACTTCTGTGCTCATTGATTCCCTGCTATCAGCCAGGGTGTGAACACTGAGTATAAATGTAGGAAAACAGAGCTCTGATAAAGATTTGTCCCAGCAAAGGCTCTTCTGACATTTCTGTTTCTACTGTGGAAATACCCATATTTGTTCCAAATTGCCTGATATTCAGGTCCATAGGCCTGGAGTATTTGTTCATGTGCTCTGGACAGAGAAACTTGAAGTCAAGTCTAGGGATGGGGGCTCTGCTGTCATCCACGAATGTGGGCATTGCAAAAATTCCCTTGTTTATTCTTGGCCTCATTTTCCTCATCAGTAAGTTCAGGTTTCTGTTTTCTTTCTCATGATTGATTCCTGTGCACTTTTTTTTCCAAGTCTGTGAGGGATTGAGATATGTGCTTACAGTGTCCCCGAGACCTGACTTGGTGTCTGCTATGTATATTTCTTACAGGAACCTGACCTGAGCTCAAGACCTGCTAACACAGAGCTGAGGAATCAGATGGAAGAAAGAAAGTCAGCAGGTTTGGAGGATGAGAATACTCCATTGAAGGACCAGGTAATAGTGTCCCAAAGACATGAGCAAATGGTAAACATAGGGGATGGGAAAAAGGACAGTCTCCAGACTGGGTTCTCAAAGTTATGGGGAAATTGAAGACTGCCCATGATATCAACACACCTGTCAAGAACAGCCCTATCTGCCCCATGAGCACTGGAAAAGTCCCTTTATTCAGCTGAGAACTTGCTTACCTGGTTACAGAAATGCGGAGGACATGCTGAGGGCTGGTTTATACTGCTGGGAAACACCAATTTCAAGAGGAGGTGGATGTGACCACTAGGCCTGTCCCTGACTCAGAGCCTTTACCTTAGGGCTGCCCTCACAGTGGATACCATCTAAATAGGTGTGACCTTTGCTGGAGTAAATAATGCTTGGGATAGTTTTGGAGATGGCCCCAGGCTTGTTTTCAACAGTCTTGAGTCTGAGTTCTGCAGAGGCCAGGTAAGGGAGTCCTTGCATCTAAAGCAGTGATATAATAATAGTCTATTGTGCTAACAGTTGAAATGGACTTTGTACACCCTATATCAATAATTTCTGATGCTTGGTTTTCCTTTCACTGTGTTAAACTCTGGGAGGCATATGTCATTAAGACTTCCTATATGATCTTAAAGCAGTGAGAGGAAAAAGTTTCAACAAATTATGGTTGACCCCTATATTAGGTATTGTGGCAGCTGAGAAGAGGTGTAGGTGGCCAAAGACACCTGTTCCTATGGAGAGGTGTATTGAGTCGAATACTTGAAACAGTCCCATTTTCACCTGAGCTTTCCTGGGTGACTGGTCATAGAATGCAGATTGTAAAGGGATGTGGACTGCAGGTTTGCTCCCCTTTGGAGAATGTAGAGCATCCCTGAGAGGATGCTTGGAACAGGAGTGTAGGTGAGATCATTTGAGGTTTGCAGTTACTTCCCTTTTCAGTATGTGAAGAACTTTACCATGGGGTTCCTCAGTGCTTGGTTCTGTACCTGGACCCATGGATACAGAGATGGGTGTAATATTATCCCAATTCATGGGCCATATCAGTCAGGGCTCAGCAGATAAACAGAACTGACAGGATGTATACAGATATTAAGAGGTCTGTTATAGAAATTGGTTCATGTGACCGTGGGTACTGGCAAGTCCCAATTCCATGACATAGGGCAGAAGTAGGAATGACAATGTAAGTTTCTTTTTTACTTTTTGTATTTAAATTTTTTAAGAAGCTTTAGATTACATAAATGTAACATCAGAAATATCGGGGATTTCCATATATCCCACCCCACCCCCTCCCACACTTTTACACATTAACATCTTTCATTTAGTGTGTTACATTTGCTACAATTGATGAACACATATTGAATCATTGTAAGTTTCAATGAATTCCCCAGAAGCTGGCTGGCTGGAGTAGAGATAGAAATGGTTCTTTCCTAACTGCTGAAATCATCAGTTCTCCCTTTAAGGCCTTCAATGGGTTGGGAGTGACTCTTCTCCTTGCTGAAGGCAATCTCCTTTGTGGATTGTAGAGGTAATCAACAACAAAGCACAGTTCTAACTAAAGATTAAAATCTGCAAAGTACCCTCCCAGTGACCATCAGGCCAGTGCTTGTTTGGGCAAACCTTTGGACACATAACTAGCCAAGTCACCTATGAACTTAACCAACCCAGGACGCTCTTGTTCTAGGAAACAGTAAGGCAGGAGAAATGTTTGAAGGAGAGTTGATAGGAGGAACTGATCACTGCTGCCTGGGGCCTCACCTCAGTGCTTTTCCTGGTCCTCCTGGTTATTTCCAACAGTTGGATGATATGTCTCCTTCCAGGACTCTGAACATCAGCCAGATTTCAGCCCTCATCAGCCAGATTTCAGCCTCCTGGATGTCAGCTACACCTTGGCACCATGTTGGCTCAGTTTGAGAATGTTGTCTGCTGAGGTCTCCAGAAGGAACTACTGATAAAGGGCTTCTAACTAGAACATATAAAGAGCTCTCAAAATTCAATAAGAAGGACACACACACAAAAAAACAATTTTTAAATAGACAAAAGATTATAGAAATATGACAGCATTTTCTCATGTACTATAAAATGTACAATACTAATACAAGGTTACTATTAGGGAGGTATTTTGAAAAATATACCAAATGTAAGATTTAGCCCATGCTTAGTAGTAATATTTTGATGTTCTTCCATAATAAGTAATAAATGCGCCACAAAAATGCAAGGTGTTGGTGAAAGGTTGATGCATGAGAATCTGCACATTATGCATGAATTTTTTTGTAAGTTCTCACCTCTCTAATTTAAAAAATGCATTAAAAAATAATTGCTTGTACCATTAGAACTATTATTTTTAAGATCTCCATTATTCATTCATGTACATTTAACAACAGAGAAAAACATTCTCTTTGAAAATCAGACCTTTTTATGGTGAAGTAACGTTCAAATGTTAAACCTGGTTTCTTTTTCAGAAAATTAATAAAAGGTAAAAATATATATAGATATACTTTGAAAGGAAGATACTCAACAACAAAAGAAGATACTCAACACCATTCATCATTAAGTAAATGCAAATTTAAACTTCCATGAGGTACTAATACCCACTGTTACAAATATCTCAAACTGGAAAACTGATCACACCAAGTACTGACAAGGATATAAATGAACTTGAACTCCTACCCTGCTAATGGGAAAGTAAAATTGTATAAACACATCAGTAAACAGTTTGACCATCTTTAAAGTTAAATATACATCTATTATGTGATAAAGCTATTCTACCCAGTGAAACAAAAGCATATATCCATGCAAAATGGATTTTAGCTGTTTCTATTTAATTCACAAAATCACCCCCAGATCCACCAACATTTGAATGAAGAAAACAATTTCTTATGTACCTATTCATGGATACCTCTCAATGATAATAAAAGAGGAAACCAACAAAAACATGGATGAATCACATGATTATGACTGAAAGAAATCCCCAACAAAAGACTGTGTATAATGAATGACTGCATTTATAGAAAACTTTTTAAAATGAATATGAATCTATTATCAGAGTGATTTTTTGCAGTATGGAAAAGGTATGAGGAGGTTTCTAAGGAATATGAAGAAACTTTTTGGGGTATAGATGTACCCACACTCTTGATGATGCATGCATATAAATATGTGTCAAAATTTCTTAATTTTTTGACCTCAACTTTGAGTACTTTATTGTATGTCAAGTATACTCCTATATAACCAATAGAATAGTTTTAATGCACAAAAAGTATAAAACCTGAAATACAGCTTATATGCTTTTATATGTTTAAAGTTATCAATGATACAATTTTTCACGTTAGTGGGATAAAGGAGAAAAAACACATGATCATTTCAATAAATGCAAAAAAGCATTTAAGAATATTGAAGTCTTTCCATGGTAAAAGGAATCACTATCAAATATCAGAATTTTCATAAAACTAGAGAAACCAAGATAATGCGTTGTTGTCAAAAACAAAAACTGTAGCATACAGAAAAATGGAACAGAGAGGTCCAGGCATAGACAGACAAACACGGTCAATTGCTTTTCACTGAAAGGACCAATGCTATTCAATGAAAATGTTAACTCTTTACAGGAAATGAGGGTAGGAAAGCTAAATGTTGTATTAAAAATATCAGCCCTTTTCTCACCACATATGCCAAATTCCCTAAACCTGGATTAGAGCAGGTGGAAAAACTACAACTATCACAGTTCTCAAAAGAAAATATAGGAAACTTTTTCATCATTACATTAGGCAATGAATTTTTCCATAAATTATCACACACAGACATGCACACACACAAATGTTTATGTCAAAAAATAACACCATTATGAGAAAATAAGACACCAAATAGAAAAAATATATATATTTATTTCCAAGAAACAATTTGTAGAATATATCATGAAGCCTGACAAGATAATCAATACAATAAAATAATTGGTTAAAAGACTTGAACTGATCCTTGCAAAGAATATATGTAAAGGGCCAAAGGCACTTGAATAAATGCTCAATGCATTAGTCATCATGGAAATAAATGAACTCTAAAGAGAAACACCATCTCATATCCCTTAGTATAACAAACTGAATGACTGAAATTACCATGTAAAGGAGGTTTTAAAGCAACAGAAAGTCTCATCCACTTGTGATCAAGAAAAATGGTATAAGCACTTGAAAAGATAAAATTGTTAAAAATTTAAACATATACCAGTGATAAGACCAGTTGCTCAAGTTTCAGTGTTCACACAATATACCTTACACAACAATTTTTTCCTTGATGTTTCTTGCAGTTTTATTTATCATTGCCAAAAACTGGAAACGACAAAAATTTATATTATTAGGCAGGGGTGGATGCAGGGGAGAGGATATAGCTCAAGTGTTGAGCACTTGCTTCCCATAGAGATTCTGGGTTCAATTCCCAGCACCTCCTAAAAAGCAAACAAACCAACAAACAACTCCTATTGGGGAGCAGATATAACTCAGTTGTTCTGTGCTTTCATCCCATGTATGAGGTTCTGGGATCAATGCCTGGTACCTCCTATTTAAAAAGAAAGTAGGGGAAGTAGTTGATCCAGTCCTCCTATTCCTGACTGCTTTTTTCCTTTTTCATGACTGCTCAAAGGCTCATGGTCACACCCATGTCACCTTCATCTCAGGCAAATCCAGCATCTCAAATGAAGAAAGGATACCCCAGGGGATTGATCTGTGAGCCAGGCTTACAAAACCCAGGTGGAAGGGGATGACTAGAAAGTGTGGAGAGAAAGATCAACTGAAGAGTGATCCAGGGGATCGCTATCCTCTGCCTGCCTACCTCACCTTAACCTTCTCTGACACTGAGCCCCATAGTTCACATTCCCTGGGGATCACCAACCACCCCAGAGCTATGACTTGATCTTACCATGTTCTAGGTTTAGTCCAACTCAGACATCCTACCACGAAATAGTCCTTACACCTATTCTTGAGTCCTGTTCTATTCAATATCTGGATGTACTAAAAACAAACAAATAGCATCAGGCTGACAAGTATTTAAGGAAAGATAGACTATTTTAATCACTTGAACACCTTGGAAACAATTCTTGTGGGGCCTGAATAAAATACAGAATTGAAGAGTAAAAAATGTAATGTTCACTGACGTGAAAAAGCAAAGATCACACTCAGAAAGAATGAGCTTAGGGTTAGGTAGTAGGCTGACAGTATGTAGGTGAGTATAATGAAAAGTCAGCTGAGTTTCCCAGAAAAAGAAGGTAAAGTAAGCATTTTTAGAAGTTTTTATTCATTCACTTTTTATATAATTTATTGCTATTTTTTCTATACTTTTAAGAAGATAGGTAAAATAGAGAAGGCCCAGAGAAGAGCAATGTTAGTCTGAGAGTTTTCCATTTTTGCCAAAGATAAGCCTTACAATCTGTTTGAATTTTAAAAGGAGGTGGCATGACTTCAGGGAAGGCCTAAAGAAAATAAGGATTTGGGGAGTGATTGATATTCTTATGTCTTTAAAAGAATGAATAATGAGAAATGCCTAGATTTTTTGGCAAGTGTTAGCTGGGTCATATCAGCACAAGGCCATACATAAACTGAGAGGGACTGCTGAAGGGGTTACCCACTGGGTGGAGACCTTCAGAGGGGACCAGTTGGCCTCCAGTATCAGGTGCTCTAGGCAACTGGAAGGTAGAGGTTCCCAACATTCCACAACACCCCCACCTTCTTATTCTGTTATTGAGCCTGCAGGCAGTTACCTGGAGTGCTGGACCTTCCCTCCAGCTCTCCTGTTGGAGGCTGAACCCCAGGCAGTGCCTAAGGCTCTGTGCTCTGGCATCTTGAACTTGTTTTGTGTGTTAAGGACCTTCAAGACCTGTAGAGAATTGATCAAAGTTTTCCTAACAGTAAGTTAAGAATTACAGTATCCTCATCTCTCCTTCCTGATTCAACACTTGATTTCACTTGTTTTTAATCCATCATGTGCTTGACTTTCTCCCCAGTCCTGGCCTCCACTCTTGTGTCACCTGCTTCAGCATGGCAGTCTCTCTCTGCACTTCCTGTGCTCCCAGGACAGAAATGAGCATCCAGGAAATCAACCAGGAGTTATGCTCCCAGCTGGCCAAAAGCAAACAGGATTTCAGAGACCTCACAGAGAAATTCCTTATATCGCAAGCGACTGCATACTCCCTGGCCAACCAGCTACAGAAATACAGTAAGTCCTATAGGGTCCGACTCCCAGGGTGATGATGGACTTTCTGTCTTCCCTGTGATAAAGTAAAAACCCTCCAGGTTTTGTTCTTCTCTCCCCTACCTCAAAAAGAACTTCATCCAGGCCACAATCTTTATGTTGAAATAATATGTATTTTTCTCTCCATTTGCAGAGAGTGGAAAGTCTGAGGCACAGAGAAGTAAAACTAATTATCCAAGTTAGCAGTGAGAGTAAAAGAACAAGAATTCAGATCTCACTTTATGAGTTCTCAGAGTAGGCACAAAACTGTTGTTTTTCTTAGTAATAGGCACAATATCTCTAGAAAGCTCTGTTGGATCAGATACTGGTGATAGGACATCACTGTTGGTCTAGATATTCTAGGACTAATGATCTTCTATCAACTGATCCTTCTACGGAGGCCCCATTGGCAAAACACCATTCTTGTTACCCTGTGGAAATGTCACATTAAGACACCATGCTTGCCTTGAAGGAGTTTAAAGAGGAGACTGCTCCTCACTGAACTTCTTGTGCATCTCTGCCTGGTGAGAAGGAAGTTCTGTTCTGAAGGCAGTGTCTCCTTCCACTTAAGTCCAAGGAAGCCAATTTCCATTCTGTGGTGTGGTTGAGTGTGAATCTGGGAGAATCAGAGTATCTGGTACTGCCTGCCTGCCTCTCCCTGAGCTGGTGAGCCTTCATGCCTCAGAGCAGCCAGGAGCTCTGGGTGGGCCTTCAGCATCTGAGCTAGGACACATGGGCAAGCTGAGAGCTAGGCTAAGTGGAGGAGACACCAAGCCCAGGAAAGCCCAGGTCACGGTGTCGGGGAAAGCCACTTCCCTCCCCAAAGTCATCCTTCACATTTGGAAACCCGTTGGTCTGAAGGGATAATGAGAACAAGGGGACATGCACAACAGAATGAATCAATGGCATCTTGTCAACTCTGAACCTGAATTGGCTTCATTTTCCTATAGTTATTTTTGTATAAACCAATAGAGGGGATTTGCTTTATTGAAAATGCCTGAAAATCAGGAAAGTAATAGTTAAAGTATGTTACTAAGTGGAACACTTTGAGGAATGGATAAACTGAGTTTTACTGCTGTCCTTTTTTCATAATCATAATATAAATGTTGGGGGAAAAATGCAGTTGAAGAAGAAACATATCTCCCATGAACTGTGCGTGAAGGTTACAGTGCAGTGAAGAAGAGCATGGAGCCTGGGCCAGAGTTCCTGGGTTCAGATTCAAGTTGTTTATCTTCTGTGACCCTCAGTTCCCCACCTATTAAAATGGTTCTACAATAGTACCTACCTCACTAAATCTTTTAAACAAAGAGATTAGTTAAATGTTTTAAAGATCTCACAGCAGAGCCAGGCATGGTGTATAATACTTCATTATTATTTCTTCTATTTGTAATTTAAAGCAAATGAAGTAGTGTTTGGCCCCATATGTTCTCGGCACCTATGGGTCTTGAGCCTTATAGTCAATATAATAGTTTCTAGATAATATATATTATCTGTGTAATATATGAAATTCTTGAAACTTGCAGTAGAACAAAACCAGTCATCTTTGGGGGCCATCCCAGTCTGCCACAATACTCTCCTTTAGCTCTCTGCTTCTTGCTTTACCTAAGAGGTGATGAGCCTTGATAAAGGGGCTCAGGATTCACCATGAGACCTGAGGAAACTTGAATTTGGCTTGATTCATTGCAGTTGAATCAGCCTTTTCCAGTTACTTTAAGTGTCAATGGGCTAGATTTTCACTTCTCATTTCTAAAATGGAGAGGAATCATGCCATGTCGCTGGAGATTGCATAATAAAGAAATGGAAACCCCAGCTTTGAGCCTTGCCCTTGGGTTATTTTTGACTAAGGGATGGACCCTACCTCCTCCCTTGAAGGCAGCATGTCCAGCTTCCACTGAGGCAGTCATGTCTCTTTTCTCAGAGCCTGGACAATATAAAGACATCCTGGAATCCGTGCTGGGGGAGAAGCTGCAGTTTGAGGAGGAGGAGCTGGCAGAGAAGCCTGGACCTGCTGTGAGGCTCAGGTAAGGAGGGAAGGTGGATAAAGCTCTGCCATGGGGCAGCTCAGCTGAGAGAAAGAGAGCAAGGGCAAGGGCAGAAATGTATAAGCCAAGTACAGACTGGCCAGATATTTATTAAAAAATTAAACAGCCCTAAGGTAAATTATGGACTGCATTTTTTACTCAGAGCTTCCTTTCATCCTACTTCTGACTGATCATGGTTTGTCTTTTCATTGAAAACAATGTTTTCTTGACCCTTCCTTTTGTCTTTTCAACTCTCCAGTTCACACCAGCCATACCTCTCCCACAGGTCTGTCTGGCTCTCTGTCCTCTCTGTACATGATACACTCTTGATCAAGTCATGAAATGGGCTTGCACTGAGGAGAGAGGACATGAAGGGGCATCTTTATGAAGCGGAGTCAGAAACCACCTGGTTTTGTTTTCAGAAGAATAAAGTGGAGGGTGGGGGTGGAGGGTTTTCACAGAATCTTTTAGGAGATGTCTCTCATAAGGAGGAGGCCATTTTTTAGTGTTTTGCTTTTTTAAACTTTTCATTCTCTTTGCAACATGCATTTCAGCAAACAAGAGACAGAATTTTTATGGAAAAGTTTTGGGATATTCTCAAAGGAGTCTTTTAAATCATTAAAACCAGTCATTCAGAGGAATGAATGTAGCTCAAGTGGTTGAGCGTCTGCTTTCCAAGTGTGAGGTGCCTCGCTTGATCCCTGATACTGTCTAAAAAACAACAAACAAATGAACAAACAAAACAATTATTCACCTCTTTGCATTCTTAAACTTTCTCTCATGTCCCATTGTAGGAAACACATTTCCCCAATTCATGATCAACTGCAAGAGCTGATCCAGATGAGGCAGAAACTGCAAGTAGGGAGAGATGTCTCTTACAAGCTCCATCAGCTCTTCAGAGACCTACTCACCAACAACGAACCTGACAGCTCCCAGTGGCTGAGCTTTAGAGAGAAACTGGATCAAGGAGGCAAGCTGGCAGAGTGCCTCTACCATGAGCTCCAGTCAGGTAAGTTGGCCACAGGCCCTGAGGACACAGAACTGCTCTGATTGTCACGGTCAAGAGAGCCACATCTCCCCACCTCTGGAAATGACAACTGTATCTGCTGTCTGCATTCACAGGGGTCATTAATGACCACAAAGCAATCAGGATTGCCTGTGCAGGAACACAGAAAATAAATCACTAGTTTGGAGGTCACAGTATTCCTTATGTCTCCTTCACTATTAGATAGAACATGGCTCTTGGGGAAGTAAGAAGCACTCAAAGAGGTTTAATTGACCAAAGTAAGGTTGTGAAAAGAGGTAGTTTGTGAGATTGAAGGAACTCTGGAGTAGATACCAAACTTCCCCATCCTTTCTGAGTGTGCAACAAGGATTGATTTTCACTCATGAATTTGGATTTCCACACCTGCAATATGGATCTGAATGTGTGTTTCACAGTTGTGGTATCAGCAAAAATGTAATATTTATGAATTCACTTCAAAAAGTATAAAGACCCTGTGTTTTGGGTGAGCGTATGTACTTGACGTGGTAGTATGGGGGGGGGGGGGGTATATGAAATTATTACCATAATAAATTTCCTGTATTAAAAGCATAGAAACAAATTTGTACGTCTCCATGAATGCCTAAATGTGTAGAGGTGAGTCAGGATTGTTTTTTGATACATTAAAGATAGGAGTGGGGTTTTGTTAGAGCCCTGATGGGTCATGGAGCTACTGTGTCTGGCAACCAGCTCTATGGGAGGATGGAAGATAGCTGGTAAAGTTCAAAGCATTGATGAAAAGAAGCAACTTTAACATTTTTCCTATTTGAGGTAGAACATACCATGACAATGATCCAGATTGGGAGTATTTTCCCTGATGGATTACAAAACCAACTGAGTTGATTTTCTTGAAATACAAAATATGGTATCTTTCAGTGAAATGCTCTTAGCGTATCTTGAACTCATCCAAAAATAATTCAGTTTTCATCATCAGTTAGGATACTGTGCTTGTAATAAGGGAAATTCAAACTATTCCCTGTATGACCAGGCTATTGTCATTTGTTTGCAGAAAATCCTGAGGCTGTGGAGGGTGAAGAAGAACTACTGTTGGCTGCCAGGTAACAGTGAATGATCAGGGGAGGGTAATTAGCAGGAAAATCATGGACAGTCTCCCAGAATGAACAGGCAAAGAAGTCTAGAGTAGTCCCAGATTCCAGTGCTTGTTGAACAGATTTCATTCCCTTAACCAATGATGATATTATTCTCTCAAATAAGCCTTCTCTTCTCTTTATGGTACTGTATAGTCATTCAGACCTGAGGTGAACTAGTGTAAATTGCCTCAGAGATTGTCTGTACTCACAGAAACCACCACTTTTCTCCTGGGTGGGTAAAAGCACGATGCGATGTATCTCTACCTGCAGCACAATTTGACTTAGATTTTGGCAGGTTTTTTATAGAAAAGAATGTAACTAAAGAAAATGTACTGTCTATGTGAAAACCCTTGGATAAAGAGACATAGGAGGCATTGATCTGAAAAAAACTACAGTGCCTTAGGGGCAAGTATTGCTTAGGCCTCTGTACATAAAACAAGGAAAATTGAAGTCCCTCTCCAAGTTCTCCCTGTGTTCTCCGTGTCATGACTATGTACCATACAGAGGGAGCTGAGCCCCCTCCATCAGACAGTCTGGCCAGTGTACAGTGTACTCATCACCAATTCTCACACCTTCCTGACCTTAAAGTACCAAAATTTGCGCTCATCATAGGTGGACTTTTTTCTTCCATGTTGAATGGCTCTATCCTCTGCCTTCTGTGACCTCTCTCTTATGCCTACTGTCAGGACCAGCTGGTTCTGTGCTGTGTAATCTTCTGGGTTTCAAGTCTGTCTTGTCAACTCTACCAGGCTCAAGAGTCAAACAGAAGAGGCAGAAAAAAAGAATGAAGTGCTTCAGGACTCAGTGGAGGAATGTTACCTGACTCCCTCGAGTCTTCATGACCTGCCTGATTCCCTTGGGCCTCGCCGCAGCAGTGGCTTCCTGTTTGATGACTATAAATTTGATTTAGCTGTGGATGAAGTCCGTGAGTACTCCATCTTAAAGAGAATTAAGTTCCCCCGGACTCTCAGAAGGCCTCTCATTCTTTGTGCTCACCATTTCTGTCTAGGCTGAGAGATGTCTTTGCACATAAGCTCTGTAGACCCATGTTGATTTGAAAATAGTCTCTAGGAATAAATGTTAAACTCAGGCATCAGTTGAGTCAGGCATCTGCACTGCTCCTGCCTCACCCTGTGGGCGAGTGGTGTGTGCAGCTCACAGGGCAGCCCTGAATGAGGAGTAGGAAGTGCCCAAGACCAACTCTGAGCGACCAGTCCCTCTCATGTACAGCCCTTGTCAGCAGGAGCTCCTCTCTAAGGTGGGGCACCTTGTCTCCCCAGAAATATTGCTGCTCATATTCCTCTAGGAACAATATCCCTGGACAATATATAGCTAGGGAAGGAGGTTGGCCATCTTGACTCTAACTTGGGGGATGTTGTTTACATGAGTCCCAGGCTCTAGGACCCAATCTCTTCTCACCCAGAGGTGTCTGAAGGTTAATCCCACGACTGTGGCCTGTGACATAGACCTTGTCCCCAAGACCATGAATGGCCACAGATCCTATCACCTGTGAAGCACCAACCAAGTTTTTTCCATTTGAAAGTTTGTTGATTCCAACCCTCAGTCTAGTAACAGGATACTCTCATCTAGACCAAGAAAAATCAGGATATCTCAATGGGCAGAGCCTAAGTCTTGCAGCAAAACTTGTAGAAAGCAGAGTCAAGTTCCTTATGAACTCTGGGGAAACAAGAGATGTTTAACTCTGCCCTAAGCTGGAATGAAGACATTGAGGATTTTTCCCCATCCTTTCTTACTGTGCAGAAGGGGTTGAATCATCCTCATGGATTTGGTTTTCCACAAGTATAATATGGCACAGTTAGTGTTCCATGATTATGATAGAATGAAATGTGTAATAATCATGAATTTCCTTCAGAAAAGTAGAAATAGCCTCTATTTGGCATTCATTTAGGTGCTTGATGCAGTAGCACGATGTGGTTAAACCTGGAGCACTTTCCATAGTGAATTTCCCATGTGAACACCATAGAAGTAGATCTGTAAGTCTCTAGGGGGATGCAGACTTGGCCCAGTGGATGGGGCATCTGTCTACCACATGGGAGGTCCATGGTTCAAACCCTGGCCTCCTTGGTCTGTGTGGAGCTGGCCCATGCACATTGCTGATGCACGCAAAGGAGTGCTGTGCCACGCAGGGTGTCCCTGTTTAAGGGAGCCCACACACAGGAGTGTGCCCTGTAAGGAGAGCTGCCCAGCGGGAAGGAGAGTGCAGCCTGCCCAGGAGTGGCACAGCATGCATGGGGCGCTGGTGCAGCAAGATGATGCAACAGGGGGAAGCACAGATTCCCAACTGCTGACAGCAACAGAAGCAGACAAGGAACATGCAGCAAATGGACACAGAGTACAGACAACTTGGGATTGGGGGGAAGAGAAATAGATGGAATAAATCTTAAAACAAAAAGTCTCAAGGAAGGCCCAGTGTGTAGAGAGACATGTGTCAGGATGATTGTTCCATACCTTAGAGAAAGTAATGGGTCTTTGTTAGAGCCCTGATGGCCATGGAGGTACTGTGTTTGCCAAGGAGATTTGTGGCAGGATGGCAGACACAGCTGGAAGACCTTTAAGGAATGATTAAAGAACATTTTTAACATTTGCCCAATTGGATACGCAGCATGCCATGACAAGGATCCAGATCAGGAAGGTATTGCCTGAAGGATTAGAAATCCGAGTCTGTTGACTTTCTTGAAATACAAAATATGGGGGCTTTCAGTCAAATGCTCTTAGTGTGCCTTGAACTCATCCAAAAATAATTCGGTTTCCATGATCACTTAGGCTACTGTGCTTGTAATAAGGGAAATTCAAACTATTCCATCTATGACCGGGCTATTGTTCATTTGTTTTCAGAAAATCCTGAGGCTGGGGTGGGTGAAGAAGGACTACTACCGGCTGCCAGGTAACAGTGAATGATCAGGGGAGGGTAATTAGCAGGAAAATCATGGACAGTCTCCCAAAATGAACAGGCAAAGTAGTCTAGAGTAGTCCCTGATTCCAGTGCTTGTTGAACAGATTTCATTCCCTTGACCAATGATGATATTCTCTCAAATAAATCTTCTCTTCTCTTTATGGTACTGTATAGTCCTTCAGACCTGAGATGAACTAGTGTAAATTGCTTCAGAGATTGTCTGTACTCACAGAAACCACCTGTTTTCTCCTAGGTGGGTCAAAGTATGATGAGATGTATGTTTGCCTGCAGCACGAATTTACTTACCTTTTGGCAGATTTTTAATAGAAAAGATAGTAGCTACAGAACATGTATCATATATGTGAAAACACTTGGATAAAGAAACTTAGGATGCATTGGTCTGAAAACAACTACAGTGCCTTAGGGGCAAGTATTGCTTAGGCCTCTGCACATAAAATAAGGAAAATTGAAGTCCCTCTCCTAGATGTCATGACTATGTACCATACAGAGGGAGCTGAGCCCCCTCCATCAGGCTGTGGCCAGTGTACAGTGTACTCATCACCAATTCTCACTCTCTTCTACCCTTAAAGCTCCATGATTTGCCCTCATCATAGGAGGACTTTTTTTCTTCCATGTTGAATGGCTCTACCCTCTGCCTTCTGTGACCTCTCTCTTATGCCTCCTGTCAGGACCAGCTGGTTCTGTGCTGTGTAATCTTCTGGGTTTCAAGTCTGTCTTGTCAACTCTACCAGGCTCAAGAGTCAAACAGAAGAGGCAGAAAAAGAGAATGAAGTGCTTCAGGACTCAGTGGAGGAATGTTACCTGACTCCCTCGAGTCTTCATGACCTGCCTGATTCCCTTGGGCCTCGCCGCAGCAGTGGCTTCCTGTTTGATGACTATAAATTTGACTTAGCTGTGGATGAAGCCCGTGAGTACTCCATTTTAAAGAGCATAAATTTCCATGGGACTTTCAGAAGGCTTTTTATTATCTTTTCTCTCCATTTCCATCTAGGCTGTAATATATTTTGTATTCACTTACGTGCTAGAGACCAACTTGATTTGAAAGTCTGTCTAGGAATACATCTTAAGTACAGGCCTCAGTTGTTTCAGGCATTTTTGCACTCTTCCTGATTTGAATTCACCTAGCCTTTGCTGGTCAATGGTGGATAGTGCTTCCAAGGCAGCCCTGAGGGAAGCTGTCAGGGATCCAAGACCAACTCTCAGACACCACTGACTTATGTCATATACTGCCTGTATAGGAAGGAGCTCCCATTTAAGATGGGGCATCATGTGTCTCCAGAAATGCTGTTGCTAATATTCATCTAGGAACAATGTCTGGAGTACCTATGGCTATCCAAGGAGGTTCACAGCCTGGACTCTAATTTGGGAGATGTTTACATAATTCCTAGGTATTGAACCCCAGTCTATCCTCACTAAGAAGTGTCAGGAGGTAAACCCCATGCTCATGGCCTATGTCAGGAGCCTACCCTTAAGGCCAGCACTGGACATGGACCTTCACCCCTTCCCCCAAAATGATCACAGATCCTATCCACTATGTAGCAAAGCTCTTTGACTCCTTCTTCTTGCCATGAACTTCTTAGCTCCCAGGAACCTCCCAGGAAATTGGCCCTCATGTATAATGAACTGGAAGTCCTCTCTCTTCTAGATCAGGCCCATGAGGACTCATATGACAGAGAAAAATCTCCTACTGGACCTCTGGGAGTCTGCACACATTCTTTGAGCTCAACACTTCTATCTAGGCTGAGACATGTGGTTTTGTAGGTGCCCCTGTCAAACCATCTCCTTTTGATTCTGCCCCTAGAAATGATTTAACCACAGATATCAGAGTCAGGTATCTTCAAACTTTTCCTCATCTCCCATCTCATGCCACCCTCTCTGGGTATTGGAGGGTAAAGGAAACTGGTAGGGTGTGAAAAATGAAAGGATCAAGTAAATCGCAGGCACCACTGCCACATGCATGCAGGTGTCTTCAAAAGCTCCCTCATTAAAATGGGACATCTCAATTCCCCTGAAATATTCTTGTGAATATTCATCTCTGAAATGGGTACCTTGAGCACATATTGGTGCCCAAGGAGTCAGCACTCTCGACTCTAATTTTGGGACATATCTACCCACTTTGTTCCTCGGACCTGTGCCTCAGTCTGTCTCTTTTCTAAGTTGGTTTATCCTTGCAGAGACATCATCTGAGTGCCAGACCATAAACTCCATGATCATGGGCTGACAGTGGGATTCATTTGTACACACATCACCACGCGTGCCCATGGATCCTGTCCTCTTAGTGGCACAAAATTTTCTCTCCCAGTTGAGGAGGTAGAGACTGCATCAGTCAGTCTAGTCTTCATGCATATTCTCATTTAAACCAAGACCAATCATGGTATCTCATGTGGCAGATGCTGAATCCACCAGCCACACCTCAAGAAAGCAGCAGGGCCATTTCTTCATAACCCCTGAGGAAAAAGATGTTTCTGTGTTTCTCTGGACTCAGTGAAGAGAAAAGTAAATCTGTCCATATCTTACAAGATAATTCCTGAATCCTTCTAGAATATTCTTCCCACCATCTCCTGTTCACACCAGAATACTTATTTTCCAGTATTTGGGTATGGTCCTGGTTTGTAATGTGTAAAGAAGGTGCTACTATTTCTGACTGTAACTATTCAAATTTATTTGCAGAAAATCAGAGCAGTCATAAGGATGAAAGAGGAAAAGAGTCCATGGCCCTCAGGTAATGATGATAATCACAGGTAGTTTATGCAATGATGTCACTTAGAGACCTTAAGTCCAGGGAGAACAGAACCAGATGATTATGTGTATTTCTTCCATTCTGCCAACCATGAAGTATCCATAATAAGAAAATTTTCTGTTTTCTCTACAGATTGTCTATTGGTTTAATCTTTCTATTAATTTCTCAAGTATAGCAGCCCAGAGTCTGTCTTTCTGTCAGGGAACTAAAATATCTCAGGGATTTCCTGAACTCTAGGAATCATCTCTTCTGTCTGCTATTGATAATACTAGCATGAGATTCATTTTGACCTTAGCCTCTTTGCAGTAATTTCTTAGCAAGCATAGGAAGTAGGAAAGAAATTGTATATTGTCACATTATTGAGTGGAAGAGACCTATAATGCACAAGATTGCTGGAAGTTACAAGACATGTGGCAGCTGTATTTACTGGGCTTTTGCACAGAAAATTAAGAGAAATTTATGCCCAAGGTTTGAAGCTTTCCATATGCGCTGTGCTTCATGATTCCAGCATATATGGCTGGATAGTTGAATCCATGAGGTCTGTCATTCTCTCTTTCCTGTCCCCACTGCAATCAGCCCCAGGTTTAAGGTGATTATTTGCCTTTCCCTCTTTGGGGATATGACTGTTTTGCCTTCTGTGACCCTCCCTTAGCCTTCCATTCAGGGCCAGTGTGGCGCTGTGGCTTGGTGCTCCTCTTGGTTTACTTTTCTCTTGGACACACCCCAGCAGGCTTTTTATGGAGCATCAAGATGTGGAGGGAATGAATGAAACTGAAGAGGACAAACTTGATGAAGACAATTTGACTCCTTTCCATTGCCATGATTATCCTGATGCTCACCAGCCTCCCAGCAGCACCACCTTCATGTCTGATGAGCAGGGAGTCTGCTCTCCTCTGAGTGCAGCCAGTGAGTATTCCCTTGTAGAGAACAAATTGAAAATAGGCCTCCCAGGCAGCTTCTATTCCACATGCTTACCGCCTTTGTTGCGAAGATTAAATCATCTTTGGCCACAGGCTGCTTATTCCCATGTTGGTTTGAATCAGGTTCTAGGACTGTGTTTTAAGTACAGGCATAAGGTGAGTCAGGTATCTTTGTACTCTTCTTACTTCTCCAGCAACTTCTATGTCATGCTGGTGCTGTCTTGTAAATACAGGCTGTTGGAACCAATGAAGGTCTGAGGGAGGGACATGAGAGTTTCATGGCATATTCTTTGCTACAGTTACACCACATAAACTGTAGCATCTTTCTGACCATCTTCTTAACCCTGGAACGCACATCTCTTTTCAATTTTCTTACAAATTTTTCTGTACAGTATCTTTGATCCCCCAAGGAGACTGACAGTCTTATGTATATGGCTGGAGATGTTTCCAAGTGTACTTGGTCCTGAATCCCTGTCTTTAGTACTCATTTTTCCAGTCCTGGCTAAATAGCTGAGTCCCTAAAAATAATCACCACTACATGGTTCATGTTGACAGTTTTCCCTGAAGGCAGAGCCAAGGCTTTTGGCCTCCATCAATGGGCAAGATCTTGTCTTCTGTGGACTCCGATGGATTCATTCCTATATGTGGGATTGTAGATTGCACCCATCATTCTAGTCTCAGTGTATATTCTCATCTAAACCTGGAAACACTATGATATCTGCTTAGGGCAGAGGTTGAACCCAGCATCAGCTCCCCTAGAAATCAGGTGGGAATGGGATTCCTGCTCTACTGATCAACTCAGTCCTTCCAGTTTTAAGATCATCCCTTAAAACTTCAGCAAATAGGTTTGTTTTTTCAAGGTGTGATGCTATTCAGCTCAATATGAGTTATCTTTAAAACTTACCGAGGATACTAAATTGTTCAGGAAAAAAGACTTAATTAACAGTGGAAATATGGAGAGCATGGCAGGCCAAGAGAAGACCTTATACACAAAGAAAGGAAAGGTAGAAGGCCCATAGTCAGTGATTATAGTGGAGGATTTGTATTCAGGAGTCATGGGAAGCAATTTTTTAAAAAGATTTTTTAAAAATTCATTTCTCTCCACTTCCCACCCCCCTGCCATTGTCTGCTTTCTGTGTCCATTTGCTGTGTGTTCTTCTTTGTCCACTTGGATTTTTGTCAGTAGCACCGGGAATCTGTGTCTCTTGGTTTCAACAACTTGCTGCATCAACTCTCTGCATGACACCATTCCTGGGCAGGCTGTGCTTTTTTTGTGTGGGGCAGCTCTTCTTGAGAGGCCCACTCCTTGTGCATGGAGCTCTCCTATGTGGGGGACACCCCTGCAAGGCACAGTACTACTTGCATGCATCAGAACTGTACATGGGCCAGCTCACCACAAGGGCCAGGAGGCCCTGGGTCTGACCCTTGGACTCCCATATGGTAGGTGGATGCTATATCAGTTGAGCCAAGTCCACTTCCCAAGAAGCTATTTTGATGAAGACAAGTGGGGACAGAATTTGGAAGAACTATAAAGGAAGCATGGAGAGTTTTTGTGTAGCGGGCAGTTGAGATGAGCTTTCACAAGTAGCATGGCAACCTGGTGCGAATCAGACCTTAGGGTAATAAGGCTGATGAGACATTTGATGTGTGGAGAAGGTAGGTTCTGAGAAAGCAGAAGATTGTATGAATCCAGGCATCAATGATGAGAATCTGATATAATGTGCTACCAGGAAGATGAAATCATAACAGACAATTCTAAGAAAGCATTCAGCAAATCTTCATGAGAATGGGAGGGATGGAAGGGAGGAGAGAAGCATCCTATTATGCCAATGGCATACACTCCCTTGGGACCTTTCTCCCTTTGAATCTGACCAGAAGTTATATGAGGCTATTTGTTCCATGTTCTGAGACTGTGCAGTCATTTTTGTGTGGAAGTTTAAATATAGTTGATTAGGGGGTACTGCTCAAGGAATCACTGGAGATTTGTGTACATAAGAATTGAGCCTTGTGTTAACCCATGTAATGAACCACAGATTCTGCCTCAGAATCACATCTGGCCCCTAAGGACCCCAATAAGTAACTCAGAGCCATATGGAATATTTACAGGGCTAGTAACCACCACGTAGCAAAAAAGTATGTGGATGTGGATAGTTGGAGGGATGGTCACAAGATCCACATAAGGGGAAGTTCCAAAGGTTCCAGAGCCCTGAAAACTTCATATAAAATGACCTAGAGGATCAGGATGTTGTCCTGGCATTGTAATGTGTGGAGAAGGAACTGTTTAATGTGACTATACATATCCATATTTATTTTCAGAACATCAGAGCTATCAGAAGGATGAAAAAGGACAAGAGTCCATGGGCCCCAGGTAATGCTGATAATTACAGGCTGTTTATGTAATGATGCCATTTAGAGACTTTAGGTCCAGGGAGAACAAAATCAAATGCATATACCTATTGCATCCATTCTGTTGACCACGAAGTATCCGTAATAGGAATCTTTCCTTATTTTCTCAGCAGATTGTCTATTGGTTTATGCTTCTTATTAATTTCTCAAGTATAGTAGCCCAGAGTCAGTCAAAATATAGGGGAACTAAATTATCTTAGGGATTTCTTGAACTCTAAGAATCATAATTCTTTCTGGTGTCGTAATACTAGGATAAGATGCTTTTGTACCTTAGCAGTTAGCAGTTATGTCACAGCAACAAAAGTAACTAGCAAAAACATCACAGTGTCACAATACTGAATAGAAGTGGCCTATAATGCAAATAATACTGGGAGTTTACAAGGCCTCTGGAAAGTGTATAACCTGGGCCTAAAATTTATAAAATTAAGTGAAATTTATGCACAAGGTTTGAAACCCCTCTTCTGGCTTTCCATGTGTGCTGTGCATCATGAGTCTAGCATACATGGATGGATAGTTGAGATGATGTGGTCAGTTGTTCCCGCTCTCCTGCCCCAACATCAGTCAGCCCCAGTTTTAGGGGGATTATTTTCTTTTTCCTGTTTGGATATGGCATTTTGCCTCCTGTGACCCTTTCTTAGTCTTCCTCAGGGCCAGTGTGGATGCTGTGGCTTGCAGCCCCTCTTGGTTTAATTATGTCTTGGCCACTTCCCATCAGGCTTTTCAGGAAGCAGCAAGAAGCAGAGGGAATGAATGAAACTGAACAGGACACACGTGATGAACAACATTCGAGTGATTTCCTTTGCCATGAACTTCCTGATGCCCACCAGCCTCCCTGCAGCACCACCTTGATGTCTGATGAGCAGGAAGTCTGTTCTTCTCTGAGTGCTGCCAGTGAGTATTCCCACTGTAGAAAACAAATTGACACCTGGTCTCCCAGGTAGCTGCCATAAGCCCTGTGCTCACCACTTTTACCTAGGATGAGTCATATCACCTTTGGATCCATGAATGGGCAAGGATCTTGTCCTCTGTGGACTGTGAAGGATGCACTCCTGTTTGTGGGTTTGTAGAACGCACCCATCATTCCAGTCTCAGTGTATATTCTCATTTAAATGAAACACACCATGATATCTGCTGAGGCAGAGGTTGAGCCTGGGAGCAATTCCTCTAGAAATCCGGTGGCAAAGTTACCCAATGTCACTGGGAAATAAGACAATTTAACTATTTTAGACTCTCAGTGCCGATGACATTGCAATAATGATCTAACACCTAGGGATAGGACAGTGTGCCTGATAGTTCTGGAAATCATGCCCAACACATCTCCTGAGACACATCCTGAGGCCTGCTGTAGTACACTCTTTGGAATATTCCTTTGTTTTAGAGGATATTTATATCCCTTTGCTTATATAGGCCCCTTAGTTTGTATGTGTGAAGTTGGAACTGAGTAATATATCTGGTCCTGTCTGAATTTATTTGCAGAAAATCAAAAGAAGTATCAGGATATAAAAAGAAACAAGCCAGTGGTCCTGATGTAAGTCTACACTTGGGTTATTAACGTAATGATTCCATCTAGAGAGCTTCCATGCAGGGAAAAACAAAATCTGTTGCTTATACTTGATTTTGCCATTTAGTCAACCACAAAGTAGCCTTTTAAGAATTTTGTCTGTTTTCCTAGCAGTTCTTCTACTGTTTTCCACTTCCTATTACTTATTTTAGTGTGCTTCTCCTTCTATCTTTAAAAAAAACAATGTGTCTTTTTTTTAAAGATACACAGATCACAAAGAATGTTGCCCTCAGCAACTACCATGGCCACTTTGTCCACATCAGTGATACAATTTCTTCCATTGCTGGTCACAATAGTTATACAGTAGAATACCAGTAAATCCACTTTAATCCATATTTTATTCCTCCATCCTGTAGACTGTGATGGTGATGTCCACTCCACCTCTAAATCGAGAGGAGGCTTAGATCTCCCATGGCTGATGGATGCTATTCTCCTGCTTGCAGTTGTAGGCACTCTCAGGTCCCTCGTGGTGGTTCTATTACTTTTAATATGTTGTTGTTTGACTGTTATATGGTGACAGTCTGACCCAATGGGAACTTTTCTGTCTCAGGAATTTCTTATATTTACAGAGATTGCTTCTTATTTCCTGTGTGGTTGAAATCAGGTTGAGGTGCTTATCTCATGTCTGCATTGTTGGCCTTGGTTCTTTGCAGGCATTTCATAGCAATAAATATAACCATAACAAAGTAGGTCATATCATGTGGCAATAATAAGAGAAAAACCCTTCAGGTCAAAAGATCTCTGCCAGTTGACATTGTCAGAGGAGCCTGTGATAACTGGTCTGGTGTATGTAAAAATTCAAAAAAAATTCTTAACCAGGTCACACAACATTTAAAAGAATTCTGCTTGGAGTTCTTCTTGGAGAAATACTCAGAAGTACCAACTCAGGCCCTTATGACTTATTAGCCTCTTCCACTCTTAAATTTTCCTTTTGTCACACCTTAGGAAATACCATTTCTTGATTCAATATCAAGCACGGGAGCTGAGCCAGTTGCGAAAAAATTTACGGGAAGGGAGATGGGTCTCTGACTTTCTTGATGAGCATCTCAAGGGCCTCCTTACCCATAAGGACTCTGACAACCTCCATATGCATCACCTTCCAGAGAAACTGACTGAGTTACACAGGCTGACAGAGCGCCTTTATAGTAAGATTAGTGCAGGTAAGTTGGCCACCGACCCTACTTCCATTGAGCTGCTCCAAATCCTCAGACTCACAACAGATCCACAACTCCACCGCTCCACATGTGACTTTGATACCTACTCTCCCATGTTCCAGTTCTCATTTGGGGCCTTGGCAGGATCAGGAGTACCTGGCTATGAGCACAGATGAGGAGCCCACTGTGGTGGGAATCATGGGATTGAAAGAGTCTCCTTCATCCCCCATGGAATGTGGACTTCAGAACAGAAGGCAGCATCCATCCAGTGTCAATGGGAAGAAATAAGGATGTGACAGGAGGCAGCTTGTTAGCATGAATAGAGCCCTCTAGCAAATAGTAGTTTCCCAGCCACTAGCCTGAGCACTGTCTTTACTAACTGTGGGTGAGTGATTAGTTTATCCTTCCTGGATTTCCATTTCCTCCTCTGTAAAATGGCTCAAACTGTAAGTTGCCTGATTGCTACCAACTGTCCTGCATAGCAAAAGAGTTAATATTCATGAATGCACACAAATTAGAGGGAAAAAAGCCATACAAACCTCTGTCTTCTTGATTGGTTTAGAGATGTAATGAGGTAAAACATGCTTTGGAGAATATTGGTGTATGCCGGGGCACTTCTTAGAGAGCCATTACCCTGATATATGGCAGCTGAGGGCTTGCAGTTCCTGAGAAGTCCCTAGAAATAAGGAGGAAAGTGGGACTGGGGCTTTACTCTCTCCTGATAGAAAAGAGTAGGTCTATGTGAAGGTGGGATGGGACATGGGGACCCTGTGTCTGGATGGAGGGTAGATCTGGAAAAGTCCAGAGATGGCTGGAAAAGAACCCAGAGATGTAAGGAACAAAAGAGAGTTTTAACTTTTTCCCAATTTCAGGCACAGTATATCATGATTTGTGATGAACAGAGCAGGAACCTTTGACTCATGCTCAGAAAGCCATTAGGTTCATTTCTTTGAAGCCAAATGTGAGACTGATCTGCACACTTCTCTCAGTGTATGCTCAACTCATACAGAGATCATTTGTCTTCATGGCCACTGAGGCTCTATGTTTCTAATGAGTCAAGTGAGAATTATTAATGTCTGACTGTACATTTCTGCATTTGTTAGGAGAAAATCATGAATATAAGAAATATGAAGATATACAAGGACAACCTGTTCCCAGGTAATAATGATCAGTGGCAGGTATTATAGAGGTACAGTATGGGAAAGATCCCTGAAAAAAGGATAGACAAATCTTTGAGTTCAGTGATTCCAGATGCAAGGATGAACAACTCTACTTATTGTACTATTTCCATTCACTCTTTGATGATGACACTTTTCTCTTTGTGGTTCATATAGGAGTAGTGTGCCTTAGGGTGAACTAACTAGTCTGAGGGATTACTTGCACTCTCAGAAACCATTTGTTCTCTCCTGTCAGGTTAAAAATCATGATCTGGTGAAGTTCTCTCTTTATGGTTGCCCTTAGGCTATGGCATGTATTTCATAGCAGGAAAATTAAGCAAAGACTTCTCACTATGTGACAATATAGAGAGAGGTTTTGAAAGCTAAGATAGCCAGGAGTGTACAATGCCGCAGGGCAGAAAAGATGCACAGGTCAGCAAACATGGGTGAGAATTCTGCTTGGAGGGCTAGTGGGCATATACTTATAGAAATCTCTGTGAAAGCCCTTATAACATGTCACTTGTTCCTTCACTTTTCAATTTTCTCTCCACCTACCTCAGAGGATTTGATTTCCTAATTGAACAACAGGCAAGGGAGTTAACAGAGTTACGGCAGAAAGTCCAGGAAGGGAGGCAGGCATCGTTCCTGCTCAAAGAGCACTTCAAGCACCTGCTCAGTCACAAGGATGACTACCAGACACAGAGCTTCCTGGAGCAACTGGCTGAGGGATGTATGATGGCAAAGCACCTTGCCTGTAAACTCAGCACAGGTAAGTTTGCCCCACGCCCTGCTTAAGGATCTGCTCCAAGTTCCCAGACCCACAAGAAACTCTCTACCTTAGCACCTCCACAGGAGACATTTGTATCTAATATATATTAGGCACATTTGGTGCCACAACAGGCTCAGGTCTGCCTGGGTGCAAGCAAATGAGAAACATACTGGTCACAGGATTAAAAGTGTTTCTTTCCTGCCTGATGGAATGTGGACTTTAGGGCAAAAGGCAGCCTCCATCCAGTGTCAATAGACAGAAAGAAGGATGTGAGAACAGGCGGCGTGTTAGATGAACAGCTAACATCAAAGCTTTCCTGCCTCTAGCTGAGCACTGCCTTTATTAACTGTGGGCGACTGATTCTTCCCTCCTGGATTCGTGTTTCCTCATCTGTAAGGTGGTTTCAAATAATGTGTTGCATGGTTTCTGTAGCAGTGACCAACGTAATCTCCATGAATTCACTTCAAAAAGGAAGAAACCCTCATTACAAGTGGGTTAGCTACTGAAGATAGTAGTGCTGTGGTTGTTCATGGTTGATAAGGGAACAAATAGCATAGAAAGAATTTTTGCTGATTAAAGAGGAGGTGCCAACCTGCAGGTCCCTGTGATGTCCTCAGATGTATTGCAGGAAGTAGGACAGAATTCTCAGACATCTCCTTAAAAAACAGGAGTAGTTCTAGGCTAGATCCAGCTTGGGATAGAGCCACTGATTTCAATGTGTCAGCCTTGTGGCTGGAGAAGTCCAGATGGAAGCTGGACAGGCATTCTGTGAGCTGATGAACAAAAGACATTTCTCACACCTTACCCAATTTCACACAGAGATGTCATGGTGGTGAGATTTGGGACTGCTTGCTGATTGGATGAAAAGGTCATGCCAGGACATTGCTTTAAAGATGAAATCTGAGACTTTCAGTACACTCTCTGACTTTCCAACATGATAATTCACGTCTCCCTGCCCATATAGGACATCATGTTTATAATGGTTGAAGTGGGATCTATTCATGGGTCTCTGGAAATTTCTGAATTTGTTTGCAGAAAATCATGAAGATGAAGAAGATGAAGAGGAACAAGAATCACCAGCTCTCAGGTGAAAATGGATGATCAGGTGCTGGTAGTATATGTAAATATGCAGGATAAATATGGGGACACACAAAGAGGTACAAGGTGGCCACACATTCTAAATGCAGAGATGAACAAAAACTCCTATCTCCTAAGACAATCAATGATGATATCAGTCTTTTAACAAGGGTGTCCATTTTATTCATGGTACTTAGAGTCATTCTCACCCAAAGTCAACTAGTCTCAGGGAATTCTTGCACTCACGAAAACAAGTTGTTCTCTCCTGTTTGGTTAAAAATCAGGGTGGCCTGCCATCTGTTTTCAGTATTTTCAGCTTTAGTTTATTGGCACTGAGCAATGGCTAACCTGACTTTCCTGCTTTGGTGCCAGGCACACTGTGCCATAGGCACATGAAGATTGTTCTCTTCTCTTTGAAGGGATGGCCCTTTTTTTCTCATACTTCCTTAGGTTTCCAATCAGGACCATCTGTATCATTGTGCTGCCCTCTCCCTCCTTCATTAATCTTCTGTCCTCCCAGCCCCATCAAGCTCAGCAGGGAGCCACAGAAGGACAAAATGATGGACAACCTGCAGGACTCAAAGGATGGAGATTATTTGAGTCCTTCCAGTCATCCTGGCCTGTTGGATTCCCACCTGCCTTCCTGCAGCACCCGCCCCTTGTTTCATGAACATGGAGCCTGTTGTGTTCTGGATGTAGGCAGTAAGTACTCTTAGTATAAAGAAAGTATATTGGGGCCCACAAGGAATCTCTAAATACTTTTTTCTCAATACCTCTGTCTAGACTGAGAGGTGTTGCTTGGAGGTAGGTGTTGTAGACCCATCTTGGCTTGACTCAAACACTAGGATAGAATTTTATGCCCAGAATACAGGTGTGTCAGGTAGCTTTGCTGTCTTTCCAGCCTCCAAATCTGAGCTCTAGCCCCTGTTGGCAAATGCAGGCCATTGATCCCCCAATTTAGGCCACAGTGGGGAAACTGCCATGGCCATCTTGCAGGCATCATGACCACACATTCAGAGCACATTTCTGGCACACTCCTCCACCTTTAGGAAGGTCTTCTCTACTCTCCTTCAGTGCTCTTATTCATTGCATTCCTGACCTGTGACTGCCGTCTTTGCCAGCTCTTTGGAGGACTCCTGTTATGATTCCTGCTTCCAGGCCTTACCCTCTACTTCCTCTGGTGGTTTACATCCTCCTGAAGATATCTGGATACCTTGTTATGAACACCACAATCCTGTTTGTTCCCAGTTGTTTACTAAAGTCAGAGCTCCAATCTAGCTCCCCGTCTTCTATGTATGCCATGGTTTCCTCCAGTTGTACAGCGCTTTCCTACCATTTCTGGGTCCCCAGTTTCAACCATGTGTCCAGTCTCAGTGCTATAATCTCATCTGATCTATCAACAACCCACATACAAGATGAAGCTATAACCTGATATTTTAGTAGAGCAGGGGATTTTCCTTTCCTTATTCTCTAGGAATCCTTCTAGTTGACTGAGAGCTCCCTGAGATCACAACCTCAGAGATGTGGAGATTAGAACCCTAATTTTCCTTCTTTTCATTTGGCTTATATTTCAAATTTTGATTTTGGAGAGCATGTGGATTGTTAGAGACTTATTTTGTCAAATCATCTTACAGGAAAAGTAAGAGACTCTTATTTCCCTCAGGATATCTATATATTTTGTTGTGAAGTCAGCCATAAAATGTGTAGAGAGTCCTCCTTTCATCAGTAATGAAAAAGTTGGAAAGTTAGTCACTTTTCATGGTGGAACCATCCTCTTAAATTTCCATCCTCTAGCCTGTACCTCTTCCTGAGGTACAAAGCAGCAAAGGCTTTTCTCAGTATTACAGCAAGTAAGAAATAAGACTTAACTACACATTTATTTGCACCTATTGTAAATGATGCCCCCTATCAAGTGAATGCTGTATAAGCTATAGCTCATTTCATTCTCAAATGGATTCCAATATGGAGATGGTGGCATCTCTGTGTTAGATTCTGAGGCCCAGCAGGGTCATTTAACTTGATCAAACTAACTCAGATTAGAAGTGGAGGGAACACGTGCCTCTGTGTGCCTGAATCCATAGCTCAGGCTCTGTCCACTGTTCTCTGCTGAGGCACCTGCCAAGCAAAAGCAGGATGGGTTCCAACCCTTCATTTTTTCCTGTTTTGAGTTATTTTGCAGTAATTTTCTATGTAAAGAAAAAGTTGGAAGTCTAGTACAAAAGAACTCCAATAGCCCCTCACACAAATTCCCCAACTCCTGATATATTCATATTCAGAGCATTTTCTCCCTGGGAGCTAAACCTGCAGCATTTCCTGTCCTTCCAGGCTGAACCATGGCTCCCTGAGGCTCTCCATGGAAGTATCAAGAGGGCTGACAGGCCCATGTCTCTTCTCACCACTCCAGCCCCCAGGGGTTTCCTACTTTCCCTCACAGTCCCAGTGAGGTCTCTAACTTGGTTCTTAGAAACACCCTCAGGCAGGATTGGATCCCATGAGGTGGATGGGAAAGTCTCAGAAGCACATCTCAGAAGGGAGCTGTGTGTGATGTGGCTTGGCCACACCAGAAGATCGTTAAAAAATGAGCCAGGGAAATCCAAATTCAGCTGTGCACGGGGGCTGAGATGAATGAATGGAAAGTCTAAATTATAGAAGTTTCCCTCCTGGAATGGGGATCACTGACAATGACAAGTGAACAGCGTGTCGAGCACACAGCGTGACCCACACAGCCCTGCTGCCGGCAGTCTACCCCCACCCATCCTCTCAGTACAGGGACATCCTGCAGAGACAGCACGAGTGCAGCCTACAGTATCACATGTTATTTTATTAGGGGCTTTTTCCCAATATAAAAAAACAGTATGGTAGAGTATATATTTGATGAAAATATTTCCCTTTTCTCCTGCAAATGCAGAGTCTCTTCAATACATAACTGTAGTATCATTCTCAGAAGACCCCAAGTAGGCATACTGGTTCCACCTGCGTTTTTGAGATGGCATGCATGGGGGCGGTTAGTCAGCAAACCTTTAATTGTAGGAAGGAGTGACAGAAAGCTGCTAGGAAAGTCACTGTGATCAGAGGCTGATCAGTTTTAATGGAGTGCCTCACAGAAGACAAGATCCATCTCCCTGGAGAACTGTTAGACTATAGGAAATATCTTTTAGTAGGAAATACCTTGAAGATTGCCCCAGAATCAGTGAGGGTCTGAAATGTAGAAGAACATGAGAATAGGATTGGACAATGAAAAACCAGAGTGGGATAGGAACCAGTTTCAAATATTTGAAGGACTTAAAGAGGTAGGGACAAAGATTTGTTTGGTGACACTCCTGGGCTGATTAAAGAGCAATGCAGGAAGAGAACAGGATGTCAGGTGCCAGCATGTGTACAGATCCATTCCAACACCAGAGTTGTCTAATGGTACAAAGGCTGCTCATGGGAAGAGTGAGCTCCCCTCACAAGAGCTTTCAGCAGGAACTGCAGAATGTGCCTTGGGTGTCTAGGAAACGATTATTGCACTAGTGTCCCTCTCAAAGCTTCCAATTTTAAGGCCAATTATTCTGTGTTTAGCAAATCCTTTATGAAACAGGTTTGTTCTTTTAATATGTTATACTGTTCAGTTCAGTAAGAATTATCATAAAAGCTTACCAAGGACACTAAATTTCTGTGGAAAAATAATGAATAAATAGTGCCCAGAGAAAATACTGAGGACATACCAGGCCGAGAGAAGCATTTATGTACAAAGAGAGGGAAGCTAGACGTCAAACAGGGCAGTGATTATAGGGGAGGATTTGTATACAGGTGTCACAGGAAGTGATTGTGATTAAGACAAGTGGGGGCAGAATTAGGAAGAACTGTGAAGGAAGCCTGGAGAGTTCAGGTTTGTGTAGCAGGCAGTGGAGGTGAGCTTTCAGAAGTAGTGTAACAACATGGGAAGAATCAGGCCTTATGGTAATAAGAATGGTGAGACATTTGAGAGCTTGTTTAGAGGTTCCAGCAGGGGAGCACAGCCACACATACACCCTTGACCAAAGAATAGTTCCCCTCCAGCGGGGACGGTTGTCCTCCTTGACCAAGGGCACAGCTTAGGGAGGGACACTTATGAGGAAGTGAGGGAGGAAGGGGACACCTGCCCAGTGAGCCAGATCAGCCAGATCAACACTGGTATCAATGGGGTGACAGATGCCGCAGCCAGATCACCCTCACATCCTGGTGAGACATTTGATAATGTGGAGATAGTATATTCTGAGAAAGTAAAAAAAGATGACATGAATCCAGGCATCAGTGAAGAGCGTCTGATAAAAGGTACTACCAGGAAGATGAAATCATAACAGACAATTCTAAGAAAACATTCAGCACATCTTAATGAGAATGGGAATCATGGAGAGGAGGAGAGAAGCATCCTATTATGCCAATGAGGTACAATCCCTTGGGACCTGGCTTTCTCTGAACCTGACCTGAAGTGATGTGAGGCTGTGTATTCCCCTTGCTGACGCTGTGCATTCATTTCTCTGTGGAAGTGTAAATATGCTTGAGAGGGGCTACTGCTCCAAACCTCATGGAGGTCTGTGATAAGGGAAATACTGAAGTGTTATTACTAGCTTTGCCTCACCCCAGGAATTTCCAGATGGCCTTATTGGTTCCCAGACATGTTTTTGATGCCTCCTCTTTGGTACAAAAAATACATCACAGAGATATGAATAAAACATGTTTGGTCATGTTTTATTTTTCATAACTGGCTTTGTTGCTTCCACAGGCCTGAAAACCTCTTCCAAGTTGGAGTGTGATTCTCTTGAGAATTCAGCAGCCAACAATCATGGCTGCAAAGTCATTGGCCACAATGATGCCACCAGTGCCTTGAAACAGAAGATTTTGAAAAGAAAACTGCTGCTCAGCAAGAGGAGATTAGCATGCCGATTCCCTGGCCTTCACACTCAGGCAGAGGTAATCACACATCTGTGGTTCTTTGGGGTACTTTTTCCTTCTTGCTCTTTATATGCCATCATAGTTCATGCTCCCACTATTCTATCAGTTTTTTATTCACTCCAAAGTCCTACTTCTATTTTGCATGAAGTTGTCCCATGCCACATCCTACCAACTCCATCTCCTGTTTGCTTTCTGAAGTCTGCTTTGTTTCCCTCCATAGCAGTGATGAGAAGTGCCATCTCTAGCTCCTGGTATGGTGTGGGTGGCTCCCATCCTGCTCCACAGTCTGGACTGTAAATTAAGGGGCACATGTTTCCTTTAATCTGTGGCTGTCACTAAACCCTGAACCATCCTGCAGTGTAACCCCTATATACTCATAGGTTCAATAGCAGTTTTGTACACATCTGGTTTCTATCACAATTTATCTATCAGTTCAGCTCAGCTATCAGTGGTAACTAGCAAGGACTCTTGTTTATTTCTTAATTTTGTTTCTGTTTTAGATACAAAGTACTGCTGGAAGATACCACTAATTTGAATGAATGTTGATTTTTTAAAAAAGTACCTTCATTGCCTGATGAAAAAGTATGAAACAACAGTTCGTGTTAAAGTCCAGACAGACAGGTGGAGCCATTCATCACCAAGAATCAATTTCACAAGTACCAGCCACTCCTTACTTTTAGTCCAAAAAGTTACATGGATTGGAAAAATCATCCTCCTCGTCCCATCTTCAAATGTGATAACTATTTAGGGTGACCAATGTTGATTTTGACAGACATGTATGAGAGGCCTTAATCCTTGATACTTTCCACACCAATCTATTTATAATTGGAGTAAGGATCTGGTGGAAGAAATAGCTTGTCAAATTGGACATCCTTTGACAGCAGATGGGATTGCTAGGAAGCACACCGCATTAACAACATTGTGGTCTTGCTCAAAATTTTTAACCTAAATTTAATCAAGAGATTATCAGATAACTACAGAATATATTCCATTTGGTAAGACAACCTACCTGTCCTCTTCAAACAGCCAATATCACAAACAACTACAACAACAAAAAGGTGTGGATTCATTTTTGCTTCAAAACCACAGGACTTACTCTCTAGTACTTTTGAACCAAAAGTGTGTCCTCACTGTTTTGTTGTTGTAGTTCATGGTGATGCTGACTTTTTGAAGAGGCCAGGTCAGGTTTCTCAAGCAATGTTCTATATTCTGAAGTTTTCTGATTATTTTGCTCATGACTAAATTCAGATTAACATTTTGGGTAAGAATACTCAAAAGATTATGTGCTTCCAAGTCATCCTATCTGATGGAGGAAGTCCATTGTGTCCACCAGCATTACTGTGGTCCTAGGTCTGGTCGCCTTGGTAAGGAGGGCTCTAGCAGAACTCTGCACTGTATGGGTACATTATTTTCTTTATAATCAAGTAATCTGGAGAGAGGTACTTTGAGAAGAGTTAATGTCCTGTTCTGTAATAATATTCTCTTAAATCTTTTGGCATCTACTGATCATCAATGCTCCGTGACAATTAATCTTTGTTTTTGTTTGTTGGTAAGTTTCTAATTTAATCATTCTTCTATACTTCTATTTGCTGTTATTCTGCTGTGAAAAATAGCTTTCCCTCCCCTTTCCCTACAATTAAATTTGTTTTGACCATCACTATGGATTCATGTGTTTTTAATTCAATATGATCATGGGTTTTGGTGCATATAGATATATATTAACACAAACATTATTTTCCCATTTATATTACAACTCATGTGCTGTAGGCTATCTTTAGCCTACATATGTATTGGATTATATTTACTGTTTTTCTCCATTTTATGTTTTTCTTTGTCTGTGTGATTGTTATATCTGTGTGTATTATTTTTTACTGAGGAAGAATAGTATAACTAGTTTTATTGTTGGAATAAAAACATATTAACTTGTTGAACATCTTGTATTTAGTTTATAAATTTTAAAAGATATCTTTCCATTTCAAACTTCTGTGCCTTGATGATCAACAACCTTATTCTATTGTCATATTTATTTTCTTTGTACCTGCCACTTGTTATGATGTTAATTCTACCTTCCTAAACAAACACCACTTACAGACTATTTTCTCATCTTCTCCCCACTTTGGTTTTGGAGTTAGTTTTACAAGTGAACTATATTGCTCATATCCAGAGACAAAACCACCTAGCTACCCTGTTGCCAGATTACTGACCCACAGAATTGTGTGAAATGTTAAATGTTTATTATTTTAAGCTGCTTCCTTTGTAGTAATTTATCATAAAGCAATAGAAAATGAATTATAGATTTTGGAAATGTGCTGCTATAAAATGTGGGAGTAACTTTGAAACTAGACAGTGGATGAAAGATGTAAGAATTTGGAAGAGGCTTCCACTTTTGAAACATTAAACAAAAGTGAAAACATTGGAAACTGGAAACAGGGGATGTGCATTATGTAGCAGCAGTAATTTAGCAACATTTTTGCCTGCTATTTTGTGGAAAATAGAAATGCACAGGATGAATTGTGTGATCTAATTAAGGGAATTTCATAAAAATATTGAAGACCTCACCTCAGTTTTTATTTTAATTTCTATAATAAAATGCTAGAGGGAAGGGATAAGGTAAAGAAGATCTACTAAATAAAAAGGAATGCAAAATGCTAAAAAATACTCAAACTAAAAGAAATTTCCTAAAATGTATGAAGTAAAGAACTAAGAATAAATGGAACAGAAAATAATAATAGCAAGATGGTGGACTTAAAGCAAGCCATATCAATAGTTTCATAAAATGGGAATGAATTAATGTTGCCTAAAAAATTAAGGTGACTTTATAGCTTTTTAAAAGATACTTTATTATTTTTTTGAAAATGAAATTTTTTATTGTCTTTTTTAAAAAGATACATAGATCACACAAAATGTTACATTTAAAAATATAAGAGGTTCCTCTATACCACACTCCCTAACCCCCACCCTTCCCACATCAACACCCTCTTTCGTCAGTGTGGCACAGTCATTGCATTTGGTGAATACATGTTGGAGCACTGCTGCACTGCGTGGATGATAGTTTACATTAGTAGTTCACACTCTCAGTCCATTCAGTGGGTTACGGCAGGATTATTATTAAGGTTATGATACTCACTTTAAATACAAGGAGCCAGATAAATTGAAAATAAATGATGAGAAAATTATCATGCAAACACTAAGTGTAAGAAAGCTTGTGTGGCTATAAACAAAAATGAAAAGTAAAAATGAAAAATATAATAACCAAACTTTAAAAACACTGGTGTAGGGGTACAATAGTAGAGATGACAGAGGACAGAATCAGTGACTTGAGGACAGATCTATAGAGTTTATTTGATCTGAATAACAGAAATAGGCTTTTTTTTTAATGGGAAGGAAAAAAACCCTGTGCCAGTGACACTGACTCATGTCATTGGACTATTTTGGGCATTGACAAGAAGGCCAAGTGAGTGCAGGACTCCAGCAGACAATCTCAAGACCCTTAGCTTCCCACCTTATTGCCTTGAAAGTTGTCCCCAGGGTGATAGCCACAGCCTCTAAGGCTGAAGTCATTCATAGCCCTTTCTTTCCTTTACCTGCCACACTCACCCTCAGTCCACAGATCTGAACCAGCAAACGCTGATGGAAAGGACACAAATTGGCTGTCTCAACAGTTCTGTCCCCTCTTGATACCTCTCGATGTGGGTCACACCATAAAGGGAACTTGGGTTTCCTCAGATTGCATCTCATTGCCAACAGCTGTGTCTGGCAAGTAGCAGGCACCCAACAAGTGCTCAGGGAATGAAGGGACTCTGTGCTAGTACCCCATGGGAGGGGCAGGCCTAAAATTTCACTGTGTGCTCTTAAGTTTTTAGTCCTAAACTTACCCCAGAATGGAAGGATGTTAAAGGTTTTCAAAAGAGGGAGTTCTTTTACCTTTCTTCATAAATTTTGGAATGATTTTGTCACCATCCACAAATGACTTGCTTGGATTTTGAATGGGAATGTATTAAATCTATAAGTTGGGTTGGGAGGGATGGACATCTTAATAATACTAAGGCTTTTTATCCATGAACATAGAATATCTCTTTTTTTTTTTCTTAGAGTTTTCTAGTATTGACTCTTTAGATCCTACACATATTTTGTCAGATTTATGCCTGTATTGACTTTTTGGATGTGCTAATTTAATGGTATTCTGTTTTTAATTTCAAATTTCAGTTGTCCATTGCTGATACTAGAAAAGTGGCTTATATTTGAATATTATCCTTATAGCCTGTCACATTGCAACAATCATTTATTAGTTGTAGTTTTTTTTCTTTTGTCTGTTCTTTGGGATTTTTCCATATAGACAATTATTTCATCTGCAAAGAGTTTTTATTTCTTCCTTCTCAATCTTTAGGCCTTTAATTTCTTGTCTTCCTGCATTAGATAGGATTTCAAGTACAATGTTGAATAGGTGTGGTATGAGGGTACATCCTTTGTCTTGTTCCTGACCTCAGAGGAAAAGCATCTATTTTTTTCACCATTACATTGATGTTAGCTACAGGATTTTTGTACATATTTATTTTTACATTTACTCACTTTTGCCATTTATTCATGTATTGAACTTGCTTTATCTGCCCTCGTTTTTTTTTTAATTTTAATTTCTTTGTCTTTATTTTTTTAATGTTATATTAAAAAATATGAGGTCCCCATATAACCCCCACCCCATCACCCACTCCTCCCATAACAACAACCTCCTCCATCATCATTTGTACATATTCTTGACCAACTTAAGGAAGCTCCACTCTATTTATAGGTTAAGAACTATTTCATCATAAACTAGTATTTGAATTTTGTCAAATGTTTTCAGCCTGTTGATAAGATGAATTACATTAATTGATTTTTTTATGTTGAAATAGACTTGGAATAAATACTTGGAATAAATTCTACTTGGTCACTGTGAATAATTCTTTTTATACACTGTTGTATCCTCTAACTTTCTTTATAAAATTTATACCCACATCTGTTTTAGAACCAGGTATAGGTTCTGATCATGGAAACATTTAAAGAGTACTGTCTGGAACTGGTCTATACTCCCCACTTACTATGGAGAAGAAGCCTCAATCCCTCAACCTCTGGGCACAGTCAAGTGGGAAGGAAGGTGAACCGGGAAATCTGAAGGGAAAGAGAGATGGAGATGCCACTCTAGTCATTGAGGAAAAAACTCAGAAGAAACTGTTGTCAACTGACATCATTGATAACTTATACCTAACCACACTGGTTCCAGCTGTGACCATGGTGTGACTAGGGACCTGTGTTAGGGCTGTGGCAGTTTCTGTTCAAATCCCAATCTTGAGAGAGGACTCTCCCTCCCCAACTGTGGCCAGCATGTCCTTTAGTTTGACCCTTAGGACCTGGCAGCTCTCCATGTCCTGCTCTCAGTAGCCAAGGCCTTCCCTGATGCCTAGAGTCTGCTGGAGGTCCAGGGGCTGGAAGTCTGCAGTGCCCCCAAGAGCACATGATGCTGAAGGCTCCAGATTTTGCCAGGAGGACAGAAGGGCATCAAGAGAGTCACTGAACACCAGGAGTTGTGTGAGACTTCCTCTAGGTCTAAATAGGGTTTTAGGTTGGTTTTCTTTGGATGTGGCCCATGGCTTAGGCAAGGCAGATCCCAGTAAGTCCAAGTCATTTTCCAATCATCAGCACTTTTTGGCCCTGGGAAAAGGAAAATTGCAAAGGAAAGGAAAACCACTTTTCCCCTCAGCAATGTTACCTGAGACCAGGAGTGCCTGTAAACTGAGGCAGAGCATAAGCCTTCATTGGAGGGCTGAAAAGCTCTTCCCTGTCACTAAGCCCCACATGGATTTTATCTCATTCCCTGCTACACAATCATGAAGACACCGGCAGAGATGACGTCAGTCATGGGCAACTATCCCATGACAGATGAGCTCCACGTTGGTCCTGTCTGACCAGGAAAGGAAGTGCCTTGGGAGCCACATCCTTGGGAACTGGTCCAGCTGGGAAAAGCCTCACACACCTCCAGAGCCTCAGGGAAGGAGCTTTCCTCCTTGGTCTAATGGTGTTTCTATGGTCTAATAGTGAACACTTTGGACTGTGAATCCAGCAATCTGAGTTCAAATCCCAGTGGACCCTGTCCCTCTAATGCAAGGAAACAAATCTTACTCTAACAGTCCAGGGAGTCATTTTCTAAACTAAATGTGTGCTGGACAGAAACAGTAGTGTTCACAGATTTTGTCCAGGTTTCCTGACTAAGCTGCAAGAAATGAATTTCAAAAACAAGCCATGTCGATTAGGCCAGTAATTTGTTAAGGTGGGGGGAGAGAAATGGGAGAAAATAACAGATCATGGGTCCCAGAGAGAGGAAGGGGCTGAAACGTGATAAAGAGAGCTGATTTATAGAATACAATTCTCCATTAGAAATTATTAATCCCCAGGTTGACTTTCATATTGATCTAAGTGGGAGCGAAGAAGGCCAGAATAGGGCAGGGACAGGCACTGGGACAGGGCAAAAGCAGGAAGACTGATTTGGCTTTCCACTTGCTTGCTTTTTTCTTTTTTTCACTGTGGCACATTCATTGCATTTGGTGAATATATTGTGGAGCACTGCTACACCACATGAATTATAGTTTACATTGTAGGGGAGTGGTTTGGCTCAACTGATAGAGCATCCACCTATGATATAGGAGGTCCAGGGTTCAAATCAGGTACTCCTGGCCTGTGTGGTGAGCTGGCCCCACATGCAGTGCTGACATGCACAAGGAGTGTCCCCCTATGTAGGGGACCCCCATGAACAAGGAGTGCACCCCACAAGGAGAGCCACCCCTTGCTAAAAAGCACAGCATGCACAGGAGTGGTGTCACACACATGGAGAGCTGACACAGCAAAATGACCCAACAAAGAGACACAGATTCCTGGTGCTGCTGACAAGAATGTGAGTGGACACAGAAGAACACACAGCAAATGGACACAGAGCAGACAGCAGGGGGTAGGGGGGAAGGGGAGAGAAATAAAAATTACATCTTTAAAATAAAAACTACACATTGTAGTTTACACTCTCCCCCAGTCCATTCAGTTGGTTATGGCAGGATATATAATGTCTTACATCTGTCCCTGAAATATCATTTAGGACAACTTCAAGTCCTGAAAATGCCCCCACATCACACCTCTTCTTCCCCCTCCCTGCCCTCAGCACCTCCTGTGGCCACTGTCTCCACATCAATGATACAATTTCTTCCATTGCTAGTGTCACAATAATTCTACAGTAGAATACCAGTCAGTCCATTCTAATCCATATTTTATTCCTCCATCCTGTGAATCCTGGGATGGTGATGTCCACTTCACCTCTAAATCAAGAAGGGCTTAGATCCCAGATGTTTGATGGATGCAATTCTCCTGCTTGCAGTTGTAGGCCCTATCAGTTCCCTGGTATGGTGGTGGACCCTCTTCATTTCCCTGTTAGCTGACTTGGGTATGTCTAACGAACTGGAGAGTAGGTGTTGCAAATCTGCTGAGGCTCAGAGCCCAGCTGGCACATGGCCAGTCCAGAGATTCAAGTCTCCTGAGTATTCTTCAACACCAGCACCAATCATAGTTTCAGTAAAAGTGACTGTAGAGGCGTGTATAGAAGGGTCACATCTGAGTCCAGCTCCATCATACTCAGGAACACAAATTCCAAAGTAGGGCCCACTGGCAAGGCACTGAACTGCAGAGCCATCTGCCATGACCATAGAACCTGTGTGTCTCTGTAGCTCAAGAGTGCCAGTACCTGGGTTTGTATCTACTTTGGCTGTCTCTGGGATCCTGCTGAGATATGTGTAAGCACAACCCCTCTGATGACCTCTGACTCATTTTGAAGTCTCTTAGCCATATAAACTCATTTATCTTTACATTGTCCCCCTTTATTCAACATCTTTTTCTAGTTGCATCACCAGCTGGTGACTGGTGGTAATCCCTCACCACCAGGGAGGCTCATCCCCAGGAGTCATGTCCCATGCTGGGGGGAAGGAAATGCATTTACATGCTGAGTTTGGCTTAGAGAGTGGCCACATTTGAGCAACTTGGAGGCTCTCAGGAGGTAACTCTTAGGCATCCTGCAGCTCTAGGCCTAGTTGAAATTTCAGGCACAGTCTTATAAGCATAGTCATTAGTATCAAGGGCTCATCATTGGACCATCCTTCTTCACTGGTCTTTTCCCTTGCACTTGGGGGACTGCTGCTGTTCCATTGGGGAATGTGACAGAGCTCCACTGGCTAGGAACTCAGCACTCCCTCAGTTGTCATGTGTAAATGTATTATGACAATACCCTATGAATATCTGAACAATTTTGTATACCCTATATACATGTCCTGGAAAAGTCCCTCCCAATGTTGTGTCCCCCATCAATGACATCCCATACAGGTGCTCCTCCCCTGCCATAGTTGAACCCCTCTATGATCCAAAACTTTTTCAAAAATGAAGCCTAATATATTGCCAAATTCAATTAGTAGGAAAATGAAATAGTAATGATAGGTTTAAGAATTAGAAATAGAATACATACTGATTTAGAAAAACTAAAATAAAGTAAAAAAATAAATTGGGGTATTAAAAAATGAAAAATATAAAACTTTGTTTTTGACATTTTGCCTTTCATCACTCTAATAGGTGTTGCCCTGTATGTAAAGAGGCAAGGCAGTCTCTTCCATTCCTTCCTCAGTGTCTGCATCCTTTCTTTTTCTTTAATTTTTCACTTTGCCTTTAAAAAAGTATTAGATCACAGTAAAGTCACAAATACAATATAGGGGGCTCCTATATACCCAACATCAAATCCTTTTCCCCCTTCCCCAGCAATGATCTTTTTACATGTGGGTGTTATATTTGCTATAGCTGATGTGCAGAAAATGAAACAAGGCCACTAACCATGCTTCCATTTTGGTTTCCATTATATTTTAGACTGTACACTTTTAAAAATTTTTAATTACATTACAGTTTGCATTTTAGACTATATACGTCTATAAATTTTTGGTGAAATTTAACATGGCCTATATCCATCATTGCATGATCTTGTGGAACAAGTCCATTGCACCCCAGTTACCCTCTCTTCCATCTATTCTATTCCTCTCTCCCCCTCCCCTTGGGGCCCACAGTGACAACCAAGCTTCACTGCTTGAAGGACCAGATTCATAGATACTCGCAGTAAGGCTAAAGGCTTGACACACTAGACTGTCCTCCCCAGTTGGATGCCACCAATGCTCTCAAGAGACTCTCTTCCCTCTGTTTGAAAGCATCCGTCCTCCCCAGGATGGGGGTACAACACCTTCTTGCACATTGTATGGGTCTCCACCCAATGATATAACACACTATGACAAGATGAGCACCCACACGCTCCCTAGAAACCTGCTCTAGGTGCACCTGTGCCAGATGCTAGGGGCATAGGGATACTATTGGGTGGAGCTTTGCAGGGTTGAGGGGTGCTAGGCCTGGGTGGAGGGGTCAGATGGTGCATGGAATTGGGGGCAGGTTTTGATGGTAGCAGGTGAACATGGGAAATTGCCACTTGCTTTTTAAACCAGTCCAGCTGTTTAAACCACCCCACCCATCCACCCCCACCCCCAGAAGGCCCAATGATAAGGTCCCTGGAGAATATCCGGGGTTTATCCTGGCTTCCAGAGTAAATCTCTTTCTTAAGGGGATTTCTCATGAGGGTTTCCAGCAGCCATCTTGGGGGTACTGGAGGACAGGTGTTAATGGCAGCAGTTTTTCTGCCATGTTCCACATCTGTTTATTGATTCCCTCTCTATCCTGCTTCAGTAGTGTTTTCCACTTTCTGCTTCAGTAATTTACAGGGACCCAGGTGGGATTCTAGACTGCAGGGAAACTGCAGATGCTTAGGGATAACCAATCATGTGGCACCCTGTTCTGGCAAGCCCTCCTGAGTGCTGCTCTGCCCCTCATTGCTGAGGAGCTCTGTGACCCTGTCTAAGTCCCTCGGTGACTCTGAGCTAAGGCCTTTGGTAAAAGGAATTGGCTGCATCCACTGAATCCTAGATCCTGTGGTTTACTTCACCAGAGACATGTTGGAATTGAATCCACTGAGAAAATAATTTAAATAAGAAATCACATTTCTTAGCTCATTATGGAGTTGAGAGGTTTGATTTTAGGATCATGGGGTCTAGTATGGAGGCCTTCAGGTGCCCCGAGGGCCAGAGCCGGGTCTACTGGGCCCAAGCTCGAGGACCTATTCAGTCCTTGGAGCAGATCCAGAACCTGAGGTGTCTGCTCCATCCCAATTGGACAAGATGCCATTTTGTCCTGACAAGAACAGCCCTGGATGGTGAGTAGAGCCCTGGACAAGGATGGGTGGAACAGACATCAGCTGGGTCAGGCATCTTTGTAATGTTCCTTCCTCACCTATGACCTAACCTTCTGGGCCAGTGGTGGGTGGAGCTCACGAGGCAGCCCAGAGTGGGGAGTGTGCAGGGGCAAAGGCCATCTCTCAGCCACCACTGCCTCATGTGTACAGCCAGGGTCGGCAGGAGCTCCTCTTTAATGGGGCATCTTGTCTCTCCAGAAATGTTAGTATTTATCCTGGAAAAATGTCCCTGGAGTACATATGGCTGTCTAAGGAGGCTGGCAGTCCTGATTCTAATTTTGGGGATGTGGATTCCATGATTCCTAGGATCTGGGCCCCATTCCATCCTCACTAGGAAATATCAGAGGTTAAGCACCATGACCATGGCCTGTGTCAGGAGCTTCCTCTGAACACTTTCCCATGAATTGTCATAGATCCTGTTGTCCATGTAGCAACAACCAATCTATTCCATTTAAATTTTCTGAAAATTGATAATCTTCCCAATCCTGAAATCTGTCTGATAGCTTGGTCAAACAAACCTGTCCACATATCACAGGACACAACCTGAATTGTCCTGAAAATTTCACAATCTCCATGTTCAAACCAAGATAACCATGCTGCGAATTCAGATAGTACCCTGGACTTATAATGTATAAGTAAGGAACAGTTTAATGTGACTATCCCTGTCCAAATTTATTTGCAGAAAATCATGATCATAAGGAAGAAGAAGCATCTTTTTCAAAAAAATTAATTGCTTTTGTTTTTAAAGAAGCTTTAGATTACATAAATGTTATAAAAAAATATAAGGGATTCCCATATGCACTCCTCCTTTACCCTCCTCCACTTTCCCATGCTAACAACATCCTTCATTCGTGTGGTACATTTGTTACAATTTATGGACACATATTGAAGCATTGCTACTAACCATGAGCTACAGTTTACATTATAGTTTACACTCTGTCCCACACAATTTTGTAGGTTATGACAAAATATACAATGGCCTATATTCCATCACAGCAATGTCATGCAAAACAACCCCAATACCCCAAAGATATCCCCATATTACACCTCTTCTTCCATCTCTCATGCCTCAGAAACTCTGGTGGCCACTGCCTTTATACCAATGATAAGAGTTCTTCCACTGCTAGAATAATAATGTCTATATTTGAATAACAAGTCTACTTTAGTCCATTGCTCATTCCCTAATATTGAGGATTTGGGGATGGTGATGCCCACTCTGCTTCTAATTGTGAGGGAGCATAGATCCCATATGGCAGATAGATTGAAGTATCTTGCTTGAATTTGCAGACACTCTCTTCCTTGGGATATTGTCCAGCATCATCTCTTTGTTAGTTGTCCTGGGTGAGTCCAATGAACTGGAGAGTAGGTTTTGCAATCCTGCTGAGATTCAGGGCTCAAGTGGCATATGGATAGACCAAAAATTTAAGTCTCTTTGGCAGATAGTTATCAAGTATGGTGCTAATTGTAGGTTCAAATAAAAGGGGCAGAAGAGCCTTGTGTGGACAACCTATAAATGAGTCTAACAGACTGGGGAGCAAACATTCCAAAGTAAGTCTCATGGCCAGGGTCCCAAAATCCTAGCTGTGTGACCTGCTTTTAGTTTCTGGATGTCTCTAGAGCCCTCAGGAGCCCCTCTATTTGAGGCACTGTTTACTGGGGCAGTCAATGAGATCCTGCTGAATGACTACCTAACTCACTTTGAAATCTCCTAGCCATAAAAACTCATTTGTATTTACCATTTCCCCCTTTTAGTGAATGCTTTTTCCAGATGCATGGCTAGTTGGCACTTGGTAATAATCCCTTGGTGCCAGGGAGTCTTATCCTGGGGAGTCACGCCCCATGCCAGGGGAAAGTAGTGCTTTTATATGCTGAGTTTGGCTTAGAGAGAGGCCACATTTGAGCAACAAGGAGCTTTTAAGAGGTAACTCTTAGGCAGTATATAATACTAGGCTAAGTTTCAATTTCACAAGAAAAGGTTCATAGTACGATCATCAATATCAAGAACCTGGAGTAATGGTCTGTCTTCCTTTACTAGGCACTGCCCTTGTACTCACTGATTCTTGCTGTCCTATTAGAGAATGTAGCAGAATCTCCCCAGGATAAGAGTTCAGTATTCTTTTGGTTATTGTGTGGATCTCCACCCACCAAGACAATGCCCCAGGAACACTTGAACATATTCACATGCCTTGGAGGCATGCCCTAGGTGAACCTCTTCCCATGCATCCCCCATCACTGACACCCCTCACCAGTCATCCTCCCCTGCCCCCACTGTGACCCTGCTGTGATCCAAAACCTTTCCAAAAAGAACCCAAAAATGTAACCAAATAAAGTTAATAAGAAAATGAGATAATTTAAAGAATAACCAATAAGGTACAAAAATATTTTCACAAATTTGAAATAAATTTTTACACATTGTGTCTCACATCACTGTAAGATGTACTGTATTATATTTACACTAACATTTTCTTCCATATAATCCCCGTGTATTGATTTTTTCATTTTATCTTCAAAAAAGCTTTAGGATACAAAAAAGTCACATAGAGTGTATAAGTGATTCCCATACACACAGCACCCTTCCACTTTACCCCTCTTTCCTAATAACATATTACATGCAAGTGATAAATTTGTTACAATTGGTATACAAATATTGAAGAATTGCCACAAATCATGCTCATTGGTTTACATTTTGGATCGTACACTTTTATAGGTTTTGATGAAATTTCAAGTGGCCTGTATTCATTTTTGCAAGATCATGTTGAACAATTCTAATAATCTAAAAATGCCCTATATTCCATCTCTTCTATTCTCCCTCTCCCCTCCCCTCAGAACCTATGATAACCACTAAGTCTCAATTTTTGAAGAAAAAGATTCATAGTTACTTGCAATAATGTTGAGGGCATGATATATTGGCCTGTTTTCTTTTATTAGGCACTGCCTTAGTTCCCTCTAATAGAGAACATAGCAGACTCCCTAAGGTTGGAGTTTGATAGGTTCTTGTTTGTTGTATGGGTCTCTACTCACTGATATAACACACTATGACAAGATGAACACTTACATATTCAATAGAAGCCTATCCCAGGTGCACCGTGTCCCATAGACCACCCCCCATATCCAATACCCTACACCAGTGACCCTCCCTTGCCATATTTGCCAAAAGAATAGTCCCACAATTTAAGTTTAATGACAGACCTGCAAGTCCCCAGAGTTCACCTGCTTCTTCCTCTGACCTTCACCCACCCCAGTTCCATGGATAGTCCATCCCAACAACCCCACCCTACTACCCTCAAAAACATCCTCACCCAACCCAATCACATCACTGCACCACTGGCACTCTCACCCACAGCATAACTACACCCTTCCAACTTAGAGAAGATTTTGCCCACAAGAGCACTGGCTCACCACCCTCTGCTCCCTTTCTGTATTTTATAAACCTATCTTCCAGTCTCTTGGCCTGTGAATCTGATCAATTTGCTGAATATCAGTGATGTCATGTATCTCTGTAAAGAACATTGTCTTCTCTTTTTGTCTATATTCTTCCCAGTCTTACTCATTTCTCAAGTTTAGCAACCTAGAATTACTCTGAATCAAAATAAATTCATTAGTCTCAGGGATTTTCTGTACTCTTAGAAATAACCTATTCTCTCCTGTGAGAATAAAACCAGAATGAAAGGATTATCTGCTTCTACATGATCAGCCTTAGATTACTGACAGGTATTTTATAGCAAGAAAAACAACTAGAAAAAGAGAATCCATATCATTTGACAATATTGAGTGAAATAATCTTAGAAACACAGGATTGCTGGGGGTCTACCAATATCTCAGGAATATGTATTCACTCAGCCTCTATATTTAAATAAAAAAAACATGAGTGCACAAGGGTTGGAGCCACTCTCATGCTTCTCTTTGTGTGTTGTGTGCCATGCCTCTGCACTGCAAGACTCAACAGCATTTTTTGCATGTTTATTTTTATTATTATTATTGGAATAATGAAAATGCCCTAATAATGATTGAAATGATGAACACACAACTATGTGATTATACCAAATACTACTGAATTTATACTTTGGATAGACTGTATGCTTTATTATTAATTCTATTTATCAATAAAATTGATAAGATAAAACCAATGATAAGAATCAAGGTAGTGACACTCACTTGGTGGACCAATCAATTATATAAGTTATCAAACGGCAGATAAAGCCTTCCTAAAATATAACAACTTTAATCACTCAATCCTTAAAGTAATCTAATCTTTTTTTAAATTTCCTTATATATACATTTATTTTTATTTTTATTTTTTAAAGATACTTAGATTATACAGATGTCACATAAAAAATATAGGGGTTTCCTATATGCCCCAGTCCCCACACCTCCCACATTTTTCCACACTAACAACATCCTTCATTAGTGAGGTACAGCCATTGCAAATGAGGAACACATTTCAGAGCCGTGCCACTATGCGTGGATTAAAGTTTACATTGTAGGTTAAACTCTCTCCCACCCAATTATGCAGGTTATGGCAAGATTTACAATGGCCTTTATCTGTCATAGCAAAGTCACTCCAGACAATTCCCAAGTCCCCCAAATGACCCCCATATTACATGTTTTTCCCTTTCCCTGCCCTCGGAACCACCAGTGGTGCCTCCACATCCATGATATAATTTCTTCCACTGCTGGAATCACACTAAGTCTATAGTAGAATACCAGTAAGTCCACTCTAGCCCACTGTTCATTCCCCATTTCTGAATTATCAATGGTGATGTCCACTCCACCTCTAATTGAGAGGGGGCTATGAATCCATAGGGCCAATGAATGGGACTCTCTTCCTTGCAGTTGTAGACTCTCTCAGTTCCTTGGTACGGTGGCACATTCATGTTATTTGTCCTAGTTGAGACCCATGAACTTGAGAGTATGTGTTGCAACTCTGTTGAGATTCAGGTTCAAGCTGGCACATGGACAGCCCAAAGATTTAAGTCTCTTGGATATACACCTACCAACTCTAGTACCAATTATAGGTTCCAATAGAAGGCAGAAGAGCCATGTGTAAGGAAACCACAACTGAGTCCAACTCTGTCACTCTGGGGAGCATAAATCCCAAAGTAGGGTCCACTGGCAAGACACCAAACTACTGGGCTATCTGCCCTGACAATACTGTCTGGATGTCTCCAGAACCTTCACATGCTCCACTATTTGGGTTACTATCTACTTTGGCAGTGAAAGAGATCCTGCTGTAATGGGCAAAAGTGTTACCTCTGGAATAAGTGCCTGACTCACTTGAAGTCTCTTAGCCATATAAACTCATTTGTCCTTAACTTTTCCCCCTTTTGGTCAAGGTCATTTTCCAGTTGCATTGCTAGTTGGGGTTTGGTATTAATCACTTGGTGCTGGGGAGTCTTATCCCCAGGAGTCATGTCCCACACTGGGGGGAAGATAATGTATTTATATGCTGAGCTGGGCTTAGAGAAAGGCCACATTTGAGCAACAAGGAGGCTCCCAGGAAGCAACTCTTAGGCACCATATAATAGACTATTTTCAATGTCAAGAGTAAAGGTTCATACACACAGTCATCAATATCAAAGGCCCATCAGTGGGCGGTCCTCCTGCACTAGTCATTGCCTCTGTACTCAGGGGATTCTTGGTATCCACTAGAGAATGTGGCAGAGCTCCTCAGGATGGGAATTTTATATTCCTTCAGTTACTGTGTGAATCTCTACCCACTGTGACAATGCCCATGACCATTTGAACACATTTATAGGCCTTGTATGTATGCCCAGGTGACCTTGCTCCCCTGTAACTCTCAGCAATGACACCCACACCAAAGATTCTCCCCTGCTACAGTGTTAACCCTTCTCTGATCCAAAACTTCCTCAAAAATGAAGCTAATAAAATAACCAAATACAATTAATAAGAAAATGAAGTAATAATGATAGTTTTAAAAATACAGAAAAAATAAAAAATAATAAAAGTAGAAAAATAAAACTTTGGGATAATAAAAAATGAAAAATATTTTTAAAATTTTTTACATTTTGCCTTTCATCACTGTAAGATCTGTTGTCCTACATGTACAGTGATATTTTCTTTCATTTATTTCCCCAGTGTCTTACATTTTTTTTTCATTTTGTCCTCTAAGAAGTTTTAGGTTACAGAAAATCATGTACCAAATACAGGGGACTCCCATATACCCAACATCCTCCTCCTTTACCCCCTTCCCCTATTAACATTCATATGTGGATGGTACCTTTGTTACAACTGATGTGCAAATATTGAAACATACTACCAACCCTGGTGTAGCAGTTTGTCATAGTTATGAATTCCAGAAATAGATATTGAATTATGTTTTTAAACTGGTCCAGACCTGGGCATGATTAAGTTATGATTAGGGCTTTGATTGGGCCACATCATTAGGGCATTGGCAAAGGCATGGCAAAGGACAGAGTTGAGGATTTCTGATGTTGGAGCTTTGATGTTGGAGTTTGATGCTGAAGTTTTCAGCTGGAACCCCAGGAAGTCAGCATGCAGAGGAAAGAGAAGCAAGTCCCAGGAACAGAGGACCTGAACCAGGAAAAGAACACAGAGGAGTAGAGATGGCTCCTTAAACATGGCAGAAACCCCAGGGAGAGAGACAGAGCTGTTCACCTGATAGTCTGTAGCTGACCTTATGGAGAGAAGCAAAGTCTAGAAAGCCTCAGAGTCTACAGCTGACCTTGTGGAGAAAAGAGAGGAGCTGAGCCCAGAGGAACCCAGGAAGCATGAACCCTCCCAGATGTCAGCAGTCATCTTGCTCCAATACATGAAAATAGACTTTGGTGAGGAAAGTAACTTATGCTTTGTGGACTGGTCTCTGTAAGCTCCTACCCCAAGTAAATACCCTTTATAAAAAACAACCAATTTCTGGTATTTTGCATTAGCACTCCTTTGGCTGACTAATACACTTGGCAAGTGGTTTACATTATGGTTTACATTTTGGACCATACACTTTTATAAACTTTGATGCAATTCAACATGGCCTGTATCCATCATAGCAGGATCATGTAGAGCACTTCCATCACCCCCAAAATGCCCCCTGCTCCATCTATTCTATTCCTCCTTCCCCCTCCCTGGCACTCACAGCAACCACAATTCTTCACTCTTTGAAGGACATCATTTATAGTTCCTGAGGGTTGACACACTGGTCTCCTCTCCCCTATTAGGCACTACCCATGCTCTCGAGAGACTCCTGTCCCTCTATTTGAGAACATAGTGGGCCTCCCCAGGATGGGAGTCCACCACCGTGCCACTCATTATGTGGGTCTTCACCCAGTGACATAAGGCACAATCACTGATTAGATCCACGAATTTTTTTTCTTCTTGTCCATTCTTTCGGATTTTTCTATATAGAAAATCATATCATCCTCAAAGAGTTTTTTTTTATTTCTTCCTCCTCATTCTGTATACCTTTATTTCCTCTTCTTGTCTTCCTGCACTAGCTGGGATTTCAAGTACAATGTTGAATAGGTGTGGTAAGAGGGAACAGCCTTTGCCTTGTTCCTGACCTCAGAGGAAAAAGCATCTAGTTTCTCAGCATTAAGTATGATGCTAGCTATAGGATTTTTGTAGGTGTTCTTTACACAATTGAGGAAGTTCCTATTTCTAGATTGCTGAGAATTTTTTTTCATCATAAATAAGTATTTGAATTTTGTCAGATGTTTTCCTTATAGCCTGTTGACATGATGAATTACATTAATTGATTTTCTCATATTGATCTAGCTTGCATACCTGGAATACATTTTTGTGTATAATTCTTTTTCTACATTGTTGTATTCCTCAGCTTTCTTTTAAAAATTTACACCCACTACTGTTTTATAACCAGGCATGTGTCCTGATCATGGAAACATCTAGCAGGCACTGCCGAGAACTGCTCTAAGCTCCTCACCCAGGATGGGACAGAGGCTTCAACCCTTCAAGCAAGGGCGGAGGAGGGTGAACTGGGAAATCTGAAAGGGGACAGACAGAGAGACTGACATGCCATGTAGTCATTGAGGAAAAAGCCCCGAAGAAAACGTTGTCTACTTACATGAAATGATAACTTACAGCCGACCACACTGGTTCCAGCCGTGATCATGGTGTGAATAGGCGCCTGCCTCAGGGCCGCGGCAGTTGCTGTTCAGATCCCAATCATAGCAGAGCCCCTCTGCCCCTGACTGAGGCCAGCAATGCCCTGCAGTCCCACCCTAGGACCTGGCTCCCTGCACATCCTGCGCACAGAGGACGAGTTCTTCCCTGACGCCGAGACTCTGCCGGGGCCCCGGAGCCCCGGGAGTCGGGACGGTGGCGGCGCCCTCAAGAGCGCGCGGAGCTGAGACTCCAGGCCTGGCCGGGAGGACAGAAAGGCGCTGAGAGAGACGCTGAAGGGCAGGGGCCGCGTGAGGCTCCCCCAGGCCCAACTAGGGCTTGAGGGAGGTTTTCTCTGGTCGCAGCCCCCCGCCTAGGGGGCCGATCCCCGTGTGAGGTCCCTTCCGGGGACCACGCGGGGGCGCCTGTCCTGGAGTGACACCCCCCCACCCCCGCATTAAAGATGAGCCCACGGGAGCCCTGTGTGTCCAGGAAGTGACCGGGAAGGACGTCCCCGAGGAGGGGACAGGCTGGGAAGAGGCCCACAGGCCTCCAAGGCCTCAGGGGTTAACCCTTGCCGGTGTTTCTAGGGTGTCACGGTGAGCACCCTGGACTCTGCGTCCAGCGATCTGAGTTCAAATCCCGGGAGACTTATCCCTTTAAGGGAAGGAAACGACTCTTACTCCAGCGGCCCAGAGAGTCCTTCTCTAGCCAAACGCGGGCGGGAAAGAAACAGTGTGTGCGAATTCCCACCCCTGCTGCAGCCTGCGGCTCCAGGTTCAGGGCGAGGAGAAGTTCCTACAGGGAAACCAGATCCAGCTCAGCCCCAAGCTCCCGGGAGCAGGAGCTGCTCCAGGTCTCAGCGCTCCTCCCCCTTGTCCCCAGTCCTTCCCCCTTCCCAGGGGGGTTTCTAGTCCGCAGGGAAACCGCGGGCCCTTAGGGGTGACCGAGCCTGGGGCGCCCCGTCCTGGGTGCAGCTCTGCCCCTCGGCAAGGAGCCCAGCGAGGTTTCATGGGATCCTGAGCTAGGGGGCCACTAGGGCCGCAGCAGTGCTGACCTTGCACCTGCGTCTGGGGAATCGCCTCAGGGGTTTGTCCTAAACTCAGCCCTAAAGAGGAATCAGGGCAGGGGATGAGCGTCCACAGAGACCAGACAGCCGGACCTCCAGGTGCGCGACCCGCGGGTTCCTGCAGGCACGAAGGTGAGACGGGTCTGAGCAGCCCCGAGGGGCGAATCTGGAACCGCGGGACCCCCTGTCAGTCCTGCCAGGACTCTGTTCCCAGGAGAAGCTGTGTTTAGGAGAGAAGGTCATGGCCAGAAGAAAGGTTTCCCTTCTGCTGAAAGGAAAATTTAGATGATTTAGAGGGACCTTCTCATCCAGTTAAAATGTTTTCTGACAGGTGCTAAAGAGAACATCCTTCTTTAGTTTTTAGGTTTTGAAACTTTTAGTGGTTACAAACCATTGTCGAATCAACTGTTTTTTCCGGGGCTTACTTTCTAGGACCTGAAAAAAAGGAAGCTGAGGGCCCAGAGAGGTAGCTGAAGACAGAAAGAGGAGAAATGGGAAAGAGCAGCGAGGAGAGAGAGAATGGAGGTAGGAAAGAAAAGGAGAGGGTAGGAGGCAAGGGAGGTCTGGCGTTTAATTTCCGTAGCTAGGTTTTGGACACTGCACTCTATATCCTGACATTGTTAATTTCAATCTCTCTTCCCCCCCCCCCCCCCCCCCCCCCCCCCGCCCTTTGCCAAGGGCATATCAAATTTAATGTAATTACTTAGTGATATAAACAGTCTCCTAAGGATTTCCTCAGGTGCATCCTATACTTTTTGATATGTTGGTTTTCAATTATTTCTCACTTCAGCTCAAAATATTTTGTATGTTTTCATTCAACTTCTTCTTTGACCCATATGGTGTGTTTTGTTGGTTTTTTTTTTGTTTTTTAAACTATATGGTTTCAAAATATTTGGAGATTCTATTGTTGATTTCTAATTTAATTCTGCTGTAGTCAAAGAATATACTCCGAATGCAATTCTTTTTTTATTTTTATTTTTTAAAGAAAATTTAGATTACCTAAACAATATAGTGGATTCCCATGTACTTCACTCCCTCCCCCTCCCACATCTTCTCCCCACATGAGCAACATCCTGTGTTGTGACGAACATTTGTTACAATCGATGAAGCATTGCTGTGAATCGTGGATTATAGTTCACACTCTGTCCCAAGAAATTATGTAAGGTATGACAATATATAATTACCTGTATCCATCATTGCAAAGTCATGCAGGACAATTCCAATGTCCCCAAAATGCCCTCATTTTACACCTATTTTTCCCCCTCCCTCCCCTCAGAACCTCCATCTTTTCACTATTACAAATAACGAAGCCATGAACATTGTTGCACACATCTTCTTTGGACATATTTTTCCATTTCTCTTGATTTCTAGTAGTGGAGTCACTAGTTCATGTAGAAAGGTTATATTTAACATTATAAGAAACTGTCAAGCTAATTGCCAAAATGGATGCACCATTTGACATTCCCACCAGTATTAGAGGGGTGCTGCAGTTTCCACATCCTCAGCAACTCTCAGTATGTATCTCTCCATTTGCACACAGCTAAAGAAATGGTTGTAAAGTGGCGCCTCACTGAAGTTTTACTTTGTAATTCCTGAGCACCTTTTCATATGATTGTTAATCATTTATATGTATTCTCTGGTAACTGCCCATTTAAGCTTTTTCCTGGATTTTAAAATTGGGGTGCTTTTATTGTTGAATTGAAAGAGTTCTTTGTACAGTGTGAATGCAAGACCACTATCTCAAATAAACTTTGCAAATATTATCTCCCAATCTGTAGATTGTGTTTTTATTTTTCTAGTGGTGTCTTTTGAAGTTCAAATGGTTGAATTTTAATGAAGTACAACATATTCATTTTTTTTTATGGCTCATGCTTTGAATGTGGTGTCTTACAACTCTTGCCTAATCCAGAGTCCCAGAGATTTTACCCTATCTATTCTCCTTCCAGTTTTAAACTTTTAACTCTTACATTTAGGTCTCTGAGCCATTTTGAATTACTTGCTGGCTATGGTGTGGTTTCAAGCCAAGTCCTTCAGGGGAGGCTAATCCTGCAGGAGAAGGTGGAGGGTAAGCTCTGTCTAAGAGTCATTCTGCTCCAGGTTGGGGAAAGGAGATTTCCTATTTCTGCCCCAGTTAGTGATTGTTGGGGAGTGGATTAAATGGGGATTGGTGGTCACACCATCCCAGGTTATTCTGCATGATGTAAAGCAAAGTGAGTCCCATAGCCTAAACTCAGAATCCTCAGCAGCGAAAACAGACCCCAAACAGGGGAAGATGGTCAGAGAGTAAAAGGACCCCAGTTGATCTACTTGAGCTCGTAGAGGGTCTCTTTCTGGGGAGGATGGAAAGGAAAGTTTGCACACAGCCGGAAATCAGTAAACCTATGTCTGGAGGCATAGCAGATTCAGGGCATTACATAGATTAGTAATAATTTTGCCAACAGGAAAATAGTGGTGTTTTGTTTTTTCCTTGGCTATCACAATGTATCTGTATCAATAACCTAGAATTACAATGGCAAAGGAAATAGGGGTATTTGACCACAAAGGATCTTGCCAGATCAAAAGCCAGTCCAGGGGAAGCAGAGATGGCCCAAGCGTTTGGGGAACCACCTCCCACATGGGACATACTGGGTTCAGTTACTGGTGCTTCCTAAAGAAGATGAGCAGACAACAAGCTGACACAGCAAGCTGGCACAATGAGCAGACAGAGGAGGGAGCCAAATTAGGGTGGGGGAGGGGGGAGGAAAAAAACCTGTCTGAACTCTGAGATGCTTTTGAAGGTTGGTTGAATGTTCCTAACCCAGAGACCATACGTTATTGAGGTTTGTTGGGTTTCCTGTGTGTGATAAAGGTAGACAAGCACACCAATAGTGATACTCTGAGTACACAAATAAACCAGGAGCCCTACTACACAGACATGCCATATTACTTATCACCCTCACTAGAGCAGTCTTGCTTAAAATATGAATGGTTAATTAAAACACATGATAATCCAATAGTGGATGGGGAAAAAAGCGTAAGGCTAGATGATGAGTTTAAATTAATGTCTCTTCAGATTGAATTTATGTCATTTAAGGCAATCTCTACTGGAATGTTTTCTACATTTAGGAAGTAGAAAATTGTGCAAAGGAAAATGCAATTATATAATGCAATGTAACTTGGATAATTTCTTAGCTTTCCCTGTGCACACAATATTTCTTTCATTTTTTCTGATCCCACCGTCCCTGGCCCAGGACTAAACATATTTGTACCAAAACCTTTGACATCAATTGAGAAGACACCAAATGTACACCATCAAGTTTGACTGTGCATATTCTTCATGGGACTTTAGAATGAGTTATGATATCACACCATGTATCCAAATTAAGGCTAACATTTGACACATTTCCACGCAGACTTCTTTGTGCTACTCCTTGACCTCCTCTCTAGGTTAATGGGTACATCTGAGCTGGCTCAACTATTGTAAAACAATGTGGTTCAAGCAAGTCCAAGTGGAGATGGGGGAAATAATAGCAGACAGAAGGTAAGCTCCTTTAAAGTATACCATTCATGAGTGTTGTCAGAGAGCATGGTGAAAGTGGAGATTGGCTGTGTTTTCAGGCCCTAAGGCATCAGTCCACTGGGGAGCTGGCAATTCCAGGGGTGACCTGTAGAATAACAGTAAGTCTATTGTAATCCTTCATTCATTCCCCAATCCTGAGTATTCTGGGATGGTGCTGCCACCTCCACCTCTAATTGAGAGCGGGCTTAGATCCCTTAGATCCCTTAGATGGATGAGTTATCTTGCTTGCAGTTGTGGACACTTTGTTCATTGGAATTGATGTTGTACATCAGCACTCCCTTAGTAGTTGTCTGGGTGAGTTCAATTAACTGGAGAGTAGTGTTTCAACTCTGTTGAGATTTGGGGCCCAGTTGGAACATGGACAGCCCAAAGATTTAGGTCTCTTGGAGATGCATCCATCAACTCTAGTACTTGAAATAAAGGGGCAGAAGAGCCATGCATAGGGAAATGACAACTGAGACTGAGATCCTGCTGAGGTGTGTGTAAGTGTAACATCTGGAATGATCTCCCACTAACTTTGAAGTCTCTTAGCCATATACTCTCTTTTTTCTTAACCATTTCCCCCTTTTGGTCAAGGTCTTTTTTCTGATGCATTACTGGGTGGTGCTTAGTAGCAATCCCTCAGCATCAGAGAGGCTCCTCCCATTCAGTCATGTCCCATGCCTGGCGAAGGTAATGCATTTATATGTTGAGTTTGGTTTAGAAAGAGGCCACATTTGAGCAACAAGGAAGCTCTGAGGAGATTACTCTTAGGCAACTTATAATAATAGTCTAAGTTTCAATTTCTAAAGAAAAGGTTCATAAGTACAGTCATCAGTGGTCCATGCTCCTCCATGAGTCACTGCCCGTGTACTCCGGGGATTCTTGCTGTCCCATTAGAGAATGTGGCTGAAATCCCCATAATGGGAATTTAAAATTCTTTGGGTTATTGTATGGATCTCTACCCAAAGAGGCAATGCCCCATGAACTCATAAACTCATTCATACACCTTATTTCTATGCCCCAGAAAAACCTCCTCCCAGGCATCCCCCATCTCTGACACCCCACACCAATGCCAATCCTCCCCTGCCACCATTGTAACACTAAATTAAGTGTTACTACAAGGTCCTATTTTTACTAATAGACCAAGGAAGCTCTCTAAGTCTCTGTTAAGATTCAACCATGGGTGACTCTTAAGCATATTGGCACAAACAATTACAGTAATTTATGTTAATTACTACTCCTGTTTCTATCAACCTCCAATAAGAGTAAGACTGTCCCTTGTTATCTTGAAGTGTTGGTAAATGTTAGACATATAATATTAATATAGTTGGATGAGTAATAAATCCAATCTTGTACAGAAAAAGTATCAAAAGAGATCAGGGAAAAAGTATGTGAATTCTGATCATAATTTGAACCCCGAAAAGACAGACTGTCTTTTACTGTAGTTACTTGCCTTTGGTGTTGATCCTTAGGAAGCATATCATAAAATTAAGTAAATTTACCAGCTCCTACAATTGGATTTATTGGACTCACCTCACTCAGCTAAGATGGAGTTGAAGAAGGGCAACCACCACACCATGGAGCCTAGAGAGCCTACAACTGAAAGCAGGAGGATTGCATCCAGTATCCATGTGGAATCTGAGCCTCCTCTTGACATAGAGGTGCAACGGACACAACCAATCCAAAGTCCACAGAGAAAAGGTGGCATTGGAGTGGGAAAAGTGGACATGGTGGCTGATGGGTATGGGGAATGGCAGGAAGAGATGAGATGTGGAGGTGCCTTTGGGACTTGGAGTTGCCCTGGACGGTGCTTCAGGGGCAATCACCAGACATTGTAAATCCACCCAGGGCCCACTGGATGGAATGGGGGAGAGTATGGGCCATGATGTGGACCATTGACCATGAGGAGCAGAGATGCCCAGAGATGTACTTACCAAATGCAATGAATGTGTCATGATGATGGGAGTGAATGTTGCTGGGGGGGGGGGGGGGGGGTAGTGATAGGGTGGGGGTAGTGGGGTTGAATGGGACCTCATATTTTTTTTTAATGTAATATTTTTACAAAATCAATAAAAAAAAATTTAGTGGCAAAGGATACGAGTTTGACCTTGATACCTAGATGTGACTAAAATCTGGAGCTAACTTTCTGGTCTTGATAGCTGGAATGAGGCTTGAAAGCAGTGCTGCCTTTAGAGGGTTTCCTCACCTAACAATTGTGTGTGCTCATTTGGCATCTGATCAGAGAACTCAGTTCTGATGAGTTTTGTGTTCTGGCCCACCGATAAATGATGCTGTGATTGCACACATTCATACAATCATATTTATCATGATATGATTCTATTCTGTCCTGAGGAGCAGAGACCCTTCCACTTCCTGGGTTATTCTATCTCTTTCAGTTGTTTTTCAACATTACAGTAATTTTATTTTATTTATTTATTTATTTATTTTTTTAATTTTTATTTTTTTTATTTTATTTACTTTGTAATAATATTACATTAAAAATATATATATATGAGGTCCCATTGAACCCTACCTCCCCCACCCCACCTCCCCCCCCCCTCAGCAACACTCCCTCCCATCATCATGACACAGCCATTGCATTTGGCAAGTATATCTTTGGGCACCCCCGCACCCCATGGTCAACGGTTCACACCATGGCCCACACTCTCCCCCATTCCATCCAGTGGGCCCTGTGAGGATTTACAATGTCCGGTGATTGCCCCTGAAGCACCATCCAGGGCAGCTCCATGTCCCAAAGACGCCTCCACCTCTCATCTCTTCCTGCCTTTCCCCATACCCATCAGCCATCATGTCCACTTTTCCCAATCCAATGCCACCTTTTCTATGTGGACATTGGATTGGTTGTGTCCATTGCACCTCTATGTCAAGAGGAGGCTCAGATTCCACCTGGATGCTGGATGCAATCCTCCCACTTTCAGTTGTAATCACTCTAGGCTCCATGTTGTGGTGGTTGTCCTTCTTCAACTCCATCTTAGCTGAGTGTGGTGAGCCCAATAAGTCAGATTGTAGGTGCTGGAGTCTGTTGAGGCTCAGGACCTGGCTATCACATTGTCAGTCCAGAGATTCAAATCCCCTAAATATATCTTAAACCCCGACACTAACTGCACCTCCAGCACATTAGCATGAAAGTCTTATGAAGAGAGATCCCATCTGAGTCCAGATTCGTCACACATAAACACCATTTCCAAAGAGGGGCCATCTGACCTGGTAGTTAACCCCATCGGCCATGACCATAACTCCCATGGTTCTCTTTAGCCCTCGAAGAAACCGATATCTGGGGGTTGTATCTGCTTTATCTGTCTCTCTGACTCTGCTCAGTTGTGCATAAGGGCAATCCTTCTGACAGCCTCCAGACTCTTTTTTAGAGACTCGTAGCCATATAAACTCATTTCTCCTTTCCATTTCCCCCTTACATTAGGTCAAACAGCATTTTAAAGTCATGTTATTTTATGTAGACAGGGATATTCCACTAATCCGCGTTGAACCTTCCGTATAAGGTCATTTTCCAGTTGCATCATCAGTTGGTAGTTGATAGTGGTCCCTCGGTGCCAGGGAGACTCATCCCCTGGTGTCATGTCCCACGCTGGGGGAAAGGCATTGCATTTACATGCTGAGTTTGGCTTCGAGACTGGCCACATTTGAGTAACATGAAGGCTGACAGGAGGAAATTCCCAGGCACAATGCTGCTCTAGGCCTTGTTCTTATTTTAGGCTTATCAGCTCCCAAGCATAGTCATTAGCGTTATGGGCTCACTGTTGAACCCTCACTCCCTCCCGGTCCCCGCCGCTGCACCTGGGAGACTGTCGCTGCTCCCCTAGGGACCACGACAGAGCACCACTGGCCAGGAACCCAGTACCCCCCCTGCTGTGGTTTTTAATTGTTGCCACTATGAGTATAGCCAAACATTGCCATGCACCCTGGACATATGTTCTGTACAGCTCCCTGTCAGCCATATATCCCCTGTCAATGGTATCCCATACCAGTATTCCTCCATTGCCTTTGTTGAACCACTCTGTGATCCAGAACTCCCTGAAATTTGAAGCCCAATATAATGTCAGGGTCCCTTACTAGGAAATGGCATATAGCTATGGGTTTAAAGGTTATATAAAGAATACGTGTTGACTTGGAAAAAATTCTACATCCTATCTTTCCCCCCCCCCCAATTATTGAGCTTCTCTTCACAGGAGCCCTAGACCACAGCAATGCATATATATAGTATACAGCACTCCCATACATCCACCACAAAACCTTTCCCTTCCACAGCGATACTCTTACACCCTATTCACATATTTACTTAACGTAATGTACAGAGTCTGAGACAATAGCTTTGAAACAAGGTGACATTTGTGCTTACATTGTGGTGCATACTTTAGGATACACAGTTTTTTACATTCTTAGTTATCCTATGTTTTACATTATGGTTTACATTATCAGTCTGTCATCTCCTATATGTTATGCTGTAATATTACATGTTTTATATCCATCCTTGTGTACTCTCACGAAACTCCTCTCTTACCCCTCATTTACCTTGGTTACACACATTTAACGTCCATTTTCCCTTCCACCTTGATGCCCACAGTGACAGCCAGCCTCCATTTCCCAAGGAGCCGCTTCCAGATATAGATGGAATAGTGTTCAGGGTCTAACTTGCTCAACTGCCCCAATGCCCTGGGAGCCACCCTTTCTCTCGAGGGATACAGTTCCCTCTATTTGATGGCATTAGTCCTCCCCAGGATGTGGGTCCACCCCCACTCTCACTACTTGGGTTTCTACCCCATGGTGTCACCCACTCTGGCAGAATGAGCATTTAGACATTCCCCAGGAGCCCGTCCTGCATCAGACCCTCCCCTCCGGGCATTCTAAACAGGTAACCCTCTTTATTATATTTTGATATGATTTTCTCGGCATTTTACTCTCCACCAACACCTGACCCTCTCCTGTGTTCGTATGCTACCCCTCCCTCCCCCCACTTTTGGGCAATGTTACCCATCTGCCCATCCCCAGCCTCCCTCAAACCCGCAAAGCCCCAACCAAAGGCAACCCCTGCCCCCCTTTTATCTCTTCTTTGTGTTCATACTTACCACCATCTCGTCTTGAATTCCACCCCTGTAGACATCGGCTCACATCCTTCCTTCACCCTCCGATTTCCTGTAAGCCTATCGTTCAGTCTCTTGCTATCTAGGGCAGCTTGGTTATTTCAAATCATTGAGGTCATGTAGTATTTGTCCTTTAATGTCTGGGTTGCTTCACTCAACATAAGGTTCTCAAGATTCACCCATGTTATCACATGTGTTTGTAGTGTGTTTGTTCTTACAGCCGAGTAGTATTCCATTGTGTGTACATACCACATTTTATTGATCCACTCATCTGTTGATGGGCATTTGGGTTGATTCCAACTTTTGGCAATAGTGAACAATGCTGCTATGAACATTGGTGTACATATATCGGTTTGCGTCCTTGTTTTCAGTTCTGCTGGGTATATACCCAGCAGTGGTATTGCTGGGTCATATGGCAAATCTATGGCTAGTTTTTTGAGAAACCGCCATACTGTCCTCCAGAATGGTTGGATCCTTCTGCATTCCCACCAGCAGTGGATGAGTGTTCCCCTTTCTTCACATCCTCTCCAGCACTTGTATTCTTCTGTTTTTTTCATAGCTGCCAATCTTATGGGTGTAAGATGGTATCTCATTGTGGTTTTGATTTGCATTTCCCTGATAGCTAGAGATTTGGAACATTTTTTCATGTGCTTTTTTGCCATTTGTATTTCTTCTTTGGAGAAGTGTCTGTTTAAGTCTTTTTCCCATTTTTTAAATGGGTTGCTTATCTTTTTATTTTCAAGATATAGGAGTTCTTTATATATGCAAGTTATAAGTTTCTTATCAGATATATGGTTGCCAAATATTTTCTCCCACTGTGTGGGCTCCCTTTTTACTTTCTTGACAAATTCCTTTGAGGTGCAAAAGGCTTTAATTTTGAGGAAGTCCCATTTATCTATCAGTTCTTTTGCTGCCCGTGCTTTTGGTGAGATATTCATAAATCCATTACCTATTACAAGGTCCTGTAGATGTTTCCCTACACTGCTTTCTAAGGTTTTTATGGTCTTGGCTCT